>NC_074692.1:6599173-6928384 GCF_029448725.1 Salvelinus fontinalis
CATCGTGATTTTAGAACTTTACAGAGTAGAGGTCGACCGATTAATCGGAATGGCCGATTAATTAGGGCCGATTTGTTTTGAAAACTTTGCAATCGGAAATCTGTATTTTTGGACACCGATTTGGCAGACTTTTTGGAAAATGTTTACCTTGTCAGGTCGGGGATTCGTTTTTGCAACCTTCCGGTTACTAGTCCAACGCTCTAACCACCTGCATTACATTGCACTCCACGAGGAGCCTACGTGGCAGGCTGACTACCTGTTACGTGAGGGCAGCAAGAAGCCAAGGTAAGTTGCTAGCTAGCTTTAAACTTATAAAACACAATCAATCTTCACATAATCACTAGTTTACTACACATGGTTGATGATATTACTAGTTTATCTAGCGTGTCCTGCGTTGCATATAATCGATGCGGTGCCTGTTAATTTCTCATCGAATCACAGCCTACTTCGCCAAACGGGTGATGATTTAGCACTGTCCTTGCACCAAACCTAACCATAAATATCAATGCCTTTCTTTAAAATCAATACACAAGTATATATTTTTAAACCTGCATATTTAGTTAATATTGCCTGCTAACATGAATTTCTTATAATTAGGGAAATTGTGTCACTTCTCTTGCGTTCCGTGCAAGCAGTCAGGGTATATGCAGCAGTTTGGGCCGCCTGGCTCGTTGCGAACTGTGTGAAGTCCATTTGTTCCTAACAAAGACCGTAATTAATTTGCCAGAATTGTACATAATTATGACATAACATTGAAGGTTGTACAATGTAACACCAATATTTAGACTTAGGGATGCCATCCGTTAGATAAAATACGGATCGGTTCCGTATTTCACTGAAAGAATACATGTTTTGTTTTCGAAATGATAGTTTCCGGATTCGACCATATTAATGACCAAAGGCTTGTATTTCTGTGTGTTATTATGTTATAATTAAGTGTATGATTTGATATTTGATAGAGCAGTCTGACTGGGCGATGGTAGGCAGCAGCAGGCTCGTACGCATTCATTCAAACAGCACGTTTATGCATTATGCCAAGATTAGGCTGGTGTAACCGATGTGAAATGGCTAGCTAGTTAGCGGGGTGCACGCTAATAGCGTTTCAATCGGTGACGTCACTCGCTCTGAGACTTGGAGTAGTTGTTCCCCTTGCTCTGCAAGGGCCGCGGCTTTTGTGGAGCGATGGGTAAAGAGGCTTTGAGGATGGCTGTTGTCGATGTGTTCCTGGTTCGAGCCCAGGTAGGGGCGAGGAGAGGGACGGAAGCTATACTGTTACACTGGCAATACTAAAGTGCCTATATGAACATCCAATAGTCAAAGGTATATGAAATACAAATGGTATAGAGAGGAATAGTCCTATAATTCCCATAACAACTACAACCTAAAACTTCTTACCTGGGGATATTGAAGACTCATGTTAAAAGGAACAACCAGCTTTCATATGTTCTCATGTTCTGAGCAAGGAACTTAAACGTTAGCTTTTTTACATGGCACATATTGCACTTTTACTTTCTTCTCCAACACTTTGTTTTTGCATTATTTAAACCAAATTGAACATGTTTCATTATTTGAGGCTAAATGGATTTTATTGATGTATTATGTTAAAATAAGTATTCATTCAGTATTGTTGTAATTGTCATTATTACAAATAAATAATAAAAAACGTCCGATTAATCGGTATCGGCTTATTTTGGTCCTCCAATAATCGGTATCGGTATCGGCTTATTTTGGTCCTCCAATAATCGGTATCGGCTTATTTTGGTCCTCCAATAATCGGTATCGGTATAGGCGTTGAATAATCATAATCGGTCGACCTCTACTACGGAGTTCAATGGCTGTGATGGGAGATGGAGCTAAGCACAGGACAAATTATAGAGGAAAACCTGCTTTACACCACATGTAACGGATGTGAAATGGCTAGCTAGTTAGCGGGTACGCGCTAGTAGCGTTTCAATCAGTTACGGCACTTGCTCTGAAAACCTATTAGTAGTGTTGCCCCTTGCTCTGCAAGGGCCGCGGCTTTTGTGGAGCGATGGGTAACGACGCTTCGTGGGTGTCAGTTGTTGATGTGTGCAGAGGGTCCCTGGTTCGCGCCCGTGTCGGGGCGAGGGGACGGTTTAAAGTTATACTGTTACATTGATGCTGTTGACCCGGATCACTGGTTGCTGCGGAAAAGGAGGAGGTTGAAAGGGGGGTGAGTGTAACGGATGTGAAATGGCTAGCTAGTTAGCGGGTACGCGCTAGTAGCGTTTCAATCAGTTACGTCACTTGCTCTGAAAACCTATTAGTAGTGTTGCCCCTTGCTCTGCAAGGGCCGCGGCTTTTGTGGAGCGATGGGTAACGACGCTTCGTGGGTGTCAGTTGCTGATGTGTGCAGAAGGTCCCTGGTTCGCGCCCGGGTCGGGGCGAGGGGACGACGTAAAGTTTATACTGTTACACACATGTGGGAGAGGAGTTCAACTTTCAGCAGGAAAATAACATACAACACAAGGCCAAATCTACAATGGAGTTGCTTACCATGAAGACAGTGAATGTTCCTGGCCAAGATAGTTTTGACTTCAATCTGCTTGAAAATCTCTGGCAAGGCTTAAATTGTTGTCTAGTCATGATCTCTTGACAGAGCTTGAAGAATGTTGAAAAGAATAATGGCCAAATATTGCACAATCCAGGTGTGTAAAGTTCTTAGAGGCCAAGAAGACTAACAGCTTTAATCGCTGCCAAAGGGGTATTGACTTGGTGGTGATTTTTCATTCATCTTTAAAAAACATTTTATATATTTTTCTTCCACTGGCATTAGTGTTTTGTGTAGACGTTGACAAGAAAGAGCAATTAAATACATTTTAATCCGACTTTATAACACAATAAAATGTGAACAATCCAAGGGGGGTTAATACTTATGATACCCACTGTAATAGTCATAGGGGGAATAGTTCATCTTGAATTGCTAAATGTATATGCATCCCATGTTTCTCGTGATGTCTTTTCAAAGTTAGGAAAGTCATTGATCTTAGTTTATTTTTGATCATTTTTGAATGTTTTGTGAGAAAAGTGGTGTAGGACATGAGGAAGTGGAGGCTGGATCGGTAAAGGCTTTTCAGGGAGCCTCTGGAATAGCGTCCCTCTGATGTGGATAAACAGCTCTGTGGCGTGCAGAGACTCACGCTTACATTTGTTCTGACAAATTTGTTCCAATCAGTTTTACTTAACTGCTCATCCCCTAAGCAGAACAGAATTTTCTGCCTATGCTGCGTATACAGTAAAATATGGATTAGCCTAATATAGAAAACCTCTCATTTTGGAAAAGGTCAGTTGGGGATATCTGAGTCTTGAATTTCCATTTTATTTCATTTTAAATGTCATGAAGATTGAGTAGTGTGGACCTGGCATTGTATATGAATGAACACCATTTGTCACATTCCCCCACCACCCCTTTCCGCCTGTCGCCCCTTCCATCCCCCTGAATTGTGTCATCTATATGTCAGGGCAGCCCCCGTCACTGCTCAGCACAGTCGCCCCTAACCCCTGCTGCAATTTAATCCCCCGTCACTGCTCAGCACAGTCGCCCCTAACCCCTGCTGCAATTTAATTACCACTGCGCTTTTCAATTGAAATGGCATTGACAAGGGGGGAGAAGAGGGAGAAAGCTTGCCCAGTCACGCCCGTTTCATTTGAAGACCCTCTTTCTTATCTCTCTCTCTCTCCCTTTTACCCCTGTGGCACAGATGTTTTCTTTTATCAATGTCAGCGCCCGCTTCTTTCTGCTCTGATGAATAGATTCTAAGGAGACCCTGACATTATTTCAGATAACAGAGGGAGCACGGAAAGGGGGTCAAGGATAGAGGGAGAATGTCAACACTGGAGATGAAATGAGAACACTACCCAAGCCTAAAAGACTTGTCCCAGGAGATAAGAGAGATGTAAAATGGTAATTTTTGTGGGTGGTTTGTTTTCACGGTGTGCAGTTTGAATCATTGTGGGAGAGTAATAAGGAATGCAGAAGTCTTACTGCTCATGCAAGAGTAATGCGATGGTTCATTTTGTGTGTTAATTTTAGTGGTCATGAATCATGCCTCTGGTCTCAACAAGTTGGTGAAATGTTGTCACTTTCACTTTCTTATTTTAATTACATTTTTTAAGCCCTTTTTTCTCCCCGATTTTGTGGTATCCAATTGGTAGTAGTTACAGTCTTGTCTCATCGCTGCAACTCCCGTACGGACTCGGGAGAGGCGAAGGTCGAGAGCCATGCGTCCTCCAAAACACATCCAAACCAAGCCGCACTGCTTCTTGACACAATACACATCCAACCCGGAAGCCAGCTGCACCAATGTGTCGGAGGAAACACCGTGCACCTGGCGACCTGGTCAGCGTGCACTGCGCCCAGCCCACCACAGGAGTCGCTAGTGCACGATGAGACAAGGATATCCCTGCCGACCAAACCCTCCCTAACCTGGACGATGCTGGGCCAATTGTGCTTCGTCCCGGTCGCGGCCGGCTGCTTGAACCCAGAAGCCTTAGACCACTGCTCCGCCCAGGAGCCATTCACTTTCAACACACAATTGGAACTGACTGACAAGATGTCACATAGTTCTTGACTAATATTTGCGTATGCATGTTTTTCCTTGCAGTTCATTATATTGGTATCTACCCTGAACAAAAATATAAACACAGCATGTAAAGTGTTGGTCCCATGTTTCATGAGCTGAAATATAAATCCCAGAAATGTTCCATACCCACAAAACATGTATTTCTCTCAAATGTTTTGCACACATTTGTTTACATTTGTTTAGTGAGCATTTCTCCTTTGCTAAAATAATCGATCCACTTGACAGGTGTGGCATATTAAGTTGCTGATTAAACAGCATGATCAGTACACAGGTGCACCTTGTGCTGGGGACAATAAAAGGCCACTCGAAAATGTTCAGTTTTGTCACACAACACAATGCCACAGATGTCTCAAGTTTTGAGGGATTGGCAAGCTGACTGTAGGAATGTCTACCAGAGCTGTTGCCAGAGAATGTAATATTAATTTCTCTACCATAAGCCACCTCCAACGTTTTAGAGAATTTGGCAGTACGTCCAACCTGCATCAACCGCAGACCACGTGTATGCCGTCATGTGGGCGAGCAGTTTGCTGATATCAATGTTGTGAACAAAGTGCCCCATGGTGGGGTTATGGTATGGGCAGGCATAAGCTACAGACAGCAAACATAATTTCATTTTATCAATGGCAATTTGAATGCACAAAAATACTGTAACGATATCCTGAGGCCCATTTTAAGGCCCATTTTTTTTTAAAGTGACTAACAGATGCATATCTGTGACTAACAGATGCATATCTGTATTCCCAGTCATGTGAAATCCATAGATTAAGGCCAAATTAATTTATTTCAATTGACTGATTTCCTCATATGAATATGTAACTCAGTAAAATCAATGAAATTGTTGCATGTTGCGTTTTTATATTTTTGTTCAGAATGTCAGTTGGAGATTTTGAGTGCAGTATGTGGTCATTTACATGCATATGTTTATACGTGCATTTTGTTTAATACAGTATATGAGGAGATCTATATGTCAGGTTGAGAGGTGATAGTGTGTGTATATGTAGAGTAGATCTATATGTCAGGTTGAGAGGTGATAGTGTGTGTATATGTAGAGTAGATCTATATGTCAGGGTGAGAGGTGATAGTGTGTGTGTGCCAGCCGGCCCCATGGCCATCCTCTCCCACCCCCTCCAAGCCTCCAGACAGACGCACGGACCGACAAACAGGGCTGACAGACATCAGCCTCTGAAAGCCCTCGCGGGTCTAGCCTGCGACCCCTCTCACTCATTACGTGCTCTGTGACCCTCCTGCGGGGAGGTTGCCCTTTTGGGGGAAGTGACAGGGACGGAGGGGGGCAGGGGGCGACTGACTGTGGTGAAAGTAGAGGGCTGCTGACCCAATTAAGGCCAGCGGGGTGTGGTGGAATCTGTGACAGAATTCCCTACGATTTGTTTAAAGAGTTCTGAAATGTTGGTGCCACTTTGTGGAAAAGTAATGGCTCACTCTTGTGTCTATCACAAGTTAATCCGAGTTCAACCTGGACAGAGCTACCAGAACCACATTTAACATAGAGAATGTTGATCCACCACAGTGCATGACTGGTTTCCACTCCACATGCCATATTCCATCATGGAATTGTATCATGTCATTGCATCGATCGGGTAAATGATTTTGTGAAGTAGTGAAGGACACCTGCACAGTAGTATGTCATCCCCTTAGTGCCGGCAGCTCTCTTCTTTAATTGCAGGCTAAGGCCTCTCTTTTTCTTGTTGCCTTTTGAAGAGCCTCATTGATTTCTATACCACCCCTCATCCATGCTCTCCTTGTTTTAAGAGCAAATCCCTTATGGCAAAGTTGCCGGGAATGTTGAAACATGAAATCTGGCAGCGTTTTTCCCCGCCTCTTCACACAGGCTTTCAGGTGTCGTCTTGACATTAAAGTTTAGAAAAATCTGTCTCCTCTGCTTTTTAAAAAGAGTGAGAGGATGTACTGAAGCTGTATTTTATTCCCCCGTCTGTGTTGTAGAAGGGGCCGCTCAAGGCTCGGTTAAAAAAAGACATATTAAAGGCTTCTACTGAACGAGCCAAGTTCAACTCAACTCTAAAGCAGCTGCGCTCCTGTTGTCATGGTTAAATGAACAGACCCTGTAGAAAGTCAACCCCCCCCCCCCAAAAACGTTGGCAATAATGATTACTCAGGTTGTGTGGTTGTCTTCTGTGCAATGAACGGTATCTACTTTAGAATTTGGGTGAATATTTAAAGTGAATATTGAACTTGCTCACTTGAGATATTATTACATCAATTGAAGTGATTTATCTTGATCTCTGTTCTTGCACTTCAATCGGAAATATGCACAATTCGTTGCGTCTAGTATTCTAAATGCAGCGACGCAAAATCTGATGCCAATTCTTTCGTCATGCTACCACCCCGCGCTGAGAAGAACTCAATGTAATTACATTTGGCTCTCTAAAGAACCAAAATATCCGAGCAGAAATGTTATTAGCGTGCATTTTTAAAAGAGACCGCTTACTCTAACATGCATCCTTTGAACTGCCTTTTGAGTTGAAAATACACTCATTTCCCCTGGAATAGTTGCCAATTCATTGAATCCTGCTGTGTTTGTTTGTCTCCGAGGTTGTGAGAGGTAGATGTCGGTCTTTGTATTTAACCACGTGCCGCCACAGTGATTTGATGGACAATAAAAACCCTATGTCAACCGGTCATACTTAAAAGACAGCATTAAAGGCCTAATGGGAGACATTTTTATATCAATATAAAATTATTTCACAATTAAGTACCTTACAGTAATAGATTTCCATTGAAATGTGTAAAAATAGCTTTTTAGCCAAAACCTTTTCATGCAATAAGTGGGGTGGGGAGAGGAAAACTGAAAACTAGCTGTTATTGGCAGAGAGGTTTGGACCTCTCTTTATTGGTCTATTAATCAATTTACTGCATGGTGATGTCACTGTGGAAAACTGAAACTCCTGCCCATGCAAACCTGCTGATTTGAAAGGTCCTGTGTAGATTTTATTTTTCAACCTGCAACTATCAGGAAATAACACTGATCAAATGTGTTCACACTTTTACAGTGTTATGTTCATCAGCTGTTGTACAATATGATATTAAACACAGGAAAAACAGAATTATGACTGCTCTGTGCCTTTTAAAATGAAGAAATCAAGCAGGGGAAAAACGGGATCCATAGATAGGGGGAACACATTCATCCCCATTACAAGCTCTGTGTCCACATCCCTATATCCTGCTGTTCTATGCTTCACTGGGGGCCACACACACAATTACCCACCCCCCCCCCCCCCATCTATTTCTCACCAGTTCTTCTCTCTCTCCCACTGCCTGTTTAGGCCACTCGGGCTCATGTAATTACTATGGGACAGGTAGGAGTGTTCATATTTCATCCGCTGCATTCACGATAACAACTAAAATCTGAAAGCGTTTGCAAAATTGGTATCTCTTTTTTTTCATGCATTATGAATGAGTCGCTGATTGCTTTTTTGCATAGATTAGCAATCATTTCTCAGAAACCTTTCATATCAAAATGTGCCAGGAAGTTTCGATCTCTCTCTTCTTTTTTTTACGGCTTGAGGTGAGGCATCCCTCCTCTTTTTAAGATACGACAGATCAGGTGATACTGTCTCTCCACCGGCTGTCTCTCTTCTATTTTCCCTCTTGCTCTGCTCTGATTTGTTTGCCCATGCATATTATCATCGGGGGGAATATGTTAATCTGCAGTGTTGTGTCTGGGTCTGAGTGGCTAAGCACCGCAGGGATGTTTTAATATCAAAGTAAACATTTCCCACAACCCAGGAAAAGGAAGATAGCCTCCTGATTACAATCCTTTAAGTTTCCCTCCTTGATGTTTGACTTTTAGTTGTCCCAGCACGTAGAAAGATTGGCATGAAGCATATTAAAGGGCTGGTATGGTCCGGGGGTTAGGAAAATGGACTGGTGACTAGACTGCCATTGTTACACACGCACACGCATGAACCCAGTTGTCCTTTCACTACATTAAACAGTGACTGGACTGTGTGTGTGCGTGTGGTTGTGTACCTTGTGTCTTCAAATCTTAACCCCTGACCTTTGCCCCTCTCCCTCAGCTGGCAGGTCCTCAGCCAGAGCCCTGTGGAGGTTGGTGCCCTCTGTCTGACAGCCCATCACTGTGCCATGGTGGCAGCGCTTTTGTTACCCCCCCCCTTTCTTTCTGCAGACGATTCTGTCTGATTGGGAGCATTGTGTGAATAGCCCTGTCACATTCGATAAGCCAGCAGGGCAACCTGTGATGGGGACATATGGCATGCTTGACAGGGAGAGAGGGTGTGAATGGTACTGAATGATAAAATTGTGTCTTTCCCCCTTCGGCAATGTCATTCTTTCAGACAAGTGTGTGGACCATCGCTCAGTCAATTGGCGGACTTACTCCGGCCTCCTCGTGACATCTCCTTCAAGGTCCTGGGGGTTTCAAGGTCCTGCCTCGCGCCTGGCCAATTCTGACACTCCGGGCCAACGCTGTGCCGGCTGCAGAGCTGGAGCGCCTCGCCACTGCTCGGTTAGCCTGTTAATGTGGGGAACATAATTGGATATCAGTTTAGTTTAGTAATGCGGAGAGGGAAATTCATCTTAAGAGCCCGTTCGTCTCAGTTTCCTCATGCAGCTCTGTCTGGCTACAGCACACCGGCTCCCCTCCTCTGAGCCAGTCACACTTCACAGGCAGTCCCTTCAGACGACTATGGCTGTGGACCTGAACCCAGTAGGAACCTGACATGTTTTAAGAGAGAGGGAAGTCGAGAGACACAGGCTGGGATTCCAGTGGTCGATGGAGGGTTGTTTAGCCGTGTGCACCTCCTCCACGCTGTCACCCGGGTCTTTATTTCTAGTGCTGCAGCCTCAACTGCTGTCCTGTCATGTGCCACATAAGTCTGTGTTTGTAGCCCTGTGACAGACAGCCCAGGTGCCACACTCAGGCTTCAGTGCACCTTCGGTCGCATAGGTTGCCTGCGATTCCCAGTGGCTCACAGTCAGAGAGACAACACAGCCCTTTTTCTCCCTTACCTGCCTTGCCAGGCCCCCACCTCCCCTGCCAGGAAGCCCCGAGGAGACCCGAGGCGGGTGACAATATGGGGGCACACTTGGAAGCACGACAGTCGATGCAATATTAAAACTCGCTGGAAAGTCTACCCTGATCACTGCAACAACGTTTTTGCAAATCTATATAGACCTACGCAACATGCTTATAAACTATGGGTTCTGAACAATTTAGAAAGTAACTTTGTTATAAAGTCTCTTTTTTCTTTCTTGGTGAGAGGAAAGCGGAGTCTGTCTTCACAAAGTGTCGCAAAGTAGGTGTGCTGATCTAGGATCAGGTCCATTTGTCCATATAATTGTATTCATCATGATCGAAAAGGGAAATCTGATCCTATATCAACACTCCTACTCTGAAACTTTTTGTGAATATGGACCCAGGTCTTTTATTTTATATTTGTTGTATTTATTATGTTACAGTTTGGTCTTTCTATACCTGAATATGATTAGTGTACAATGTCCTTATACACCAGTATCCTCCTAGTCCCTATGCTCTCTGTGATTGCAGCTGCGCCATTGGCACTGCATTGTGGTCATAACACCACAGACACCTCTGGCCCTCATTGACACGCTGCTCCCACTTCTTTTTCTGTCCACTAGTACACACCCAGTCAATAACGCTTTGAGTGACAGGCTCTCTTGTCACGTGTGCTGTCTAATGAATCCCAAAAGCAGACTATGGGTGTGTCCCAAATCAAACCCTATTCCCTATATGGTGCCATTTGAGATGCAGACTATAGGTTTTACAGGAATTATTGACCTCGGCGTTGTGACAAGTCCCACTGCAGTGCGGCTAGCGGGCAAAGGAAGGGCCAGTGTCATCCACTGATCGCCTGTTGAAAGCAATCAGATGCTCTTCTCGGGATGGAAGAGAGGATGGTGTTTTTCTTCTGCCGTACAGCGAAGGGCATTTGGGAGAGGTTTGGAAGGAGTTTTTTATGTAGGTGGTAGCGATTCAGAATAAGCACTGTATGTCACTATCTACGTACAGTGCATTCGGGATAGTATTCAGGACCCACATTTTGTTGCGTTACAGCCTTATTCTAAAATGGATAAAAGAGAGAATGACACAATTGTTATCAACAATCTACACAAAATACCCAATAATGACAAAGCAAAAACAGGTTTTTAGAAATTGTAGCAAATTTAGAATTTTTGAAAAACAGAAATACATTATTTACGTAAGTATTCAGATCCTTTGCTATGTGACTTCACATTTAGCTCAGGGGCATTCTGTTTCCATGGATCATTCTTGAAATGTTTCTACAAATTGACTGGAGTCCACCTGTGGTAAATTCAATGGACATGGTTTGGAAAGGCACACACACCTGTCTATATAAGGTCCCACAGTTGACAGTGCATGTCAGAGCAAAAACCAAGCCATGAGGTCAAAGGAATTGTCCGTAGAGCTCAGAGACCGGATTGTGTCGAGGCACAGATCTGGGGAAGAGTACAAAAACATTTCTGCAGCAGTGAAGTTCCCCAAGATCACAGTGGCCTCCATCACTCTTAAATGGAAGAAGTTTGGAACCACCAAGACTCTTCCTAGAGCTGGCCGCCCGGCAAAACTGAGCAATCAGGGGAGAAGGGCCTTGGTCAGGGAGGTGAACAAGAACCCGATGGTCACTCTGACATAGCTCCAGAGTTCCTCTGTGGAGATTGGAGAACGTTCCAGAAGGACAACCATATCTGCAGCACTCCACCAATCAGGTCTTTATGGTGGAGTGGCCAGACAGAAGCCACTCCTCAGTAAAAGGCACATGACAGCCCGGTAGGAGTTTGTCAGAAGGTATCTAAAGACTCTCAGACCATGAGAAACAAGATTCTCTGGTCTGATGACACCAAGTTTGAACTTTTTGGCCTGAATGCCAAGCGTCACATCTGGAGGAAACCTGGCACCATCCGTACAGTGAAGCATGGTGCTGGCAACATCATGCTGTGGGGATGTTTTTCAGTGGCAGGGACTGGGCGACTAGTCAGGATCGAGGGAAAGATGAACGGAGCAAAGTACAGAGAGATCCTTGATGAGAACCTGTTCCAGAGTGCTCAGTATCACGGACTGGGGCGAAGGTTCACCTACCAATAGGACAATGACCCTAAGCACACAATGCAAGAGTGGCTTCGGGGCAAGTCTCTGAATGTCCTTGAGTGGCCCGGACTTGAACTTGATCTAACATCTCTGGAGAGACCTGAAAATAGCTGTGCAGCGACTCTCCCCATCCAACCTGTCAGAGCTTGAGAGGATCTGCAGAAAAGAATGAGAGAAACTCTCCAAATACAGGTGTGCCAAGCTTGTAGCGTCACACCAAAGAAGACTCGAGGCTGTAATCGCTGCCAAAGGTGCTTCAACAAAGTACTGAGTAAAGGGTCTGAATACTTATGTAAATGTCATATTTAAATGTCATGTTTTTAATTAGCAAACATTTATAAAAACCTGTTTTTTCTTTGTCATTATGGGGTATTGAGTGTAGATTGACGAGGGGGGAAAAACAATGTAATCAATTTTTGAATAAGGCTGTAATGTAACAAAATGTTGGAAAAATTCAAGGGGTCCGAATACTTTCCGAATGCCCTGCATATGACAGAATTTGAGATTCCAACATTGACCTAACTTTACCCCTATGAATGAATTTCTCTCTAACTTCTTGAATGGTAATGTTTTGCCATGTCCATTAATTATTCACTGGGCCCCATTGCTACAGGAATATACTCTATGTATCCCACATGAGCCTAGAAGACACACACATGTTTGCACTCATCACTAGTCATGAGTGCATCAGCATCACACTACTCAGGGTCACAGCACTTACACTAAACATGGATGGCCAGTACTTGTAATCACATCACATATACAGTCAGGTCCATAATTATTGGTGGCCTTGATAAAGATGAGAAAAACAGACCTATAAAATAAATGAATCATAATGCCGTTGACCTTAACAAGGGCCCCAGGAGCAGTGGAAGCAAAACAGCACCATAACCTCAAAGATCCACCACCATATTTTACCGTAGGTATTAGGTACTTTTCTACATATGCTTCCGTTTTTCAACAGCCAAACCACAAGTAGTATCCATGGCGAGAGAGCTCTATCTTCCATGTCATCTGACCATAGCACCGGTTCCAGTCCAAGTCCCAATGCCGTTTATCAAACTCCAGGTAGTGCTATGGTCAGATGACATGAAAATATAGCTCTTTGGCCACACACGCATTTTATAAAAACTGTCGGTGTCGTTATTCTCACAAGAGTAGGATGCTGGAGCGGGTGCAAATCATTTTGACCCCTATCTTTAATATATATACACTACCATTCAAAAGTTTGGGGTCACTTAGAAATGGCCTTGTTTTTGAAAGAAAAGCAATTTTTTTGGTCCTTTAAAAAAACGTAAAATTGATCAGAAATACAGTTTAGACATTGTTAATGTTGTAAATGACTATTGTAGCTGGAAAGGGCAGATTCTTAATGGAATATCTACTTAGGCGTACAGAGGCCCATTATCAGCAACCATCACTCCTGTGTTCCAATGGCACATTGTGTTAGCTAATCCAAGTTTATCATTTTAAAATGCTAATTAATCATTAGAAAACCCTTCTGCAATTATGTTAGCACAGCTGAAAACTGTTGTTCTGATTAAATAAGCAATACAACTGTCCTTCTTTAGACTAGTTGAGTATCTAGAGCATCAGTATTTGTGGGTTTGTTTACAGGCTCAAAATGGCCAGAAACAAATAACTTTCTTCTGAAACTCGTCAGTCTATTCTTGTTCTGAGAAATTAAGGCTATTACATGTGAGAAATTGCCAATAAACTGAAGATCTTGTACAACGCTGTGTACTACTCCCGTCACAGAACAGCGCAAACTGGCTCTAACCAGAATAGAAAGGGGAGTGGGAGGCCCCGGTGCACAACTGAGCAAGAGGACAAGTACATTAGAGTGTCTAGTTTGAGAAACAGACGCCTCACAAGTCCTCAACTGGCAGCTTCATTAAATAGTACCTGCAAAACACCAGTCTCAACGTCAACAGTGAAGAGGCAACTCCAGGATGCTGGCCTTCTTGGCAGAGTTGCAAAGAAAAAGCCATATCTCAGACTGGCCAATACAAATAAAATATTAAGATGGGCAAAAGAACACAGACACTGGACAGAGGAAGATTGGAAAAAAAGTGTTATGGACAGACTAATCTAAGTTTGAGGTGTTCGGATCACAAAGAAGAACATTCGTGAGATGCAGAAAATTTGAAAAGATGCTGGAGGAGTGCTTGACGCCATCTGTCAAGCATGGAGGCAATGTGATGGTCTGGGGGAGCTTTGGTGGTGGTAAAGTGGGATATTTGTACAGGGTAAAAGTTATCATGAAGAAGGAAGGCTATCACTCCATTTTGCCATGCCATACCAAGTGGACGGCGCTTAATTGGAGCCAATTTCCTCCTACAACAGGACAATGACCCAAAGCACAGCTCCATACTATGCAAGAACTATTTAGGGAAGAAGCAGTCAGCTGGTATTCTGTCTATAATGGAGTGGCCAGCACAGTCACCAGATCTCAACTCTATTGAGCTGTTGTGGGATTAGCTTGACCGTATGGTATGTAAGAAGTGCCCATCAAGCCAATCAAACTAGTGGGAGGTGCTTCAGGATGCATGGGGTGAAATCTCTTCAGATTACCTCAACAAATTGACAACTAGAATGCCGAAGGTCTGCAAGGCTGTAATTGCTGCAAATGGAGGATTCAAAGCAAAGTAGGAAGGACAATTATTATTTCAATTAATATCATTATTTATAACCTTGTCAACGTCTTGACTATATTTCCTATTCATTTTGCAACTCATTTCATGTATGTTTTCATGGAAAACAAGGAAATGGTGTGACCCCAAACTTTTGAACAGTAGTGTATATTACTTGGTAAACAAAATCTCTTTCTCTGAACATTTCCCCATTTTTGTGTAGCATGAAATATAGCTCGGTATTATTTATTTTGTAGTATTTTTTGCTCATCATTATGAAGTGTGCCAATAATTATGGACCTGACTATATGAAGATCTCATACACAAGTGGAGCTGCCATTCAACGCATGCAAATGTGTTTAATGCATGTACCATGCATCTATGAGGCTACATTTGCTTTCTTTGTGTGTGTGTTCAGTCTGATGTTTGTGTGTTCTGCATAGCGTTGGGAAGCAGAATATATGGAGGGGGGCATACATAAGAGCTCCAGGCCTTTCCTTGCTGCCTCTCCCCCAGCCCTGTAATTAAGAACAACATTTGGTGTTAGATTATAGGGGGACCCAGCGTGCCATTGTGCTGGCCTGCCTGATTAATAAAAGGCAGCTAATTTCGGTGGTGGAAGGCAGTGCTCCAAAATGGCTCCTAATTACACATTAGGAGTGTGAAAGGCCCCCCCCCCCACCCCCTACCCCCCCTGCTGGGGTGCGCGTGCTAGCGTGCCCACCGACATATTAGCGCCAGCTCCCAGGAGTTGCTAATTCCAGCCAGCCCCACCAACATGACAGATGATGGATATCCTTGATGTTGTGGGTAGAATAGCAGCGCAATGGGAGATAAAGGTTCCCTTTTCTCCGGTACCATTTCGGTCGGCCAAACAAGCATATACTGTATATATAAAAAAAAAAATCTTGATTGATTTCTATTTGTCATTTCCAAATGGGGTCTGACTGCAAATGAGATGTTTTAGTCAAGTTGTCAAGGACTTTATGAGTTGGAGCGGCTGCCTGGCGGTATGAAGAGTGCACCCGCTTGGGCTGTGATAGTGCTGATGACTTCCCGTTCTCCCCTCCCCTGGGTGGTCAAGTCAAGGGCTCCGGCAGCTGGGAATAATGTCCCCGAGAGGGGAACACAAACCTCTCACCGCACAACATTTGCATGGCTACATGATTACAGTTGAAATGGAAGGGGGAGGGAGTGACTGCAACAGCTGCAGAGACCAGGGACCCACAGGAAATTAGAGCTGTTTTTTTGGTCGCTGCTACTACAGGCAAGATGAGAGGGGAAGAAGAGAGTGGAGTGAACCAGAACCAGACTTTGAATATGGTGATTATCCTTTAAGCCCAGGAAGCAGCCATTCAATTTGCCATTCACCAGCTTTTCAAGCTTAATAATGTCAAAATACGTTCGGTACATACCAAAGAATCGAGATTCGCTGAGCAACTATCTCCATTACTGCCGTCCCGGCCAGTATGTACTTCCGAAAAAAGTCGAGATAAAAAGTTAGATGCAACCGAAGAAATGCTTTGTTTGGAAAGAATCAACATATAGTTTTGACCAGGTGCAAAGTTGCCAAATCCACCTCTTCTGTACCTCCCGTAATACGAGTAATGGAATTAAAATACACTAAATAAAGACTATATAGAATTATACAATCACTGTAAAAACGCACCGTTTTATTTTTTTTACATTTTATTTAACCTTTATTTAACCAGGTAGGCTAGTTGAGAACCAATTCTCATTTACAACTTCGACCTGGCCAAGATAAAGCAAAGCAGTTCGACCCATACAACAACACAGAGTTACACATGGAATAAACAAACATACAGTCAATAATACAGCAAAAAAAGTCTATATACAATGTGTGCAAATGAAGTAAGATAAGGGAGGTAAAGGCAATAAATAGGCCATAGTGGAGAAGTAATTACAATATAGCAATTAAACACTGGAATGGCAGATGTGCAGAAGATGAATGTACAAGTAGAGATACTGGGGTGCACAGGAGCAAGATAAATAAATAAATACAGTATGGGGATGAGGTAGTTGGATGGGCTATTTACAGATGGGCTATGTTGTTACGAGTCCCGCCGAGGATGGTGCCTCTTCCCGTTCGGGCGGCGCTCGGCGGTCGTCGTCTCCGGTCTACTAGCTGCCACCGATCCCCTTTTCTGTTATCCTTTTAGTTTGTCTAATTTGTTTCACCTGTTGTGTGTTTAGATTAGGGGTTATTTAAACCCAGTTTGCCTGCTCCCTTTTGTGCGGGCTTGATTTTCTGTTTCGTGTTTGTGGTGTGTATTTTGTGGATTTCGTTATTCTATTGATGTTGGACATTTTTCTTTACGCGCCCAGTGTTTAAAGTGGCGTCACCGTTTTGTAGGTGATTACGTGAAGGAAATAAATTCCACCTTTTGTAAGAGATTCCTGCTCTCTGCACCTGACTCTTGTTTCCACCACTGGAATTGTTACAGAAGCCCGCACCAAAAGGAATGGAGTCAGCAGAAGCAGCAACCACCCCTCTCCCATCGATGGAGGAGCGTGTCCAGCATCACACCGCCGTTCTCCATCGAATAGGGACAGCAATGGACATGATGATGGAGAGGATGGAACGATGGGAGAGGAGTGGTATCCCGACTACAACCCCAGCTCCTTCCCAGACGGGGCAACCTTCCCCATCAACGTCAGCATCAGGTTCGGGTGCATTGCGTCTTGCGCTCCCAAGGGAGTACGATGGAGCGGTGGCTGGGTGCCAGGGGTTTTTGCTCCAGTTGGAGCTCTACTTGGCCACTGTTCGTCCGACTCCCTCTGGAGAGGAGAGTGTTAGCCTCCTCATCTCCTGTCTGACTGGTAGAGCCCTGGAATGGGCTAATGCGGTCTGGAACGGCCCAGACTCTGTTCGGGACAACTACCCAGAGTTCACTCGCCGCTTTCGGGCCGTATTTGACCACCCTCAGGAGGGCCGAGCGGTGGGTGAGAGACTGTTTCACCTCAGACAGGAGACGAGGAGTGCGCAAGACTTCGCTTTGGAGTTCCGGACCTTGGCTGCTGGCGCGGGGTGGAATGACAGGGCCCTGATGGACCATTATCGATGTAGCCTTCGGGAGGACGTCCGTCGGGAGCTAGCTTGTCGAGACACTACGCTCTCTCTTGATGAGTTAATTGACATGTCTATTCGACTGGACAACCTGCTAGCTGCCCGCGGGCGTTCAGAGGGGGTCCTGTCCGTTCCACCTCCCAGTCCTCCCACTTCAACCCCGATGGAGTTGGGAGGGGCTGCATCTAGGGGAGCCAGAGGAGGTAGCTACTCTTGCACCTATTGTGGCAGGAGAGGACACACTTCAGACCGGTGTTGGAGGAGCGCCTCTGGGAATGGAGATGGCAGGCGGAATACTCCTCGATCACCCCAGGTGAGTAGGCACAAGACTCACCCAGAGCTTCCTGTCGGTCACATGTTTTTGATTATTTTCTTCCCTGCGTTTTTCCCTTCTCTTCAGCATAAGGCGCTCGTAGACTCAGGCGCAGCTGGGAGTTTTATGGATCGCGGTCTAGCCCGTAAGTTGGGTATTCCGTTGGTACAGATAGACCCTCCTTTCCCTGTGCACTCCTTAGATAGCCGACCGCTAGGGTCAGGGCTGGTCAGGGAGGCCACGATTCCGCTGGACATGGTAACACAGGGGGATCATAGGGAGCAGATTAGTTTCTACCTTATTGATTCACCTGGGTTTCCAGTGGTGTTGGGGGTTCCTTGGCTAGCCATTCACAATCCCCTCATTTCCTGGAGACAGGGAGCTCTTCAGGGGTGGTCAGAGGAGTGTTCAGGTAGGTGTGTGGGAGTTTCCATCGGTGCCACCTCGGTGGAGAGTCCAGACCAGTTTTCCACTGTGCGCATTCCCCCAGAATATGCCGATTTGGCTATCGCTTTTAGTAAAAAGAAAGCGACTAAATTACCACCTCATCGACGGTGGGATTGTGTGATAAACCTCCAGGTGAACGCTGCACTTCCCAGGAGTCATGTGTACCCCTTGTCACAGGAGGAGACGTTGGCTATGGAGACATATGTCACGGAAGCTCTGAGACAGGGGTTCATTCGGCCCTCCATGTCACCCGTCTCCTCGAGTTTCTTTTTTGTGAGAAAAAAGGAGGGAGGACTGCGTCCGTGCATTGATTATCGAGGTCTAAATTCAATCACAGTGGGATTTAGTTATCCGCTACCTCTCATCGCTACGGCGGTGGAATCATTCCACGGAGCACGTTTTTTCACAAAACTGGATCTTAGGAGCGCGTATAATTTGGTGCGTATTCGGGAGGGAGACGAGTGGAAAACAGCGTTTAGTACCACATCAGGCCACTATGAGTACCTCGTCATGCCGTATGGGTTAAAGAATGCTCCAGCCGTTTTCCAATCCTTTGTAGATGAGATTCTCAGGGACCTGCACGGGCAGGGTGTGGTAGTGTATATTGATGACATCCTGATCTATTCTGCTACACGCGCCGCGCATGTTTCCCTGGTGCGCAGGGTTCTTGGGAGGCTGCTGGAGCATGACCTATACGTCAAGGCTGAGAAATGTGTGTTTTCCAAACAAGCCGTTTCCTTCCTGGGTTATCGCATTTCCATGTCAGGGGTGGTTATGGAGTGTGATCGCGTTAACGCCGTGCGTAATTGGCCGACTCCAGCCACGGTAAAGGAGGTGCAGCGGTTTTTAGGGTTTGCCAATTACTACCGGAGGTTTATCCGGGGTTTTGGCCAAGTGGCGGCCCCCATTACCTCACTGCTAAAGGGAGGGCCGGTGCGTCTACAGTGGTCGGCCGAGGCTGAGAGAGCTTTTAACCAGTTGAAGGCACGTTTCACTGAGGCTCCCGTGTTGGCGCATCCGGACCCTTCATTAGCGTTCATAGTGGAGGTGGATGCGTCCGAGGCTGGTGTTGGAGCCGTGCTATCACAGCGCTCGGGCACGCCACCGAAGCTCCGTCCCTGTGCTTTCTTTTCTAAGAAGTTGAGTCCGGCGGAGCGGAACTATGATGTGGGGGACAGGGAGTTACTAGCTATGGTAAAAGCCCTGAAGGTGTGGAGACACTGGCTTGAGGGGGCTAAGTACCCTTTTCTCATCTGGACTGACCATCGCAATCTGGAGTATATCCGAGAGGCGAGGAGATTGAATCCGCGTCAGGCGAGGTGGGCCATGTTTTTTACTCGTTTTAGATTTACGATCTCTTACCGACCAGGTTCCCTCAACACAAAGGCCGACGCGCTGTCTCGTCTCTATGACACGGATGACCGGCCCATCGATCCGACTCCCATCCTTCCCGCCTCATGTCTGGTGGCTCCGGTGGTATGGGAGGTGGACGCGGACATCGAGCGGGCGTTGAGGGTAGAACCTGCGCCGTCCCAGTGTCCGACTGGCCGTAGGTACGTACCGCTTGGTGTTCGTGATCGATTGATTCGGTGGGCTCACTCAATACCTGCTTCGGGTCATCCGGGGGTGGAGAGGACAGTGCGTGGTCTTAGAGGGAAATACTGGTGGCCCACCTTGGCTAAGGACGTGAGACTCTATGTCTCCTCCTGCTCGGTATGCGCTCAGAGTAAGGCTCCTAGGCACCTACCAAGGGGGAAGTTACAACCCCTTCCGGTTCCACAACGGCCATGGTCTCATCTATCAGTAGATTTTTTGACGGATCTTCCTCCGTCTCAGGGGAACACTACCATTTTGGTCGTTGTGGATCGGTTCTCTAAGTCCTGTCGTCTCCTCCCATTGCCTGGTCTCCCTACGGCCCTACAGACTGCGGAGGCTCTATTTACCCACGTCTTCCGGCATTATGGGGTGCCGGAGGATATCGTATCTGATCGAGGTCCCCAGTTCACGTCCCGGGTATGGAGGGCGTTTATGGAGCGTCTGGGGGTCTCGGTCAGCCTTACCTCTGGGTATCACCCCGAAAGTAATGGGCAGGTGGAGAGAGTGAACCAGGAGGTGGGTAGGTTTCTGAGGTCGTATTGCCAGGACCGGCCAGGAGAATGGGCGAGGTACGTCCCGTGGGCGGAGTTGGCCCAGAACTCACTCCGCCACTCATCTACGAACATGTCGCCTTTCGAGTGTGTACTGGGGTACCAGCCGGTCCTGGCTCCGTGGCACCAGAGCCAGACTGAGGCTCCTGCGGTGGAGGAATGGGTACAGCGCTCTAGAGAGACCTGGCGAGCGGTCCAGGACTCTCTTAAGCAGGCCAGTGAACGGCAGAAGAGGAGCGCTGACCGCCACCGCAGTGAGGCCCCTGTGTTTGCACCAGGGGACAGGGTCTGGCTCTCGGCCCGAAACCTGCCCCTCCGCCTGCCCTGCCGGAAGCTGGGGCCGCAGTGTGTGGGGCCATTTAAAGTCCTGAGGAGGATAAACGAGGTGTGTTATAGGTTACAACTTCCCTCTTACTATCGTATTAACCCCTCGTTTCATGTGTCTCTCCTCAGGCCGGTGGTAGCTGGTCCCCTGCAGGAAGGTGAGGTGCCGGAGGTCCCTCCTCCCCCTCTCGACATCGAGGGGTCCCCGGCGTATAGGATCAGAACTATTCTGGACTCAAGACGCCGGGTGAGGGGCCTGCAGTACCTCGTGGACTGGGAGGGGTACGGTCCGGAGGAGAGATGCTGGGTACCGGTGGGGGACATCTTGGATCCGTCCCTGTTGAGGGACTTTCACCGCCTCCATCCGGAGCGCCCTGCTCCTCGTCCTCCGGGTCGTCCTCGAGGCCGGAGTCGGCGCGCTGCGGGAGCCGCGCGTCGGGAGGGGGGTACTGTTACGAGTCCCGCCGAGGATGGTGCCTCTTCCCGTTCGGGCGGCGCTCGGCGGTCGTCGTCTCCGGTCTACTAGCTGCCACCGATCCCCTTTTCTGTTATCCTTTTAGTTTGTCTAATTTGTTTCACCTGTTGTGTGTTTAGATTAGGGGTTATTTAAACCCAGTTTGCCTGCTCCCTTTTGTGCGGGCTTGATTTTCTGTTTCGTGTTTGTGGTGTGTATTTTGTGGATTTCGTTATTCTATTGATGTTGGACATTTTTCTTTACGCGCCCAGTGTTTAAAGTGGCGTCACCGTTTTGTAGGTGATTACGTGAAGGAAATAAATTCCACCTTTTGTAAGAGATTCCTGCTCTCTGCACCTGACTCTTGTTTCCACCACTGGAATTGTTACAGAAGCCCGCACCAAAAGGAATGGAGTCAGCAGAAGCAGCAACCACCCCTCTCCCATCGATGGAGGAGCGTGTCCAGCATCACACCGCCGTTCTCCATCGAATAGGGACAGCAATGGACATGATGATGGAGAGGATGGAACGATGGGAGAGGAGTGGTATCCCGACTACAACCCCAGCTCCTTCCCAGACGGGGCAACCTTCCCCATCAACGTCAGCATCAGGTTCGGGTGCATTGCGTCTTGCGCTCCCAAGGGAGTACGATGGAGCGGTGGCTGGGTGCCAGGGGTTTTTGCTCCAGTTGGAGCTCTACTTGGCCACTGTTCGTCCGACTCCCTCTGGAGAGGAGAGTGTTAGCCTCCTCATCTCCTGTCTGACTGGTAGAGCCCTGGAATGGGCTAATGCGGTCTGGAACGGCCCAGACTCTGTTCGGGACAACTACCCAGAGTTCACTCGCCGCTTTCGGGCCGTATTTGACCACCCTCAGGAGGGCCGAGCGGTGGGTGAGAGACTGTTTCACCTCAGACAGGAGACGAGGAGTGCGCAAGACTTCGCTTTGGAGTTCCGGACCTTGGCTGCTGGCGCGGGGTGGAATGACAGGGCCCTGATGGACCATTATCGATGTAGCCTTCGGGAGGACGTCCGTCGGGAGCTAGCTTGTCGAGACACTACGCTCTCTCTTGATGAGTTAATTGACATGTCTATTCGACTGGACAACCTGCTAGCTGCCCGCGGGCGTTCAGAGGGGGTCCTGTCCGTTCCACCTCCCAGTCCTCCCACTTCAACCCCGATGGAGTTGGGAGGGGCTGCATCTAGGGGAGCCAGAGGAGGTAGCTACTCTTGCACCTATTGTGGCAGGAGAGGACACACTTCAGACCGGTGTTGGAGGAGCGCCTCTGGGAATGGAGATGGCAGGCGGAATACTCCTCGATCACCCCAGGTGAGTAGGCACAAGACTCACCCAGAGCTTCCTGTCGGTCACATGTTTTTGATTATTTTCTTCCCTGCGTTTTTCCCTTCTCTTCAGCATAAGGCGCTCGTAGACTCAGGCGCAGCTGGGAGTTTTATGGATCGCGGTCTAGCCCGTAAGTTGGGTATTCCGTTGGTACAGATAGACCCTCCTTTCCCTGTGCACTCCTTAGATAGCCGACCGCTAGGGTCAGGGCTGGTCAGGGAGGCCACGATTCCGCTGGACATGGTAACACAGGGGGATCATAGGGAGCAGATTAGTTTCTACCTTATTGATTCACCTGGGTTTCCAGTGGTGTTGGGGGTTCCTTGGCTAGCCATTCACAATCCCCTCATTTCCTGGAGACAGGGAGCTCTTCAGGGGTGGTCAGAGGAGTGTTCAGGTAGGTGTGTGGGAGTTTCCATCGGTGCCACCTCGGTGGAGAGTCCAGACCAGTTTTCCACTGTGCGCATTCCCCCAGAATATGCCGATTTGGCTATCGCTTTTAGTAAAAAGAAAGCGACTAAATTACCACCTCATCGACGGTGGGATTGTGTGATAAACCTCCAGGTGAACGCTGCACTTCCCAGGAGTCATGTGTACCCCTTGTCACAGGAGGAGACGTTGGCTATGGAGACATATGTCACGGAAGCTCTGAGACAGGGGTTCATTCGGCCCTCCATGTCACCCGTCTCCTCGAGTTTCTTTTTTGTGAGAAAAAAGGAGGGAGGACTGCGTCCGTGCATTGATTATCGAGGTCTAAATTCAATCACAGTGGGATTTAGTTATCCGCTACCTCTCATCGCTACGGCGGTGGAATCATTCCACGGAGCACGTTTTTTCACAAAACTGGATCTTAGGAGCGCGTATAATTTGGTGCGTATTCGGGAGGGAGACGAGTGGAAAACAGCGTTTAGTACCACATCAGGCCACTATGAGTACCTCGTCATGCCGTATGGGTTAAAGAATGCTCCAGCCGTTTTCCAATCCTTTGTAGATGAGATTCTCAGGGACCTGCACGGGCAGGGTGTGGTAGTGTATATTGATGACATCCTGATCTATTCTGCTACACGCGCCGCGCATGTTTCCCTGGTGCGCAGGGTTCTTGGGAGGCTGCTGGAGCATGACCTATACGTCAAGGCTGAGAAATGTGTGTTTTCCAAACAAGCCGTTTCCTTCCTGGGTTATCGCATTTCCATGTCAGGGGTGGTTATGGAGTGTGATCGCGTTAACGCCGTGCGTAATTGGCCGACTCCAGCCACGGTAAAGGAGGTGCAGCGGTTTTTAGGGTTTGCCAATTACTACCGGAGGTTTATCCGGGGTTTTGGCCAAGTGGCGGCCCCCATTACCTCACTGCTAAAGGGAGGGCCGGTGCGTCTACAGTGGTCGGCCGAGGCTGAGAGAGCTTTTAACCAGTTGAAGGCACGTTTCACTGAGGCTCCCGTGTTGGCGCATCCGGACCCTTCATTAGCGTTCATAGTGGAGGTGGATGCGTCCGAGGCTGGTGTTGGAGCCGTGCTATCACAGCGCTCGGGCACGCCACCGAAGCTCCGTCCCTGTGCTTTCTTTTCTAAGAAGTTGAGTCCGGCGGAGCGGAACTATGATGTGGGGGACAGGGAGTTACTAGCTATGGTAAAAGCCCTGAAGGTGTGGAGACACTGGCTTGAGGGGGCTAAGTACCCTTTTCTCATCTGGACTGACCATCGCAATCTGGAGTATATCCGAGAGGCGAGGAGATTGAATCCGCGTCAGGCGAGGTGGGCCATGTTTTTTACTCGTTTTAGATTTACGATCTCTTACCGACCAGGTTCCCTCAACACAAAGGCCGACGCGCTGTCTCGTCTCTATGACACGGATGACCGGCCCATCGATCCGACTCCCATCCTTCCCGCCTCATGTCTGGTGGCTCCGGTGGTATGGGAGGTGGACGCGGACATCGAGCGGGCGTTGAGGGTAGAACCTGCGCCGTCCCAGTGTCCGACTGGCCGTAGGTACGTACCGCTTGGTGTTCGTGATCGATTGATTCGGTGGGCTCACTCAATACCTGCTTCGGGTCATCCGGGGGTGGAGAGGACAGTGCGTGGTCTTAGAGGGAAATACTGGTGGCCCACCTTGGCTAAGGACGTGAGACTCTATGTCTCCTCCTGCTCGGTATGCGCTCAGAGTAAGGCTCCTAGGCACCTACCAAGGGGGAAGTTACAACCCCTTCCGGTTCCACAACGGCCATGGTCTCATCTATCAGTAGATTTTTTGACGGATCTTCCTCCGTCTCAGGGGAACACTACCATTTTGGTCGTTGTGGATCGGTTCTCTAAGTCCTGTCGTCTCCTCCCATTGCCTGGTCTCCCTACGGCCCTACAGACTGCGGAGGCTCTATTTACCCACGTCTTCCGGCATTATGGGGTGCCGGAGGATATCGTATCTGATCGAGGTCCCCAGTTCACGTCCCGGGTATGGAGGGCGTTTATGGAGCGTCTGGGGGTCTCGGTCAGCCTTACCTCTGGGTATCACCCCGAAAGTAATGGGCAGGTGGAGAGAGTGAACCAGGAGGTGGGTAGGTTTCTGAGGTCGTATTGCCAGGACCGGCCAGGAGAATGGGCGAGGTACGTCCCGTGGGCGGAGTTGGCCCAGAACTCACTCCGCCACTCATCTACGAACATGTCGCCTTTCGAGTGTGTACTGGGGTACCAGCCGGTCCTGGCTCCGTGGCACCAGAGCCAGACTGAGGCTCCTGCGGTGGAGGAATGGGTACAGCGCTCTAGAGAGACCTGGCGAGCGGTCCAGGACTCTCTTAAGCAGGCCAGTGAACGGCAGAAGAGGAGCGCTGACCGCCACCGCAGTGAGGCCCCTGTGTTTGCACCAGGGGACAGGGTCTGGCTCTCGGCCCGAAACCTGCCCCTCCGCCTGCCCTGCCGGAAGCTGGGGCCGCAGTGTGTGGGGCCATTTAAAGTCCTGAGGAGGATAAACGAGGTGTGTTATAGGTTACAACTTCCCTCTTACTATCGTATTAACCCCTCGTTTCATGTGTCTCTCCTCAGGCCGGTGGTAGCTGGTCCCCTGCAGGAAGGTGAGGTGCCGGAGGTCCCTCCTCCCCCTCTCGACATCGAGGGGTCCCCGGCGTATAGGATCAGAACTATTCTGGACTCAAGACGCCGGGTGAGGGGCCTGCAGTACCTCGTGGACTGGGAGGGGTACGGTCCGGAGGAGAGATGCTGGGTACCGGTGGGGGACATCTTGGATCCGTCCCTGTTGAGGGACTTTCACCGCCTCCATCCGGAGCGCCCTGCTCCTCGTCCTCCGGGTCGTCCTCGAGGCCGGAGTCGGCGCGCTGCGGGAGCCGCGCGTCGGGAGGGGGGTACTGTTACGAGTCCCGCCGAGGATGGTGCCTCTTCCCGTTCGGGCGGCGCTCGGCGGTCGTCGTCTCCGGTCTACTAGCTGCCACCGATCCCCTTTTCTGTTATCCTTTTAGTTTGTCTAATTTGTTTCACCTGTTGTGTGTTTAGATTAGGGGTTATTTAAACCCAGTTTGCCTGCTCCCTTTTGTGCGGGCTTGATTTTCTGTTTCGTGTTTGTGGTGTGTATTTTGTGGATTTCGTTATTCTATTGATGTTGGACATTTTTCTTTACGCGCCCAGTGTTTAAAGTGGCGTCACCGTTTTGTAGGTGATTACGTGAAGGAAATAAATTCCACCTTTTGTAAGAGATTCCTGCTCTCTGCACCTGACTCTTGTTTCCACCACTGGAATTGTTACATATGTACAGTTGCAGTGATCTGTGAGCTGCTCTGACAGCTGGTGCTTAAAGCTAGTGAGGAAGATATGAGTCTCCAGCTTCAGTGTTTTTTGCGCAGTTCGTTCCAGTCATTGGCAGCAGAGAAGATATACCTGATGGAGCGCGTGCTATGGGTGGGTGCTGCTTTGGTGACCAGTGAGCGGAGATAAGGCGGGGCTTTACCTAGCAGAGACTTGTAGATGACCTGGAGCCAGTGGGTTTGGCGACAAGTATGAAGCGAGGGCCAGCCAACGAGAGCGTACAGGTCGCAATGGTGGGTAGTATATGGGGCTTTGGTGACAAAACGGATGGCACTGTGATAGACTGCATCCAATTTGTTGAGTAGAGTGTTGGAGGCTATTTTGTAAATGACATCACCGAAGTCGAGGATCGGTAGGATGGTCAGTTTTACGAGGGTATGTTTGGCAGCATGAGTGAAAGATGCTTTGTTGCGAAATAGGAAGATTTAATTTTGGATTGGAGATGCTTAATGTGAGTCTGGAAGGACAGTTTACGGTCTAACCAGACACCTAGGTATTTGTAGTTGTCCACATATTCTAAGTCAGAACCATCCAGAGTAGTGATGCTGGACGAGCGGGCAGGTGCGGGCAGCGATCGGTTGAAGAGCATGCATTTAGTTTTACTTGTATTTAAGAGCAATTGGAGGCCACGGAAAGAGAGTTGTATGGCATTGAAGCTCGTCTGGAGGTTAGTTAACACAGTTTCCAAAGAAGGGCCAGAGGTATACAGAATGGTATCGTCTGCGTAGAGGTTGATCAGAGAATCACCAGCAGCAAGAGCGACATCATTGATGTATACAGAGAAAAGAGTCGGCCCGAGAATTGAACCATATGGCACCCCCATAGAAACTGCCAGAGATCCGGACAACAGGCCCTCCGATTTGACGCACTGAACTCTATCAGAGAAGTAGTTGGTGAACCAGGCGAGGCAATCATTTGAGAAACAAAGGCTGTTGAGTTTGCCGATAAGAATGTGGTGATTGACAGAGTCGAAAGCCTTGGCCATGTCGATGAATACGGCTGCACAGTAATGTCTCTTATCGATGGCAGTTATGATATCGTTTAGGACCTTGAGTGTGGATGAGGTGCACCCATGACCAGCTCTGAAACCAGATTGCATAGCGAAGAAGGTACGGTGCGATTCGAAATGGTCAGTAATCTGTTTGTTAACTTGGCTTCGAAGACCTTAGAAAGGCAGGGCAGGATAGATATAGGTCTGTAGCAGTTTGGGTCTAGAGTGTCTCCCCCTTTGAAGAGGGGGATGACCGTGGCAGCTTTCCAATCTTTGGGAATCTCAGATGATACAAAAGAGAGGTTGAACAGGCCAGTAATAAGGGTTGCAACAATTTCGGCAGATAATTTTAGAAAGAGAGGGTCCAGATTATATAGCCCGGTTGATTTGTAGGGGTCCAGATGTTTCAGCTCTTTCAGAACATCAGCTCTCTGGATTTGGGTGGAGGAGAAATGGGGGAGGCTTGGGCGAGTTGCTGTGGGGGGTGCAGGGCTGTTGATCGGGGTAGGGGTAGCCAGGGGGAAAGCATGGCCAGCCGTAGAAAAATGCTAATTGAATTTCTCAATTATAGTGGATTTATCAGTGATGACAGTGTTACCTAGCCTCAGTGCAGTAGGTAGCTGGGAGGAGGTGTTCTTGTTCTCCATGGACTTTACAGTGTCCCAGAACTTTTTTGAGTTTGCGCTACAGGATGCGAATTTCTGCTTGAAAAAGCTAGCCTTAGCTTTCCTAACTGCCTGTGTATATCTGTTCCTAACCTCCCTGAAAAGTTGCATATCACGGGGGCTATCCGATGCTAATGCAGAACGCCACAGGATGTTTTTGTGCCGGTCAAGGGCAGTCAGGCCTGGAGAGAACCAAGGGCTATATCTGTTCCTGGTTCTACATTTTTTTGAATGGGGCATGCTTATTTAAGATGGCGAGGAAGGCACTTTTAAAGAATAACCAGGCATCCTCTACGACGGGAGGAGGTCAATATCCTTCCAGTATACCCGGGTCAGGTCGATTAGAAAGGCCTGCTCGCTGAAGTGTTTTAGGGAGCGTTTGACAGTGATGATTGGTGATCGTTTGACCGCAGACCCATTACGGATGCAGGCAGTGATCGCTGAGATCTTGGTTGAAAACAGCAGAGGTGTATTTGGAGGGCAAGTTGGTTAGGATGATATCTATGATATCTATCCCCCTAAGTCACCACATATGTGGGAGGTGGAACTAAATGGTTGGTTAAAATGAGAGCACGCGGGGAGTAGGAGTGGAGCTAGGCACTGCAGGGCCTGGATTAACCTCTACGTCACCAGAGGAACAGAGGAGGAGTAGGATAAGGGTACGGCTAAAGGTTATCAGAACTGGTCGTCTAGTACATTCGGAACAGAGAGTAAAAGGAGCAGGATTCTGGGCGCAATAGAATAGATTCAAGGCATAATGTACAGACAAAGGTATGGTAGGATGTGAGTACATTGTAGGTAAACCTAGGCATTGAGTAATGATGAGAGAGACATTGTTTCTAGAGACGTTTAAACCAGGTGATGTCACCGCATATGTGGGAGGTGTAACTAAATGGTAGGTTAAGGCACATTGAGCAGGGCTAGAGGCGCTACTGTGAAGTAAGAGAATAATCACTAACCAGGACAGTAATGGACAAGGCAGATTGATATTAGGGAGAGGCATGCGTAGCCGAGTGATCATAGGGGTCCAGTGAGTGGTTGGGCTGGCTGGCTAGCAAGCTAGCAGAAGGGCCTTGGAGGAACGTCACGACAGAGGAAAGTCTATTTTAGCCTCCGCATGCGGTGACGTCGATAGACCAGTCGTGATGGATTAGTAGGGTTACGAGTAGCAGAGGGGTCCAAGTCCAATTGGCAAAATAGGTATAGTGGCCCAAGAAATTGGCCGATGGATCTATTCAGCTAACAGTCCAATATGCTCTAGACAGCTAGCGGGCCGCGGCAGATTACGTTGGTAGTCCAGTCGTGAAGGATCGGCGGGGTTCCGTGCCCCGTACCGGCAGTAGAAGGGGTCCGGGTATATTAGCCCAGGAGTGGCTGATGGGCCTCTTCAGCTAGCCAGGAGAATGGGCCTAGCATGGGCTAGCTCCAGGCTAATTGGTGCTTGCTTCGGGACAGACGTTAGCCAGGAGTAGTCACTCGGATTGCAGCTAGCTGCGATGATCCAGTTGAAAAGGTTCAGAGCTTGCGGTACGAATCTGGGGATATGGAGAGAAAACTCTGGTTTGAGTCGCGTTGTACAAACTGGCGAGAGCTTTCCGAGCTAAAGGTTAGCTGATGACCGCTAGCAGTGGTAGTTAGTGAGCTGGCTAGCTTCTGTTGGGGGTTTCCGGTTCCGAGGTAAATAAAAATACTTTAGAAAAAACAAATCCACACCACATTGGGTGAGGTGGGTTGCAGGAGAGTATTTTGAAGTTGAGGTTTAGAAAAATATAAAAAAAGATATGCGAAGAAAAATATATAATCAGATATATACACGGGACACGACAAGACAAAGGACAAAGACGTCTGACTGCTACGCCATCTTGGATTCAAATCCTATATTGTCTACCTAGTAAACTCACATGAAATTTTATTGCATTCCGTATAGCGTGGGTAAAACTTCAGATATGATGTTCATACACGGTTGTAGGTGATAAAACAGAGATCTGTGTATAATTATTTTTTTTTTTTTACAGTTATTTTACCAGGTAAGTTGACTGAGAACACGTTCTCATTTGCAGCAACGACCTGGGGAGTAGTTACAGGGGGATGAATGAGCCAATTGTAAACTGGGGATTATTAGGTGACCATGATGGTTTGAGGGCCAGATTGGGAATTTAGCCAGGACACCGGGGTTAACACCCCTACTCTTACGATAAGTGCCATGGGATCTTTAATGACCTCAGAGAGTCAGGACACCCGTTTAACGTCCCATCCGAAAGACGGCACCCTACACAGGGCAGTGTCCCCAATCACTGCCCTGGGGCATTGGGATATTTTTTAGACCAGAGGAAAGAGTGCCTCCTACTGGCCCTCCAACACCACTTCCAGGAGCATCTGGTCTCCCATCCAGGGACCGACCAGGACCAACCCTGCTTAGCGTCAGAAGCAAGCCAGCAGTGGTATGCAGGGTGGTATGCTGCTGGCAATAATAACGAGATTCTCATGTCTCTGCCTTAACAATGGGAGTCGTTGTCCCAAAGGTAGGAAGGCAGGTGACACGCTTAGGTTCTAAATAAATCCATAAAACTGCATTGGGCTTATTTTTGCCTCTTCCTCTCTGGATAAAATCAATGACCTTTCCTTAGATTAGATTAGTTTATTATTCACATGCACAGGGTTGCAGATGTAATCACAGGGTACAGTGAAATTCTCATGCTCCGAGCTCCAACAGTGCAGGTCAAAAATGGATCAGCCTGCTGCAGTCGACCAGGCGTGGCAGTAATTTGTGATTTTATTGGAGGTGAAGAAGAGGGCGATTTGGCCTAGAACTAGATCAGGGGTTCTCAAACTTTTTGGGGACCCCTTTTGGGATGGCAAATTCATCAGGAACCCTTCATAATCAGAATACAACTCGAGTGACATACAAATAGCATATAAGGAGTTTTACTGACTTCGGCAGTGCATGGCAGGACGAATAGAATCTCGGGGCCCTGGGAATGAAAATGTTATTGGTATTAGAGAGAAAATGATGCCGTTTCCAAGCTAATTTACTGCAATTCTACACATTTTGTCATGGGGCAGAGAGATTTCTGTTGTTGTTGCAGCTTTAAAGCTAAAATCATCCATATCCACCCATTTTGCCATGTGTCAGAGAGAAACCGTTTCAAAGCTTAATAAATTACAATGCATTTATGTAAAAAATATATATAATTTTTTGGGGAATTAAACAATTATTGGTTGAGTACTGTGGATACCAAAATCCCTGTAAGCCTCCCAGGCCCATGTTGCCCAGGGTTAAGAACATAATATGTAGATGAATACATTGTATTCATTACATTACATTGTATTGTATTACACACTATACACTTATTTCACAGAACCCTTAGCCAAACGTCGTTTAATCTGTTCTTAGTTGTATTCATTTAAAAAAAGTGAAATGTAAATACAGCTCTCCTCATATATATATTACTTTATACATTTTGAGATCTGGCTGCGGACCCCTGGGGACCCCACTTTGAAAACACGTGGTCTAGATAATAATGTATTTAAGCTACTGTTTCTATTCATTTGTACTGTAGCTTCCTTAAAGACAGATGTGAGGTTTCATATAATATATATTTTAGTGTGATGAAATAAAGGCAATATAAGATCATGTGCATTGCTTTTCAGGCAGGTGCAGGATACTTCCTGTTAGGTCTGACTACCTTTGATATGGATGGGAGAGCAATAGACACTAGACTTACGATATCTACTGTGTCCAAGCAAGGTCCCTGAGACGTGATGATCAAATTGGACACCTTGTCAAAACAGACGCCCGGCTGATGATGTAGGTTGGCTGGCTGACTGGCGTGCTGACGGGCTGCAGGTGTGTGTATTAGATGTGCACCTGGAAACCCCATAGGGGGTCACTGCCTGGGCCAGTGGCGTGGGTGGATGAAGAGGTGAGGTGGAAGACTGGCAATCTGCCAGGCCGGACTTCACCTTGCCACCCCAACTGATTCCAGAGGCCTATTACCTCACATTTCCTACCATTCATCATCAGTTGGCCATGACAGGCAAATTAATTTGAGCAGGAAGAGCAGCCTTGCCTCAAAGACTAGACGTAACATGGTAAACATAAATTTGTGACCCTAAAATTAGTCAAATATGTTACGTTTTGTATGGTTACAAAAGACAGAGGTTACTTAAGCCAAAAAGGAAAGGAGGGAGGTTGGTCGGGGGAAGATGGGTGGGCGTATAAAGCATGAAAGGTACTTATCACAGTAGGAGGTCATTCCTTCTCTTGCTAGAACAAAATACATGCTTTGAACCGACCTGGTACCGACAAACCTGCTGTTTCTACTTGTAGAATCGCAATGATTGGCAGTGGCTGACAACTTGACTTTGAGCCAATCAGAAAGCACAAACCTTCACATGGGGGAGCCGACAGGAGTGACAAGAAAAAGGAAGGGCACTTTTTCCAGTCTATTCCACCCTCTTCTTAAATTAAAAAATTTAAAAATGTAAACCCCTTTTTCCCCCAATTTCGTGGTATCCAATTGTTCCATCGCTGCCACCCCCGTACGGACTTGGGAGAGGAGAAGGTCGAGAGCCGTGCGTCCTCCGAAACACAACCCAGCCAAGCTGCACTGCTTCTTGACACAACGCCCGCTTAACCCTGAAGCCAGCCGCACCAATGTGTCGGAGGAAACACCGTACACCTGGCGACCGTGTCAGTGTGCAGTGCACCCGGCCCGCCACTGGAGTTGCTAGTGCACGATGGGACAAGAACATCCCTGCCGGCCAAACCCTACCCTAACCCGGACGACGCTGGGCCAATTGTGCACCGCCCCATGGGTCTCCCGGTCGCAGCTGGCTGCAACAGAGCCTGGACTTGAACCAGGATCTCTAGTGGCACAGTTAGCTCTGAGATGCAGTGCCATAGACCACTGCGCCTCTCGGGAGGCCCCTAATCCACCCTCTTAATCAGAATTGTTCTGACAAACAATAAAGCTGCATAATACATATTTTTTTCTGGTCTTTGTCTTTTACGTCTAGCTAAGTAGTTTTGTGCTTGAAGATGGATTTATTTTATTACGTTTGATCATGTGCACTAGCTTATTACTTAACTAGCTAGCTAGCTAACGTTAGCTTGCTAACTGAGCAAGGCAGTCACACACATTTCATATAAAACGAATGGGGTGGTGAGTGCAATACAATACACACAACACTAATGCTTTACCACACTAGCTGTCTGGCCACTGTAGCTAATGCATTGTAACTAGCTAGCTACAACAGCTAGCTAGCTAGTGAATCATGCTAACCATTTAGCTAATATTAACCAGCTTGCTTAACATTTATCTTTTGGGCTGTATGCGATTATGGAGAGTGAATTCAATTATTTATTTGCCATCTTTGCTAGCTAGTTATCTAGCTGTGGCCATCTGGCTATTATCGACAAAGGCTTTCTACAACAATAGCAACATTAGTGCCGCTAGCTAGCTAGCTAACATTGACTAGACCATAAAGCAACACACACGGACATGCTTTGACAAACAACGCTACTACCACCTTCTGGTTTGGAGTATTTTAAAAGGCTGAGTGGCTGATGACTTCAAGGTCTTTGCTGTGTGAACACGAAAGAGATTGACTGCGGACACTGTTCATAGTTGCTAAGTACTGTCGGCAGGCAAACGTTTGATAATCCTACCGGTGTGTCTGAGCTATAACGCACATTTATAGCAACCCAAAGGTTGCGTGTTCACATCACATCGCAGACAATTTTAGTATTTTAGCTAATTAGTAACTTTTCATCTACTTGCTACTTTGCAATTACCTAGCATATTAGCTAACCCTTCCCCTAACCTTAAACCCTAACGCTAACACTAACCTTAACCCCTAGCCTAGCTAATGTTAGCCACCTAGCTAACATTAGCCACAACAAATTGGAATTCATAACATAGTGCATTCAGAAAGTATTCAAACCCCTTCCCTTTCTCCACATTTTGTTACGTTACAGCCTTATTTCATCAATCTACACAAAACGAAAAACAGTTTAAGAAATCTTTGCAAATGTATAACAAATAAAGAACAGATTTACGTAAGTATTCAGACCCTTTGCTGTGAGACTCGAAATTGAGCTCAGGTGCATCCTGTTTCCATTGATCATCCTTGAGATGTTTCTACAACTTGATTGGAGTCCCCCTGTGGTAAATTCAATTGATTGGACATCATTTGAGAAGGCACAAACCTGTGTATATACAGTATAAGGTCCCACAGTTGAGAGTGCATGTCAGAGCAAAAACCAAGCCATGAGGTCAAAGGAATTGTCCGTAACGCTCAGATACAGGATTGTGTTGAGGCACAGATCTGGGGATGGGTACCAAAAAATGTCTGCAGCATTGAAGGTCCCCAAGAACACAGTGGCCTCCATCATTCTTAAATGGAAGAAGTTTGGAACCACCAAGACTCTTCCTAGATCAGCCCGCCTGGCCAAACTGTGCGGAGGAGAAGAGGAGGAGAGACTTGGTCATGGAGGTGACCAAGAACTGATGGTCACTCTGACAGAGCTCCAGAATTCCTCTATGGAGATTGGTGAACCTTCCAGAAAGACAACCATCTCTGCAGCACTCCACCAATCAGGCCGTTATGGAAGAGTGGCCAGACGGAAGCCACTCCTCAGAAAACGGCACATGACAGCCTACTTGGAGTTTGCCAAAAGGCACCTAAAGGACTCTCAGATCATGAGAAACAAGATTCTCTGATGACACCAAGTTTGAACTCTTTGGTCTGAATGCCAAGGGTCACATCTGGAGGAAACCTGACACCGTTCTTACGGTGAAGCATGGTAGTCGCAGCATCATGCTGTGAGGATGTTTTTCAGCATTAGGGACATGGAGAATAGTCAGGATCAAGGCAAAGATGAACGGAACAAAGTACAGAGATCCTTGATGAAAACATGCTCCAGAGTTCTCAGGACTGGGGCAACAGAACAGTGGCCCTATGCACAGAGCTAAGACAATGCTGGAGTGGCTTCAGCCAGAGTGTGGACTTGAACCTGATCGAACATCTCTGGAGAGACCTGAAAATAGCTGTGCAGCATCACTCCCAATCCAACCTGACAGAGCTTGAGAGGATCTGAAGAGAAGAATGTGAGAAACTCCCCAAATACAGGTGTGCCAAGCTGGTAGCGTCATACCCAAGAAGACTCGAGGCGGTTATTGCTGCTAAAAGTGCTTCAGACAAAGTTCTGAATACTTATGAAAATGTCATATATATATTTTATACATTTGCAAACATTTCTAGAAACCTGTTTTCGCTTTGTCATTATGGGATATTGTTGTAGATTGATGAGGGGGAAAAAAACGATTTAATAAATTTCAGAATAAGGCTGTAACGTAACAAATGTGGAAAAAGTCAAGGGTGTGAATATTTTCTGAATGCACTGTATCATACGTAGTGAAAATTCGTAGCATATTGTATGAATTGTAATTCGTAACATGTCATACAAAATGGGCGATGGACATCCACAAATTAATACATACCATACGAAAGGTAACGTACTAAGCATACTAAATAGAGGGTGCAAATGTATGTTAACTGTGTTACTTCTACCTCCAAGTCCAGGTTGGGAAAAGAGAGGGGACTAGGCTAGCTAATCCTCTCATCCAGACAGTGATAGACTGGGTGCTCCAGAGGACAGTAGGGGGAAAAATTGGTTAAAACTGCTGGTGCTGTGTGGTGGGGACCACAGGAAATTGGCTGTGTCAGTCACAGTGAGTAACGTACAGTGGCAATTTTAGGCTGGTTGGCATTTATCGTTGTGAATCTTGACCTGGAGGCAGCTCTGCAGAGTGGTCACTAGCTAGCACAGCCAGAAAGTCATAACATCTGATTTTAAACCTAACTTTAACCACACTTCTAACCTTAAATTAAGACCAAAAAGCAAATTTTTGTTTCAATGGCATTTTACAATATAGACAATTTTGACTTTGTAGCTAGCCCATCTAGTGAAAATCATTCAGTTCTGCCTCCAGGGCAAGATTCATGACAATAAATGCCAACCTGACAATTTTAGACGCCTGTGGCTAACTCACTTCTTGAAAGAAATGTTTTTAAACCCAGTTCTATTGCAAGTCATCTCCCCGAAGCAGAGGAATAGATAATGGTGTTTGTCTTCTCTGATCATTTGGGTTTCTTTCCTGGGTACAGACATGGCATCATCATCCATTAAAGAGGTTAAAGTTAGTGTTGTTTCAGGGTTCTGCTACTTTCTCTCTAGGGCTGTATATTGATGTAATTTCCTGATGAGTGCCTCGCTTCTGACGCCCACTCGGCTCCTCATAATCGCAGTGGTCAGCATATAAGTGGTGTCTCCACCAGCAATATTGCGAAGCGAAAAAAAATCTATTCATTAACATGTTCATCTGAATGCAGAGTGGAATCCCCAGAAGGGTCGAGTCGTTACTGTATGTAAAATAACCCAAATAGAATCATTGTGAATACAATGAAGGCCTCCCCCCCTTGAAGGCCATGTCCCCCTAGCCTGCTGTCTCCCAGACTCCAGAATTCTGACTTAAGACGTGTGAATGCTGTTTTGCAGCAGACAGGCCTCTCCAAATAGAAGACTGAGGAGCACAGGGGTGATCATTCCTGGAGGTTTTCCTCCTTCCCTCGAGTGACTCTGAAATACAATCTGGGTGCCCTTTTGTTGGAGGAAGACTGAGTGGCGAGCGGCCCAAGTTTCTCCTCAACAAGGACGAGAAGGAGGAGGCCCAGAGTAGACTAATGAGAGCGAGAACAGAGGCTCGGCTCCTTCGGCCTCCTCGCTTAATTTTTCTTTCTCCTCACAGGCTTCCTGCTGGTCAGGTGATGGCAGTGCCAGCTGGAGCATCCAGCACTGATGGCCGCCGATTCATTTCACCCGGCCGGTGATTTATGGGCCGGGAAAAGGCACCGGGTGGAGCCGGCGCGCATGGCACCGGCCGCCGGAGCTAGTGCACTATCCGGCCCCCGTCATGCTTTACAACACAGCGGGCTGGACTGTCTAATTTACGCTGGCAGACAGTCACATATATCACCTCCCGTTTGGCCGATGAAGATTGGTGATGTTTGAAAGAGTCTGTGTACAGTCGATTTTACCCATGCGTTACTGCCTGCCTGCTAACCTGGACTGAGCAGGACTTTTTTAGTTGCTTTTGCTTCTCCTTTTCTTTCGGTTTTTCTGTATATTCTTCCTCCTCTCTCTTTCCTCTCTCTCTGTCCCTCTACCTCCCACTCTCTCTGTGTGTGTCTCTCTCTGTCCCTCTCCCTCCCACTCTCACTGTGTGGATGTAATGTGAAGTGACTGTGGTGGAGGGAGGCACTCTCACGGGCTGACTCCGGCTCTTGAGGACTGGGCCCTTCTGCACGGGGGAAGCCCGGGGAGGTCACAGTAGGTAGCTCCCCCGAGCCGCGGCGTATTAATGCCTGCACTGACCTTGGCGATAAGAGTGGAGGCTTCAGGCACATGTTTGAATCATGAGCCCATCCTCAGTTGGCCCTGGGGGGGGGGGGGACTTTCTTCCACTGGCTGTCCTTTTACTGGCAGAGCGAGAGAGGAGAGAGGAGTGCTGCTGGGGAGATCAACACTGTCTGTCACAGAGGGGCTGGGGTGTGATGAAGGTACAGGGATGTCTGGGAGAGGGGCAGGGACCTGTGAGCGGCTCCTATGTGGAACACATGCGATGGACTTAATGTCGGGTGGTGATGCGGTGAAGTGTTGAGGATTATTGGAATGGATGTCAGCGACGGGGCCTCTCGCCCCCCCCCCTTCCGTCTCTCCTTCCCGCCAGCCTGCCTGCCTGGAGGAGGGAGTGTATGGGGTGGGGTTGGGTGGGAGGGAGACATTGAAAGAGGGATGAGAGAGTTGGTTGAAGGGCAGTTGACAGTTCCACTTGTGACATCTTTTTCAATGTTTTTATTTTCATGACTGACATGTTTTAGGCCTGGCAAGGGGCATGGATCTAAACTGAGATGGGATGGAAGATGGGTTTTTTTGGGGGTAAGCCGACACAGTTTCGTTGCCAGCGCATATCTCCAAATTACATCCTCTAGAGTTTGGTTGGGGATTACCCCTGTCTAATCCTGACAAATGCTGCAGAGAGAAACCCCTCTGACAACAGAGCAAACTGCACAGACTGTGATGACCATGGTGATCAGTTTAAACAAGTGTAAGGCACAGGACGTACACTCACCCACGCAAATCTCAGGATGCTTCGGCTTCGCATTTGCTAGGCGGAAAATACAAAGGGAAATTGAGATGTTTATTTTGAACTGGTACAAAATCCTACGTTGTAATGATAGAGTGATGAACTAGACGTAATTAGTGATTCATTTTAGAGTTTCACTATATAGTCAGTCACTGGAATATAAACTAAAAACAAAAGCAAAACATCTGACCAAGCTTTTATGCTTTAAGCAAATAGTGATTTTCCAAAGGCACAGATCTCAGTAATTACATAGACACACACAGAGACATCCATCCTTGAAGTATCTTGCCAAAATATACATCAGCTCCCAATGCCAGCTGTTTGAGCAGCGCTATGTAATTCATAATCCCGATTAGTGTTCTATTCAGTCACCCAAAAATCCGTACACGCCTCAAAGAAACTTGTCAAGGCTTTTCAGTGTGCGTCGCATATTTACACTCAAGTTGATGCGTGCCAATTCTACTGCTATCAAAAAACGAGTGACAATCCGCGTCTCACATGTCCCATTGCTGTCACCTCATTCTGCCTGTCACTAATCTTTCACAGCTATTTGCAGTTTTAATATGAATCTCAAATCCCCTTTCCCCTCTCTCTCTCTCTCTCTCTTCTCTCTCCCTCTCTCTTTGTTCTTCTTTTGTGGTTTGCTGGAGAGCTGAGAGCAGTGTATAGAGTGATCCGTCTCATTCCTCAGTGCGTTCCCATGGTCGTGCTTTTGTTTTTGCTAAACTGGTGCCCCCCGGATTTAAGGGGAAAATAATCTTTCTTTCGTTGTCTTTTTTTTTGTTTTGAAAGCCCGCCGAAAAGCGATCTGTTGATTCTTCTCTCATCTTTCACAGATTACGTTGAGATTGAAGGAGAATTTGAGGCTAACGTCTGTTTATGCTTGTGCATGCTAAGGCAGGGGTAATGTTGATATTGTTTTTTTACGTTATGGGTTTTAGGTTCTGTTTATTGAACAAATCTCCTTTTTGTCTCTGCTTAGTCGACATCGTTTTTGGGCAGATTTCTTTTTGAACACCGTCCTGCATCAGAAGAGGATATCAGCCTGAGAGCCATTCTAAATCTTATGTGCATGACACTGTAAGATGTCTGTTGGATTTAATAAAATCTTTGAGTCCAATATGTTATTGTCTGCATGCCCCCCCCCCCTCCACCCCCAGCCATCAGTGTCAGATGGCTGACTAATGCTGAGATTAATGGAGCCATTGCTTTCGTCAGAAAATCAATAGTCACTCGAAACAGTAGACATATCTCGGTGGGCTTGGATGCTGACCCAGTTCCCATGCAACGACCTATCCTAACCCACGGAGTATTGTCTGATGCTCACAACGTCTGCTACACTATACGACACATTTTATATTTACTCTATGTTGCAAAACCACTTGAAAATACATTACAAAGAAGAACAGAGACTAGATGACAGGGAATTGGGGCAGCGGTAATTTAGAGGGGGTTTGTGAGTGGAAACAAGCACCACAGAGAATAACTGGATTTACTAATGCTTTCCACAAATAGGAAGACCAATCCCTACATCATTTCAACGTCCACTTAAGATAGGTAGGAAGGATGGACTGAGATGTTAACCTGACTTTGGGATGAAACCTCCTGTCTTATTGTTGGATCTCCTTAGTTTGTGAACCATCCAACGGCGTCTGTGTTGGATTGGGGCCACTGAGAGGTCAGCTGTCCTGGGAGGTGGAAGCAGGCACATGAAACACTCACACGCACACCTACACTGATGCCCACAGACATATACACACACTGTACATTTCCGCCAGAACCCATGAACAGCATATTGTGTTATTATTACTGCAGTGGCTCCTGAAATGAACCCAGTACGATTCAAATGAAAAGCTTTGGAGTGCATGCGAAGCAAGATGAGTAGGAAACTCATTCTGATTTTCCAGCTTGAGCAGCATGAGCGAGCCACTATGGGCTGTGGGGGAACTGAAGGAGTGCAGGAGTGCATACTCAGATCACCCACATCCCTATAAAAACATTTGTTTTAACTAGAGATGAGGGGTAAAAATCGACATATCGTATCATTTTGACAATGTCGCAATGCTTTCCAGTATTTCTCCTTCGTCGCTTGTTCACAATCTTCTTTTTACATTTGTTTTCGGCACTTTTATTTGACTGATCAAAACGGGTTTTCTCGATGCTTTCTCTTGTCCCCCTGCAGCAGACGTCTGTTGAGCAATATGCTTGGCGCATCGAATCACAATGACAATCATAGTATCGAATCGCAATACATATAGAATCGTGAGTATCGCAATACATGTTGTATTGGCACCGAAGTATCGTGATAATGTTGTATCATGAGGTCCCTGCAATTCCCTGCCCTAGTTTGAACCACATATCTTTCCCAGCTCTTTGGAGGAACTGTGAACTAACATACCCACTGCTTTAGAATTGATTAGGATCTTCATGTGATGATTTCCATGATCAAGCCTCATCCTATGTAAGCTACCCCAAAATAGAAGTAGTAAGACATTTCTGTATGTAGGGAGACCAGGGAATTTTCCCCAAAACTTTGTAGCAACAGTAATGTGCTACCTTACTTCTTTCAACGACGTGCTTCGTTTGACGAACGTTGTTTGTTTAATCACGGAAGATTTTTAATATTGTTACTGTCTCGCGGCTGGGTGGGGGCCTGGTGGTCGAGAGAAATAAGGTGAAACACATCCCTGGTTGGTTTACACAGAGGCCAATACCATAAAGGACAATGAGGGGTAAGTCAGAGGAATGCTGTAGAGTAGACAATAGGCATCCCCCAAAGCCCACAGAATACCAGAACAGAACACAACCTGGTCCCTGTAGGCTAAACTCACCCCCACCATACCCTTCCCTCCAATTTCCACATTCTAATCCAATGGTGTGTTTAGAGCAGAGGGAAATGATAGTTAGGTGGAAATGCTTGTCCTCCAGAGGAGGGGGGAGGAGGAGGGTGTGTGTAGCTACGGTGTGGCCTTAGTTGCACTGTTTCACTCCTAGTATTAAATTGAAATATTTGCAGACAAATTTGCTGGATATCATTCCTGTTTCATCTAATAGGTTTATTTTTGAATTATTCAGATATGTTGTACTATATGTGCAGTGTGCACAGTGCCTTCAGAAAGTATTCACACCCCTTGACCTTTTCCACATTTAAAATTGATTAAATAGAGCTTTTTTTGTCACTGACCTACACACAATACCCCATAATGTCAAAGTGGAATTATGTTTTAAAACATCTTTACAAATAAATGAAAAGCTGAAATGTCTTGAGTCAATCAGTATTCAGCCCCTTTGTTATTGAAAAACCTAAATAAGTTCAGGAGTAAAAATAATGTGCGTAACAAATCACATAGGAAGTTGTATGGACTAATAGTGTTTAACTTCTTATGGCTGCAATTCCGTTAACGGGATGAAATGACAACAGCTAGTGAAAGTGCAGGGCACCAAATTCAAACAACAGAAATCTCATAATTAAAATTCCTCAAACATACATTTTTAAGGTAATATTGTTGTTAATCCCACCAAAGTGTCCGATTTCAAATAGGCTTTACAGCGAAAGCACCACAAACGATTATGTTAGGTCACCGCAAAATCACAGAAAAACACAGTCATTTTTCCAGCCAAAGACAGGAGTCACAAAAAGCAGAAATAGAGATAAAATTAATCACTAACCTTTGATGATCTTCATCAGATGACACTCAAAGGACTCCATGTTACACAATACATATATGTTTTGTTCGATAAAGCTCATATTTATATCCAAAAACCTCAGTTTACACTGGCGCCATGATCAGAAATGCCTCCAAAATAGTCGGAGAAATTGCAGAGAGCCACGTCAAATAACATAAATACTCATCATAAAGAGCCTCCCGGGTGGCGCAGTGGTCTAGGGCACTGCATCGCAGCGCTAGCTGTGCCACCAGAGACTCTGGGTTCGCGCCCAGGCTCTGACGCAGTCGGCCGCGACCGGGAGGGTTTGGCCGGTAGGGATATCCTTGTCTCATCGCGCACCACCGACTCCTGTGGCGGGCCGGGCGCAGTGTGATGCTAACCATGGCAGGTGCACGGTGTGACGGCCCTGAATATTTCTGAACCGTCTCAGTGCTTCTCCTTCTAATAGGGCGCTTCCCCTTTAATTCCCATTAAATAGCCAGCATCAGCTGCGCAAAGGTGAAGTTGTGATTGAGACATGAATGAGGATGTGTACTACCTTCAGTTCATGAAGCTTCGCTATTACGTTTGTTTGTTGCCTTACAGTGGGTTTTGTAGCCTTAAAACGAGTTTACCCAGGATTGGATCCACTCTGTGCGTCTGTGGACTACAACTCTCCGTTGGTTTTCGTGGCCTTTTCTCCGCTGGAGATCTGTTGGCGGATTGTCTGACTGACCAACTGACTACAACTTTTTGTACACGGTATTTCATTTGTTTGGGTGATGTATACTGTGATTTATGTAGTTGTGAGGACGTATTATTCTTTGGTTCATCTTTGATACGCTTTATATTTGTGTTGCAAAATAAGTGTGATTTTGAGTGTATGAATATACTGGTTCTACACTACAGACAAACGTTGCGTGACTAAGGTCACTTGAGTCACTGAACTTATTTACCGGGCTGGACTCTTTTTATGCCCGAGGTACAGGACATTTCTAAATGATCATAAGTGCATTGATTTGTTATATTGTTGAGTGTGGGTGTGTGTGATCATTTATGTTGTTAATACAACCACGCAAAAGAATACACTTGTTTGAAGTTCTTTCCAATGTTTTAAGGGGTTTATGAAAAGTATATTTCCATCCTTACTTTTAATAAGTCCTTTGTATTGGTGTGACTTGACGGACCAGATGGGACTCATTCCCTCCCAAACTAAAAGGAGAAACCAATGTTTTCTCTGGTAGGCTCAACCTACCTGGCACCCCTAGAAATAACCTCAAGTCAAAACCGTTACATAAAAAATGGCACCCCAGATGGGACCTCAACATTGAGAACTAACCAAAGCAAATCTTTTGTGTGTAATTAAAACAATGGATTCACTCCAAGAAAATGTGCTCATCCATATCATACCTGTCAATGGGAATACACAGGGTCATTCTGACTACCAAGCCAACAATACAAATCATAATGTGAATGGAAATAAAGGAGTTGATTTGGGCCAGAGCCCTGGGAATCTGAATGCTCGGTCTGGACCACAGGCCACAGGTCTAACTAGTAACTCACTTATTGACATGGATCTGTGTGGAAGTACTGAGCTAGCCCTCCCTCTGACGCCAAACCTTCCTCCATTGTCTGGTTTATCTCCAGAGGTTGTAGTCTTACAACTTCAAGGTGACATCCTTGATATTCGTCAGACTCAACAACATCTCCAAACTCTAATCCATCATAAATTCAAATGTCTGAGTGAAGAGCAACAACAGAATGCCATGGAATTCAGAAACTCACTGAGTACTCTAACCCACACTCTGACAGAGCTCAGTGAGAGTGGAAGACAGGAAATTACTGGTGCCATGGACAGGCAGTTTGACTACCAACAAAGCCAACTCACTGCCACTCTCCAGTGGCGCCTGCAACATCATCACACTGAGGTCCTCAAGGACGTCAATTCTGTTTTTTCTCCCCTGGTAAACACTGTAGACCACTTGCAGACAGCGCTCTCTAATTGTGTTAAAATGTTGGATGATGTGTCTGTTGACATGGCCTCCATTAGGCACAACTCCTTGCACAGAGCTTCTCTTGTGTCCACTTCTGTTCAGACCACTGAGGGCCAAGCGGGCACCTCAGAACAGCCAAGACAAGGCCATGATGCAGCCACCCCTTGCAGGATGCAATCCACCATGCATCCTGGTGTTCATTTTCATGGTCCGATAACTCCCTCACCCTCTACTTCCTCAATCCCTCCTAGCTCTTTTGTTCATGGTGATTTGAGTAGACGTCATGTGGGAGCGATGCCCATTAAATTGCAATTTCCCACCTTTGGGAAAAAGGATGACAGTCCTGATCCGCTAATGTATCTGGAAAGATGTCATGACTTTCTTGCCCTCAATCCCCTGGCTGACGAAGAACTCCTTGCCACATTGAGGAATGTGTTGCATGGGACAGCTCGAGACTGGTGGGATGTGGCACGTCTCACCACTACCTCCTGGGCTGACTTTGAGGCCAAGTTTTCCTCTGCATTTCTGTCTGAGGACTACACAGATGAGCTGGCAGACAGAGTCAGAAATCGAGTGCAAAGAGAGAAAGAGAGTATCCGTGACTTTGCATACGGTTACCACTCACTGTGCAGAAGGTGGAAACCTGGCATTGAGGAGGAAGAGGTCATTAAGTTGATCTTGAAGAACATCAACCCACTACTAGCCAGTCAACTCAGAGAAAGAGTCACCACTGTCGATGGACTGGTTCGACTGGGACAGCAGTTCGAGAAGGACAGAGAATGCCAACAGCAATATGAGCAGAGAAAGAAACAGACACCCAAACAGACACCCAAGCCAGACCATCAACAACAGCCAGAGTCTCCAGCCAAGACCCCTCCCATGTTCTGTTGGAGATGTAGCCAAAAGGGACATTCTTCAGCTACATGTCCAAGACCGTATCAAGTAAACCCTTCCAGAAACCACAAATCACAACAGGCCAACACACCTAACACACTTCGCAGGAAAGACCATCCTACTCTGGGTGCTTTGACCAGAGCTGAAACCTCAAGAGTCACTACCTACGCCCCTCCGCCGACATCCCCTTCCTTTCAGTTAATACCGCACCAGCTGGTGTTACCCCTGTCAATAGGCCCATGGACAGGAAGAGCCATCCTGGACACCGGGTCATCCTACACACTGCTCAATGAGAAACTGTGGAAGGAGGTTCAAGGTCCAAAATACAACTTGAAGCCATGGACAGAAGGTCCACTGTATCTGGCTGACGGTGAGGCTAAACGACCACTTGGATGGAGTGAGGTGGAGTTCCGCCTGTGTAACCGCTCCTATATGATTCCTTCGGTTATCCTAGAAACCAAGAACCTTGCTTTTCCTGTCGTGTTGGGAATTGATTTCATGTACTTCAGTGGTGTCCAGATTGATATCGCACACAATTGCTACTGGTTTCCAAACAATCCGAGCAAGAAGCATTTCTTCCAATCAGAAGCTACAAAGTTACATGATTGGGGTCCAAATGTGGCAGTCTTCTCTGCCGTTGCTCCGGTACCACTAACCCTGGGTAATCCTTCTGATGATCTCCTTTTACAGGCTGTAAGAAGAGCTCAGCTGGAACAGCCAGAGGAGTTAAGGCTGTTGGAACAGCTGCAGAATAATGCTGATGTGTGTACTTCAAAGCTAGGACGCACCGGACTCCTGAAGCACAAAATATTCCTTACACAGGAAATGCCGATCAAGCAAAAGCCATATCGTTTGTCCCCAGCGAAGCTAATAATCCAAAAGGGACTCATTAATGATATGTTGACACAAGATATAATAGAACGTTCCTCCTCTCCCTGGGCTGCTCCTGTTGTCCTCATTCCAAAAAAGACTGGTGGTCTTAGATTTTGTGTAGACTATAGGAAGACCAACAAGGTTTCCCAGACTGATGCCTATCCTCTTCTCACCATCCACGAGATCCTGGAGTCATTGTCTGGTGCTGTTATGTTCACTACCCTTGACCTCAATAGTGGCTATTGGCAGGTTGAGATGGACCGGGAAAGCAAGGACAAGACTGCTTTTGTCTGTGCTGAGGGCTTGTTTTCCTTTAAGGTGATGCCTTTTGGATTAAAGAATGCACCTGCCACTTTCCAAAGACTCATGGAGATTGTGTTAGGTGAGCTCAAAGGGAAGATCTGTTTCGTCTACCTGGACGATATAATTATCTACTCCCAGAACAGAGAACAACACTTTCAAGATCTTCAAGCAGTGTTGGACAAGCTAAGAGAAGCTGGTCTGACATTGAATATGAAGAAGAGCAACTTCTGCCAAACCTCCCTGAAGTTCCTTGGCCATATTGTGTCTTTTGACGGCATTCATGTGGATCCTGAAAAGACCAAGGCTGTACAAGACTTCCCTGTGCCAACCACACTCAAGGCCCTTCAACGGTTCCTTGGGATGGCTGGATGGTACCATCGGTTTGTGTGGAACTTCTCCCAGGTGGCAGAACCCCTCAACGCGTTGAAGCGAAAAGGAGCGAAATTCCGATGGACGGCAGAGTGCCAGAACTCCTTTGAAACCCTGAAACGACACCTCGTCACACCTCCCATTTTGGGTCATCCCAACTTTGATTGCCCTTTAGTTGTTTACACTGATGCAAGTGATGTTGGACTTGGTGCTGTCCTAGTCCAACAGACTGGACTTGGTACTGAAGAAGTGTTAGCGTTCGCCAGTCGGACATTGAATGGAGCAGAACGGAACTACTCAACAACCGAGCAAGAGTGCCTTGCAGTTGTCTGGGCTTTGGAAAAGTGGAGGTGCTACCTGGAGGGAAGACACTTCACTGTGGTCACTGACCATTCCTCCCTTGTGTGGGTGTTCAAGACCAACAAACCAAGCACCAGGCTCATCAGATGGGCTCTACGGTTACAAGAGTTCACCTTTGCAGTAGAATACAGGAAAGGAAAATACAACACTGTTCCAGATGCCTTATCCAGAGCTCCTGCTTGTGATAATGGTGGCCCTCATCTTACATGTGCTACTGTCCTGTCTAGCAGTCGAGACTCACCCAAAACTGACTTTCCCATCTCTGATGAGGTCATTTGGAAAGCCCAACAGGATGATCCAGAAGTACAGGCTTTGTACCAGACTATCCTAGAAGATGGAGAAAAGATGGTCAACCCTACCACAAAGCTGACCATCATTGAAGACAAAGTCTACCGAGTTGTACAACTACCTCACAGAACACTCTACCAAATGTACATACCTGAAACTCTACGCCTTCAACTGCTTCAACATTTCCATGAAGACCCATTAGCTGGTCATTTGGGCAGGTTCAAAACCTACAAACGTTTGCAAGCATTACTGTACTGGCCACATCTGAGCATGGATGTGAAGTCACACATCCGAAACTGCCAGGTTTGTCAAATGTACAAACCAGAAGGTAGAAAACCTGCTGGCAAGTTGCAGCAAACGGTGGTTACCCGACCTTGGGAAATGTTAGGAGTGGACTTGATGGGTCCATTTCCTAGAAGCTCCAATCAGAATGTGTACATGCTTGTTTTTGTTGATTACTATTCCAAGTGGGTGGAGCTCTTTGCCCTGCGTCAGGCCACAGCAAGGACAGTCTCTAACATCCTTACGAAGGAGATCCTGACTCGCTGGGGAGTGCCTGATTACATCCTGTCTGATCGAGGTTCCCAATTTGTCTCTGATCTCTTTGAGGAGACCTGCCAAAGATGGAACCTGAGACAGAAGTTGACCACGGCCTATCACCCACAGACCAACCTCACTGAGAGAGTAAATCGAACCTTGAAGACGATGGTTGCTTCCTATGTAGGAACCCAGCACAAACACTGGGACAAGCACCTTCACGAGTTTCGATTTGCCCTGAATTCTGCTGTGCAAGAGTCCACTGGAGTCACACCTGCAGAGCTGAACCTAAGTCGTCCCCTCCGAGGACCCTTGGATATGGTGCTACAGCCCCAGCAGCTTACTCCAGACGCTGCTTGCTATGACCAGGTAGTCCATCTCCACGACTTGAGAGCTCTTGTCTCGAAGAACATGATCCAGGCTCGACTCAAGCAGAAGAGAAATTATGATAAGAACAGACGAGACATGCAGTTCCAGCTTCGTGATCGGGTGTGGCTTCGCTCTCATCCTTACTCGAAAGCTGAACAATTCTTCTCGGCCAAGCTCGCTCCTAAATGGCAAGGACCATATAGGATTGTGGAGCAGATGGGCCCTTTGAACTACCGAGTGGTGAAAGAGGACACAGGTGAAGATATGCGCGTTGTCCATGTCTCACGCCTTAAGGCCTGTTACCCCTCGGCTGAGGAATTGGAGGAGATTGAGCGCCGCAAGGTCCTGGATATCTTTGAAGAGGAAAGTGAGGAGACTTTTCTCGGATTCCCAGACCCAGAAGTCTCACGCCTTAATGCCTGTGACCCCTCAGTTGAGGAGCGTGAGCGCCAAAAAGTAATGAATATTTTTGTAGAGGAAAGTGATGAGGAGACCTTTCTCGGTTTCCCCGACCAAGATGTGCCTTCCCGGGCAATGGTCGGCTTTTTCCAGGGGAGGGGGTGTGTGACGGCCCTGAATATTTCTGAACCGTCTCAGTGCTTCTCCTTCTAATAGGGCGCTTCCCCTTTAATTCCCATTAAATAGCCAGCATCAGCTGCGCAAAGGTGAAGTTGTGATTGAGACATGAATGAGGATGTGTACTACCTTCAGTTCATGAAGCTTCGCTATTACGTTTGTTTGTTGCCTTACAGTGGGTTTTGTAGCCTTAAAACGAGTTTACCCAGGATTGGATCCACTCTGTGCGTCTGTGGACTACAACTCTCCGTTGGTTTTCGTGGCCTTTTCTCCGCTGGAGATCTGTTGGCGGATTGTCTGACTGACCAACTGACTACAACTTTTTGTACACGGTATTTCATTTGTTTGGGTGATGTATACTGTGATTTATGTAGTTGTGAGGACGTATTATTCTTTGGTTCATCTTTGATACGCTTTATATTTGTGTTGCAAAATAAGTGTGATTTTGAGTGTATGAATATACTGGTTCTACACTACAGACAAACGTTGCGTGACTAAGGTCACTTGAGTCACTGAACTTATTTACCGGGCTGGACTCTTTTTATGCCCGAGGTACAGGACATTTCTAAATGATCATAAGTGCATTGATTTGTTATATTGTTGAGTGTGGGTGTGTGTGATCATTTATGTTGTTAATACAACCACGCAAAAGAATACACTTGTTTGAAGTTCTTTCCAATGTTTTAAGGGGTTTATGAAAAGTATATTTCCATCCTTACTTTTAATAAGTCCTTTGTATTGGTGTGACTTGACGGACCAGATGGGACTCATTCCCTCCCAAACTAAAAGGAGAAACCAATGTTTTCTCTGGTAGGCTCAACCTACCTGGCACCCCTAGAAATAACCTCAAGTCAAAACCGTTACAACGGCTAACCTAGGTTCACGGTGTTTCCTCCGACACATTGGTGCGGCTGGCTTCCGGGTTGGAGGCGCACTGTGTTAAGAAGCAGTGCGGCTTGGTTGGGTTGTGTTTCGGAGGACGCATGGCTTTCGACCTTCGTCTCTCCCGAGCCCGTACGGGAGTTGTAGCGATGAGACAAGATATATGATTCCAAGAACACAGGATGAGATGTTACTATCCTTTGTGCAAGCACTTCCAAGAGTTCATGAACAGTGAGACTGGTGAAATTTGGGGAGCGCATCGTCAGTAGTGTACCTAGTAAATACTAACAATTGGATACCACGAGAAAAGGGGGTAACATTTAAAAAATAAAGATAAAAATAATAATAAAATAAATACTCATCATAAACTTTGATGAAAGATACATGTTTTACATAGAATTAAAGATTCACTTGTTCTTGATGTGTCAGATTTCAAAAAGCTTTACGGCAAAAGCACAATATTCAATAATCTGAGAACAGCGTTCAGCCACAAAAGGAAGCCATGCAGTTACCCGCCAAATTGTGCAGTCAACAAAACTCATAAAAAGCATTATAAATCTTCACTTACCTTTGCTGATCTTCGTCGGAATGCACTCCCAGGACTCCCACTTCCACAAGAAATGTTCGTTTTGTTCGGTAATGTCCATCATTTATGTCCAAATAGCTATTTTTGTTAGCGTGTTTGGTAAACAAATCCAAAGTCAGAAAGTGCGTTCACTAAAAGCTGACGAAATGTCAAACAGTTCCGTAACAGTCAGTAGAAATATGTCAAACGATGTATTGAATCAATCTTTAGAATGGTTTTTAACATAAATCTTCAGTAAAGTTCCAACTGGAGAATTACATTGACTTCAGATATGCGATGGAACAGAACTCCCTCTCATGTGAACGCGCATGGTCAGAGCATGGTCAGGTCATGGTAGACCTGACTATTTCCTGTCTCCTTCGGCCCCACTTCACAGTAGAGGCATCAGACAAGGTTCTACAGACTGTTGACATCTAGTGGAAGCCGTAGGAAGTGCAAACTCATCCATATCCCACTGTTTGTTCAATAGGAGCTGTGTTGAAAATCTACCAACCTCAGAATTCCCACTTCCTGTTTGGATTTCTCAGGTTTTTGAGTTCTGTTATATGAGTTCTGTTATACTCAAAGACATCATTCAAACAGTTTTAGAAACTTCATAGTGTTTTCTATCCAATACGAATAATAATATGCATATATTAGCAACTGGGACTGAGGAGCAGGCAGTTTACTATGGGCACCTCTGTGCACCTTTCATCCAAGCTACTCAATACTGCCCCTGCAGCTCTGAGTGACTACCTTCATCTCTGTACCCCACACATACAATTATCTGTAAGGTCCCTCAGTCAAGCAGTGAATTTCAAACACAGATTCAACCACAAAGACCAGGGAGGTGTTTCAATGCCTCCCAAAGAAGGGAACCTATTGGTAGATGGGTAAAAAATAAAAAAGCAGACATTGAATATCCTTTTGAGCATGGTGAATTTATTAATTGCACTTTGGATGGTGTATCCAGGATGATGACCCAGTCACTACAAGGATACAGGCGTCCTTCCTAACTCGGTTTCAGGAGAGGAAGGAAACCGCTCAGTGATTTCACCATGAGGCTAATGGGGACTTTAAAACAGTTGAATGGCTGTGATAGGAGAAAACTGAGGATGGATCAACAACATTGTAGTTACTTCACAATACTAACCTAAATGACAGAATGAAAAGAAGGAAACCTGTACAGAATTTTTAAAAATCCAAAACATGCATCCTGTTTGCAACAAGACATTAAAGTAATACTGAAAAACAAGTGGCAAAGCAATTAACTTTGTCCTGAATACAAAGTGTTATGTTTGGGGCAAATCCAATACAACACATCACTGATTACCACTATTCATATTTTTAAGCATAGTGGTGGCTGCTTCATGTTGTGGGTATGCTTGTAATCAGTAAGGAGTTTTTCAGGATAAAAAATAAATGGAATGGAACTAAGCACAGGCAAAATCCTAGAGGAAAATCTGGTTTAGTCTGCTTTCCACCTGACACTTGGAGATTAATTCACCTTTCAGCAGGACAATAACCGAAAACACAAGGCCAAATCTACACTGGAGTTGCTTACCAAGAAGACAGTGAATGTTCCTGAGTGGCCGTGTTACAGTTCTGACTTACAGTGGCTTCAAAAAGTATTCATACCCCTTGATTTATTCCGCATTTTGTTGTTTTACAGCCTGAATTCAGATTGAATATATTTTTTTCTCACCCATCTACACACAATAAACCATAATGAAAAAAAAGTGAAAACATGTTTTTAGCAATGTTAGCAAATGTATTTAAAATGGAATACAGAAATATCTAATTTACATAAGTATTCACATGACTGAGTCAATACATGTTAGAATTCCCTTTGGCAGCAATTACAGCTGTGAGTCTTTCTGGGTAAGTCTCAAAGAGTTTTGACTACCTGGATTGTACAAATTTTGCTATTTTTTATTTTTGCCCATCTACAAATAGGTGCCCTTCTTTGCGAGGCATTCAAAAATCATGTTAAAGACTATTATTGCACACCGAGTGAGTCCATGCAGCTTTTTATGTGACTTCTATGGTAGAAAAATTACAAGATTGATTTAATGCATCGAATAGCTTTGATGAGTACTCTCTCATCTGTGTCTGTGGGACTGAGTTGGGCCTCTGGGGCTTGGGGCTGGCAATTGATTTACGATGCCTTGGTGATAGAATCTACAGTAAGGTGCACTATTTGCGGGATTTACTGGTAACTTCAATAACATTGGGTCTATGTTACTGACTGAAATCTGGGTTTGTAATTGTAGTTAAACTATTGCCATGGTTTTCTTAGCTTGATACAGCAGACAGTGTTTGTTTTAAGATGTAAACTTAACAATTTAGCAGCTTGCTTAATTCAAATTGAAAAGCTAATTTATTCAACATGAATAGCGAGGTGGTTTCAAGGTAATATGTTTTTGTGTTGCCTAATCACCTGATAGGATGGGCTACCGAGAAGGGTGTCATCATTTAAATCACTGAATCAAAATGAATAATATGAACTGTATATATGCTTGTCAACAATAGCAAGTGTTTGTTTTATTACCTGTAGTCTAATCAGAAGGGATTGTTACCTAAATCTAATTCATTCTAATAACTGCTGATTGGCAATTGTGATAGAGCTGTAACCATGATTATGATAAAACAAGGCTACATCACCAATGGATTGAAGTTGTGGGTAGTAAGAGGCTGTAGTATTGTGAACTATTTTAGCTCACACTGAAATGTGTATTTTCCCTTAAGAATTGGCTGATGTATTTTATACATTTGGCGCATTGCATGTTCATCTTAAAGTAATAGATGTTTAATAAGTGTGAAGCAGAAAGGGAATATCCAATAGAGGTTGGTATAAAAATATAGAGTTATTGTTTGGGTAGACTGAAATGAAATCAATGCCTTCTAATAATGTGAATGGAAATATGTTATTAGTTATTAGTGTTTTTTGGATGGACTCTAATAATGCCATGTTTTAGTCCGTGGGTGAAAGTGAGTCATGCTCGCTGGGCTATATCAGGCTGTAGGGGAAGCAGTGGGACATTTGGAGTAGAGGTCTGAATAGTTCAATCGGAAACGTTCTTTGACAGTTTCTGATTATTGTTGCACGGTTTTGTAGTTTAGGTAACACCAGAGAATTTGAGGAGGAATGTAATGTCATTTAAAACGATAATCTGTTTCCATTACGTGGAACAGTATTTAAAGTGAGTGTTTTAGTATTGAATATTGAGCTGATGAATATTGAGCTGACGGTGCCAACTTTTTGAAGGTCCTAGATTTGTTAAAACAGGTTTTATATTTTGCCTGAATTAATGCAACAGGTTAAAATGATAAGATTACCAGAAAGGGGCTCTGGCATTGTTTACTTTAGAAGGTGTCTATTCCACTTAATGGAACATTGTATTATCTGATGTGTCTTGAGTAAGATTCTTTCTTCAGGACTGATGGAAGTCCACTACAGTATGTATGTTAAGGGAGCTCCCAAATTAAATAAGGCCTGGCCGAATTGTTCTAGTTTTACCCTACATTATGAATATTTGTTAGTGGTGTTAATACCGTATTTGATTTATTGTGTGGGGTCTTTCTATTTGGTTTTAGTAGGTTTTTCACAGGTTAGTGTCACGCCCTGGCCATAGAGGCTTTTATTCTCTATTTTGGTTAGGCCAGGGTGTGACTAGGGTGGGCATTCTAGTTTCTTTATTTCTATGTTTTCTATTTCTTTGTGTTTGGCCGGGTGTGGTTCTCAATCAGAGGCAGCTGTCTATCGTTGTCTCTGATTGAGAACCATACTTAGGTATGGTTAAACTCGTTTTTCAACCTGTCTTTGTGGGAAGTTGACTTTGTTTAGGGCACATTGCCTTTAGCTTCACGGTTTGTTTTTGAAGTGTTTATTGTTTTGTTCGGCATCATTTTTATAAATAAAAGAAAATGTACGCTTACCACGCTGCACCTTGGTCCTCCTCCTTCAACAGCCGTGACAGTTAGAAAGGATGCACCTTAAGGGGCACACAAATTTCATTTTCTTTAGTTTCTATTGTCTAACACTTGAATGATTTTGATAAGGAATGTACTGAAAAAAAACTATCTAAACCTGGTACACAAAATGTATGAAATGTTTGACATGTTTTAAAATAATTTGTCTGAGGTACAGAGACAGGACAGGGAGAGAAACACTCACTTGAAGGGGTTGAATGACCTCTGAACTCTGTTCTGACTTTCTGGTAATGCCTCATCACCTTCATTAGAGAGCCCAGAAACATTGGCTAAGATTTATATGTAATATGTAAATACTCGTAATTACGAAGAAGTTTATAATTAATAGTTCTATGTGTGATTCGGACCACAAGAAGGACAGACCTGTCTCTAGTCTATTTTATTATGACCTATATATTTTGGGATACAATTATTTCCTTATGTAGTTATTATTAAGGGTAGTAATTCTAATTTGATTTGTTGTGAGTTGTGTCAAAATGGGGGAATTACCAGTCCTCTGAGGTTTTTTTGGATTGAAGATTACACACCTCGAGTGATATATGAAGGCGTGTATTGTTGTGTTGTTTTGTTCTGTTTCCATTTTGTTTCGATACAAATCTCACCAGATTGGGTCTGCTGGATGATCGGGATTTCTCCTTAAGGATTAGCCCTCTAACTTCCTGACCCTGTGACTCTGTGATGAGGTCGACAGTATGATAGGAGAGTATAAGCCAATTTGAAAAAATGGTTTCAACAGAATGTGTTGTTATTTTCTTACCCAAACGAGCAGCGGTTCATGTGCAAGGTATATGATTAATGTGAGAATTTATCCACGATAAATGTCCCTTTTTCTTCCTCTCTATCCCTCTCTCCATTTATGTTGTAACAAGCGTCATATCTTGTCAATTCAGGGACTTTTTAGGACTTTTGTCTATTTTGTCTATTTAACCAGGTAGGCAAGTTGAGAACAAGTTCTCATTTACAATTGCGACCTGGCCAAGATAAAGCAAAGCAGTTCGACACATACAACAACACAGAGTTACACATGGAGTAAAACAAACATACAGTCAATATTACAGTAGAAAAATAAGTCTATATACAATGTGAGCAAATGAGGTGAGATAAGGGAGGTAAAGGCAAAAAAAGGCAATGGTGGCGAAATAAATACAATATAGCAAGTAAAACACTGGAATGGTAGATTTGCAGTGGAAGAATGTGCAAAGTAGAAATATAAATAATGGGATGCAAAGGAGCAAAATAAATAAATAAATAAATACAGTAGGGGAAGAGGTAGTTGTTTGGGCTAAATTATAGATGGGTTATGTACAGGTGCAGTAATATGTGAGCTGCTCTGACAGCTGGTGCTTAAAGCTAGCGAGGGAGATAAGTGTTTCCAGTATCAGTGATTTTTACATTTCGTTCCAGTCATTGGCAGCAGAGAACTGGAAGGAGTGGAAGCCAAAGGAGGAATTGGTTTTGGGGGTGACCAGAGAGAAATACCTGCTGGAGCACGTGCTACAGGTTGGTGCTGCTATGGTGACCAGCTAGCTGAGATAAGGGGGGACTTTACCTAGCAGGGTCTTGTAGATGACCTGGAGCCAGTGGGTTTGGCGACGAGTATGAAGCGAGGGCCAGCCAACGAGAGCGTACAGGTCGCAGTGGTGGGTAGTATATGGGGCTTTGGTGACAAAACTGATGGCAATGTGATAGACTGCATCCAATTTATTGAGTAGGGTATTGGAGGCTATTTTGTAAATGACATCGCCGAAGTCGAGGATCGGTAGGATGGTCAGTTTTACGAGGGTATGTTTGGCAGCATGAGTGAAAAATGCTTTGTTGCGAAATAGGAAGATTTAATTTTGGATTGGAGATGCTTAATGTGAGTCTGGAAGGACAGTTTACAGTATAACCAGACACCTAGGTATTTGTAGTTGTCCACATATTCTAAGTCAGAACCGTCCAGAGTAGTGATGCTGGACGAGCGGGCAGGTGCAGGCAGCGATCAGTTGAATAGCATACATTTAGTTTTACTTGTATTTAAGAGCAGTTGGAGGCCACGGAAGGAGAGTTGTATGGCATTGAAGCTCGTCTGGAGGGTTGTTAACACAGTTTCCAAAAAAGGGCAAGAATTATACAGAATGTTGTCGTCTGCGCAGAGGTGGATCAGAGACTCACCAGCAGCAAGAGCGACATCATTGATGTATACAGAGAAAAGAGTCGGCCCGAGAATTGAACCCTGTGGCACCCCCATAGAGACTGCCAGAGGCCCGGACAACAGGCCCTCCGATTTGACACACTGAACTCTATCATAGAAGTAGTTGGTGAACCAGGCGAGGCAATCATTTGAGAAACCAAGGCTTTCGAGTCTGCCGATGAGGCCAGGTCAATGAATACGGCTGCACAGTATTGTTTCTTATCGATGGCGGTTAAGATATCGTTTAGGACCTTGAGCGTGGCTGAGGTACACCCATGACCAGCTCTGAAACCAGATTGCATAGTGGAGAAGGTGCGGTGGGATTCAAAATGGTCGGTAATCTGTTTGTTGTCTTGACTTTCGAAGACCTTAGAAAGGCAGGGTAGGATAGATATAGGTCTGTAGCAATTTGGGTCAAGAGTGTCCCCCCCTTTGAAGAGGGGGATGACTGCAGCTGCTTTCCAATCTTTGGGAATCTCAGACGACACGAAAGAGAGGTTGAACAGGCTAGTAATAGGGGTTGCAGCAATTTCGGCAGATCATTTTAGAAAGAAAGGGTCCGGATTGTCTAGCCCGGCTGATTTGTAGGGTTCCAGATTTTGCAGCTCTTTCAGAACATCAGCTGACTGTATTTGGGAGAAGGAGAAATGGGAGTCATTAAAACTCATTTTTCAACCGCTCCACAAATTTCTTATTAACAAACAATAGTTTTGGCAAGTCGGTTAGGACAAGTAATTTTTCCAACAATTGTTTACAGACAGATTATTTCACTTATAATTCACTGTATCACAATTCCGGTGGGTCAGAAGTTTACATACACTAAGTTGACTGTGCCTTTAAACAGCTTGGAAAATTTAGAAGCTTCTGATAGGCTAATTGACATAATTTGAGTCAATTGGAGGTGTAACTGTGGATGTATTTCAAGGCCTACCTTCAAACTCAGTGCCTCTTTGCTTGACATCATGGGAAAATCAAAAGAAATCAGCCAATACAAACAATAGTACGCAAGTATAAACACCATGGGACCACGCAGCCGTCATACCGCTCAGGAAGGAGATGAGTTCTGTCTCCTAGAGATGAACGTATTTTGGTGCGAAAAGTGCAAATCAATCCCAAAACAACAGCAAAGGACCTTGTGAAGATGCTGGAGGAAACAGGTACAAAATTATCTATATCCACAGTAAAACGAGTCCTATATTGACATAACCTGAAAGGCCGCTCAGCAAGGAAGAAGCCACTGCTCCAAAACAGCCAGAAAAAAGCCAGACTACGGTTTGCAACTGCACATGGGGACAAAGATCGTACTTTTTGGAGAAATGTCCTCTGGTCTGATGAAACAAAAATAGAACTGTTTGGCCATAATGACCGTCGTTATGTTTGGAGGAAAAATGGGTGAGGCTTGCAAGCCGAAGAACACCATCCCAACCATGAAGCACGGTGATGGCAGCTTCTTGCTGTGGGGGTGCTTTTCTGCAGGAGGGACTGGTGCACTTCAAAAAATAGATGGCATCACGAGGAAGGAAAATTATGTGGATATATTGAAACAACATCAGTCATGAAGTTAAAGCTTGGTCGCAAATGTGTCTTCCAAATGGACAATGACCCCAAGCATACTTCCAAAGTTGTGGCAAAATGGCTTAAGGACAACAAAGTCAAGGTACTGGAGTGGCCATCACAAAGCCCTGACCTCAATCCCATAACACATTTGTGGGCAGTACTGAAAAAGTGTGTGCGAGCAAGGAGGCCTACAAACCTGACTCAGTTACACCAGCTCTGTCAGTAGGAATGGGCCAAAATTCACCCAAATTATTGTGGGAAGCTTGTGGAAGGCTAACCAAAATGTTTGAACCAAGTTAAACAATTTATAGGCAATGTTACCAAATACTAATTGAGTGTATGTAAACTTCTGACCTACTGGGAATGTGATGAAAGAAATAAAAGCTGAAATAAATCTTTCTCTCTACTATTATTCTGACATTTCACATTCTTAAAATAAAGTGGTGATCCTAACTGACCTAAGACAGGGAATTTTTACTAGGATTAATGTCACGCTCTGACCTTAGATATCTCTGTTTTTCTATATATTTTGGTTAGGTTAGGGTTTGAATAAGGGTAGGTACGCTAGTTTTTGTATGTCTAGGGTTTTGTAGGTCTAGGGGGTTTTGTATGTCTATGTTGGCCTGATATGGTTCCCAATCAGAGACAGCTGTTTATTGTTGTCTCTGATTGGGGATCATATTTAGGTAGCCATTTTCCTAATTTGTGTTGTGGGATCTTGTTTATGTGTAGTTGCCTTGTGCACTGCAATACTGCACGTGTCACGAATCCCGCTTCCTGAGTCTGGGTTTGCCTGTGTTTCTGTCCTGGAGTGTGTTTCCGGTGTCCTGGAACGCACCCTGTCTGGTTGCCGGGCGAATTAGCTTGTTGGGAGATTGATGTTCACCCGCACCTGTATCCCATCAGTAATCTGCACACCTGTCCTGATCATCACCTCTCCCCTTCAAAAGCTCTGACCTGACATCCATTCCCTGCCGGATCGTTAGCCATGAACAGTATGTTGTGCCATAGTCTCAGACTCAAGTTGGATAGTATTTGTTTTGTTGTTTTGTTTTACGTATTGCTTGCCTTGAACTTACCTCCGTTTGTTTTGCCTTCAGTTACTCACCCGGATCATTCACCCCATTCCCGCCTGGTCGACGGAGGATTTTGCTACTCCATTGGATTCACCTATTTACTCCCATCAATTCACCACCGCTGCCTGCTACGCCACCTGGATATATCTACCCATTCACATTCACTTGTAAATAAATACTCAACTTCTTCCTACGTTCCTTGTCCTGGTCTGCTTCTGGGTTCGATTTTGAAAGAACGTGACAGCACGTTTGTTAGATTCTTTGTTGTTTTGTTGTAAGTTTCACTATTAAAGAATGTGGAACTCTCCAGAGGCTGTGCCTTGGTCCGATCCTTTCAATGAACGTGACAACAAAATGTCAGGAATTGTGAAAAACTGAGTTTAAATGTATTTGGTAAGGTGTATGTAAACTTCCGACTTCAACTGTAAGTGTGTATGTGTATTCTGTGTTATTATTTAGTTGGTTAGTAAATTAATTATTAAACCAATTTGTGTAGTACTGAATAATCAGCAAAGGGGTTCTTGGCGCTTGGGTTCTTGCGGATTCAAGAAGGTTACGACTGTTCAGAATGAGAATTGATATGAGGTAATGATTAATAAGTGACTGTTATCGATATATAAATAATATAAATCTTCTTGAGTTTATTTCGGGAGATGGTAACTCGTTAAATAACTTGTTCCGTGGTGCCCCAAATTCCTAATGAGTTAATTGTTGCATGATTAATTTAATCGGGTAACAATTAAACATAGTTAGTGGATTGAATAAATAACAATCATCAGATTAATGAAAGTCACGTCACAACAATAAATCATCTTGTATGTTAATATAAATGTACATTCTGCCTGTGTTGATGTGTGTTAAGTTGAGGGTTTTAACTTTGAGTGATAGAACTAACGTGAATCACTAAGCATTGTCATTCTAAATTTGGGTTGGATAATTAATTGGGTTTTAATTATTATTTGGAAACTGAAAGATTTTTTGGAAACTAACTGTTTTTAGTATGTTAATAACGATATGACTGGAGCAATGAATGTTTTATGGATTGATTGTTTTGAGTGCTGTTATGCTAATTGTGACACGTGCTAAGAAGTTTTACTAAAGCTGTTGACATTGTTCTCACCATGCCCTGCTGAGTGGAGAGGGGGAACCCTCTGATCCTGAGAGTGAAATTGATCCTAATTTATTTGACTTATATCCATTACCAAATGACCTTTTAATGATAATGATAATACTTAGGAACAATAGCGGGTTTGTGCTAATGACACAGAGTCCATAGGCGATGCCCTTGTAAATAGTGGGATCATGATGCTTGTCCTGGGTCAGATTGATGCCTCGTGTTTTTCTACATTTTGTATTGTCTTTTTGAAACTTGTAATTATATTTTAGTTGAGACAAGTCTCAAAATGGGGGATTATGGTAGACAAATTACAAGATTATATTTGAATACTGTTTATGCATTGAATAGCTTTGATGAGTACTCTCTCATGTGGGACTGAGTTGGGACTTTGGTTGCTTGGCGCTGGCAATTGATTTACGATGCCTTGATGATACAGCCTGCATTCCATTGAATGGCTAGTATCTCTGTGTTAAGGGGAGCGAAACTGAGAAGATAACCCTGTATAAAAAAGCAGTAAATGACCTAGAGACCTAACATTCAGGAGGATGTACTTCGCTATAAAATGCTGTGACTCAAATCTGCTTGTTGAGCTCTCTGCATCACACTTCAGAGTGTGAGTGTGATCGACCAGCTTCATTATTGTAAAGAAGGACGATTGTTTGAAGAAATGAGAAAGTGAATCAGAAATATTCCATGACATTTCTTAAGCACATTTTTACTCTTGAACTTATTTTGGCTTTCCATAACAAAGGGGTTGAATACTTATTGACTCAAGATATTTCAGGTTTGAATTTTTAAGTCATTTGTAAAAATGTTGAAAAACATAATTCCACTTTGACGTTATGGGGTATTGTGTGTAGGCCAGTGCCCCCCCCCCCCCCCATTTTTTTTTTTTTTATTCAATTTTAAATTCAGACTGTAGAGCAAAACAACCGACGTAGGTGTCATTGAGAGTCTTACTTTTTCGATGGTAGGGTCATGTTAGTGTGTAACCCAACCTGTTTAGACGCTACAGATAGAAGTTGGCACATCGGCGGTACCGATTTTGTGGGGGTCGTAGAGCAAAACTGAGAACACCAAACCTTTCGGACGCTACGGATGTTTTCGTCAGAAGAGTGATTTTCGGCGTGTCTCCTGGTGTGACAAAGACCGCTCTAGCTCGGGCACCTTCCACTACAGATGTGGAAGGACGACACTGACAGATGCGGTGGATTGAGACGCAGCCAATGCAACAACAAAAACAGACATCTTTAGCTGAAGGACCTGTTCTCAAGTATGAATAATGAGCAGGATGCCATGTACATGTATCTACTTAATTTAATTGTTAACAAACTGTCAAAATGTTTATAAGCAGTTTATAAGTAGACTTTCAAAAACAATACTGTACTGCTTAATGGGCATTTTTAATATCTTTTCCCATTTGTTCCATGACACTAGTTTCTTTCTTGTTGCATCATTAATGTACATTATTTCTCACCATTTCCCCCTGTTCTGCTTTGTCATTATGAAACAATTCATGCGAGCTCTAAAATGGGCTTTAGTGGAATAGCACATTTGAGGAGCATAAGCTAACCCAGTTTGTCATTAACACTCCATTGTTTCCACAGCCTCATTAAAGCAGCACTATTAGACGATGATGCCACCACACTCTGTGTGTACATGGACGTTCCACTAAGGCATCTGTGAGAATTACATTGGGACTCACAGATTCCGTTGATAATGTACGTGGGCACTCAGACGGACTCTGCTTAAACCAATCCCCTTCATTGCTCTCTGCAGTAATGCAATTAGGTGATATTCTCATTGGCACAATGGGAGCAGAGCGGGGCAGGGAGAAGAAAGGGGGGTGGCAGACAATTGCAGGCTGCACCCAGTCTATTTTTGTCAATTCAACAGTTGCCATCTCATCATGCTGGAGAGTAGCGTGTTTGGAGACGGTTCAGTGCGTAATAACGTGAAGCTCAGAGCGACAGGGAGAAACAGCTGGGACAGTCAGCTCGCTCTGCTCAGGCACATGTGGATAATGGATAAATCTCATGCCATCGCTGATGCGTTTGCACAAGTTAGATGGAGTAGAGAAGGGCGTGGAGGGAGACAGGATATGTTAAATTAAATGTGGAGTGAATGCATAATGAACTGTTAAGGACGGCGGAAGGGGGAGATAAGCCACATGGCCAACTAAAGTGGTTACTCCACAAACTGCTTTCAACCCTCAGAGAGGAGTCCTGGTGAGGGAGAGGGTTTGTGTATGTTTGTGGGGTGATCATGTGCTGGTTGAATTTAGCGTTTTCATAATTTTAGGTCAAACCTCACCCCAGGCCCCTGACCATCTGCTCCTGGGATGGTGGCCAAGGAAGGGCCACGGGGCAGGGAAGCAAGAAGAGCGCTGGCCCTCTGGAGGAGGACGCCACCATGCATGCCAGGGAGCTGGGAGGGCGAGCAGGCTCTGAGACTGAGTTAGTGAGAGCAGTAGCGGTGCGTGGGTAAGATTACCTATGTGTTACGATAATTGCGTTGCTCTATAACTTGTTCGTTCATATGCCTTGTGACTGTGATATATAGGCCTAAAGGCAGAGACAATAAGAAAACACAGTGGCATAATACATTTAACCACACCTTTGTTTAATCACAAAACCGGAGAGCAACCTCTGTCCGGTGAAGAACAGTTACATGACCTACAGCATGGTCAAGCAAGTTAATGTTTCCGACTGTCCGGTCCATAGATAGATGGCCTACACATAGAGACAGAGGGGCGCGGTTTTGTTTGATCAGATGCTTTCTCTGGAGAGATACTTTCAATTGTGAAACACAGTGTCCAAAGATAAATTGTATATGTTTTTGGTCAAGCCTGCCTTCCCTTGGCACAGCCCCGCTCTGAGGTTGTGTCTGAAATGTCCACTAAGCGGGAAGTGTTCTAAAGTTGTGCACATTATAGGAAATAGGATGCCATTTCACAGCCTGACTCTACACTCCGCCAGCTTGGTGTTTCACGTGTTCTCCCTTTTTACCAGCCTCCTCCAGGGACCCTCTGGGCTAGAATGGATGACTGCCTGCGCCCGCCGCATTAGACGCATTAATCCCCACTCTTGTCAAGCAGGAAATGATGAATTGGGAGCGTCAGCGCTTGGCTCACCTTTGTTGTCATTTGAACAGAATCAAAGATTTAAATCACAGGCACTGCACCTGGTAATGGGAGGGGGTTGGCATTCTAATACGGCGTGTGACAGAGCTGCACTGCTTCCTGCTGATTTAATAACTCTGGGGGTAGGGGGTGTAGTGGGGGATGGCGCTGGGCTAAATGAACATTTGAGCACCGTCTAGAAAAACTATGATTGCCGGATGAAATGGCAGTTGCCCTCGTTTCTTTGGTAAATGTGCCTATTCTCTTTCGGTGTATTACAAGTCCCCCAAGTTTTGGCTGTTAATGTCGGGCCCTTTTTAGTGGTTTCCGTGCCGTTCCCAATTTTCTGGATCCCGACTTGACGTGGCTATTGACAGAGATTTCTGGCATGTGCAGGATTTTTTTTAACCGTAGATGATGCCCACTTCTGCTCAGCGCTCCCACTGCTCCTCTGCCACTTCCCTCTTATTGACATGGAGGGGGAAACTTTGTTGTACACTAAAGATATGGTCGACATGTTCGAACTATGCATTCCATGCCTCAAGCATGTAGCCTACACAAAAGACATTGACATGTTCATTCACTCTTTGTTGTCTGTTGTAACAGTACATTTAGGCAAGCAGATTGAACACAAGCAAGACACACACTGTAACGGCTTTCATTGGTGGAAGGAGAGGAGGACCAAAATGAAGCGTGGTACATATCCATAACAAATGTTTAATCGAGAATGAATACAAAAATAGAACAAGAGAATCAAATGAAAACCGATACAGTCCCGAATGGTGCAAACACTGAAACGGAAACACAGGAAACAATCACCCACAAAACACAATGAAAAACAAGCTACCTAAATATGGCTCCCAATCATTGACAACGACTGACACCTGCCTCTGATTGAGAACCATACTAGGCCAAACACATAGAAATATACCATACAGAACAAAACATAGAAAAACAACATAGAATGCCCACCCCAACTCACGCCCTGACCAAACTAAAATAAAGACATAAAAAAGGAACTAAGGTCAGAACGTGACACACACAGGCAGTCAAAATAGCTTTTATTTTCTCATCATTGCAAACATTAGCTAGTTATTTTTTCAGCAACTCTCGCTACGATATTGCAGAATAACTGTGAAATAGTAGGCAGTCTAAAGCAATAGTTGACAAACAATGTAAAGAATAGACAATATCCAAAGGTAAAAGTGTATTATTGATATCATGAATTTGGCATCCTATTTATAGGGCTACGGGTAACTAAACTTCCAAAGATCCAATCAACCATTGATGAATGATAGTATACCTAACTACACGTTAAAATGATGGTGTCCTTTGTTGGGCAAATCAGATGTCATTGTAGCCTACATAAACCCAATCCCACTCTGAATTGACTTTCACATACAGCTTGTGTAAGAAAAGTTAGAGGAGTTACTTTCAACTATTCAATGTTATTCACGTAGTCTACGCAACTGAGCATGGAAGCTGATCAATGTTTAAATGTGTTGACATGATAGCTCAGCTGAAACAAACACAGCGTGTGTCCAAAGCTAAGCAGGGTACATAGAGGTAGGCATTTGGATGGTAGACTTGTTCTCACTGAAGTGCATTACCCCTCCTATTCCAGAAGGAGTTCAGGCAGAAATTGTTGGACTGTGGTTTCACATTTTATTTCAATATAGCTTTTTATTTCGGTTGATGTTGAAACAATGACGTTGATTCAAACATGCCACTATCAACATTGAAACAAGGTCAAATAAAATGTCCCTTTCAAATAAAAAATTAGACTTAATTTCAACCACCCAATAAACTGCATATTGAATATATTCTGAACAAAAATATAAACATAACATGCAACAATTTCAAAGATTTTACTGAGTTACAGTTCATATAAGGAAATCAGTCAATTGAAATCAATTCATTAGGCCCTAATCTATGGATTTCACATGACTGGGAATATAGATATGCATTTGTTGGTCACAGATGTCTTTAAAAAAAAGTCAGAGGCGTGGTTCAGAAAACCAGTCAGTATCTGGTGTGACCACCATTTGCCTCATGCAGCGCGACACATCTCCTTTGCATAGAGTTGATCAGGTTCTTGATTGTGGCCTGTGGAACGTTGTTCCACTCCACCTGTGGAAAATGCAATTGACTGGACATGTCTTGGAAAGGCACATACCTGTCTATATAAGGTCCTACAGTTGACAGTGCATGTCAGAGCAAAAACAAAGCCATGAGGTTGAAGGAATTGTCCGTAGAGCTCCGAGACAGGATTGTGTCAAGACACAGATCTGGGGAAGGGCACCAAAGCATTTCTGCAGCATTGAAGTTCCCCAAGAACACAGTGGCCTCCATCATTCTTAAATGGAAGAAGTTTGGAACCACCAAGACTCTTCCTAGAGCAGGCTGCCCGGACAAACTGTCGGAGGAGAAGGGCCTTGGTCAGGGAGGTGACCAAGAACCTGATAGTCACTCTGACAGCTCCAGAGTTCCTCTGTGGAGGTGGGAGAACCTTCCAGAAGGACAAACATCTCTGCAGTACTCCACCAATCAGGCCTTTATGGTATAGTGGCCAGACGGAAGCCACTCCTCAATAAATCACACATGAAGTTTGCTTGGACTTTGCCAAAAGGCACCTAAAGACTCTCAGACCATGAAAAACAAGATTCCCTGGTCGGATGAAACCAAGATTGAAGTCTTTGGCCTGAATGCCAAGCGTCACATCTGGAGGAAACCTGGCACCATCCCTACGGTGAAGCATGATGGTGGCAGCATCATGCTGTGGGAATGTTTTTCAGGGGCAGGGATTGGGAGACTAGTCAGGATCGAGGGAAAGATGAATGGAGTAAAGTACAGAGAGATCCTTAATGAAAACCTGCTCCAGAGCACTCAGGACCTCAGACTGGTGTGAAGGTTGACCTTCCAACAGGAGAACGACCCTAAGCACACAGCCAAGACAACGCAGGAGTGGCTTCGGGACAAGTCTCTGAATGTTCTTGAATGGCCCAGCCAGTAACCAGACTTGAACCCGATCGAAAATGTCTGGAGAGAACTGGAAATATCTGTGCAGCGAAGCTCCCTTCCCAACCTGACGGAGCTTGAGAGGATATACAGAAAAGAATGGAAGAAATTCCCCAAATACAGGTGTGCCAAGCTTGTAGCGCCATACCCAAGAAGACTTGAGGCTGTAATTGCTGCCTAAGGTGCTTCAACAAAGTACTGAGTATAGGGTCTGAATACTTATGTAATTGTGAGAGCATTGTATTTGGTACAAATCATTCCCCAAGCTCTAAACCTCAGTTGAATATGGTAATGAATGGTGTGGCTGTGGAACAAGTTGAGGTGACTAAATTACTTGGTGTTACCTTAGATTGTAAACTGTCATGGTGAAAACATATAGATTCAATGGTTGTACAGATGGCGAGAGGTCTGCAGGCTCTAGTTTTGTCTTATCTTATTGTCCAGCCATGTGGTCAAGTGCTGCTAAGAAAGGCCTAGTGAAGCTTCACATCTTGCTCTTCATTGTAATCAGTGTGCTAATATAAATACTATGCATGTCAGTCTCTCTTGGCTAAGAGTTGAGGAGACTGACTGCATCACATCCTCTTTTTGTAAGAAACATGAATGTGCAGTGAATTCCAAATTGTTTGCATAGTCAACTTACCCACACATCTGACACACACACTTACCCCACCAGACATGCCGACAGGTGAGTTTTTCATAGTCCCGAAATCCAGAACAAATTCAAGAAAGCGTACAGTATTATACAGAGCCATTATTGCATGGAACTCCGTTTCATCTCATATTGCTCAAATGAACAGAAAACCTGGTTTCAAAAAACAGATAAAGAAACACGCACAACGCCTCGCCCCTAGTTGACCTAGATATTTTGTGTGTATGTATTGATGTGTAGGCTATGTGTGCCGTTTTTACATGTACAGTAGTTCTGTCTTTGAGCTGTTCTTGTCTGTTAATATTCTGTATTATGTCATGTTTCATGTTCTGTGTAGAACCCCGGGAAGAGTAGCTACGGCTTTCGCAAAAGCTAATGGGGATCCTAATAAAATGCCAAATACCCTCCTGTACGCCCTGTTCACCAACAACTGTGTGGCCACGCACGACTCCAAATCGGTCATCAAGTTTGCTGATGACAAGACGGTGGTAGGCCTAATCACCAACGGCGATGAGACAGCCTACAGGGAGGAAGGAGGTCATAGACCTGGCAGTGTGATGCCAGGACAACTACCTCTCCTTCAATGTCAGCAAGACCAAGGAGCTTTTTATTTCTTATTTTTATTTCTCCACCCAAAATAAAGTATGTAATGAAAACGACGGGGATGAAGCCCAGAAACAAACACGTGTGCATATATATATATATATATATATATATATAACACAGGGATGTAACCCAAACAAAAGAGTGAGGTGTAAACCTGCAAATAATACACGGGACGAGACTCGTAATAAAAAGTGCACAATAACACGTAGCACGAAAGCCAATACAACAGAGCACAGGTACTCACAAGACCAATGGACATGGGACAATAATCGACAAGGACAATGGGATACAGAGGGCACATATATACACATACTAATCAGGGGGAATGGGAACCATGTGTCCGTAATGAGACAAGACAGTCCGGGGTTGGTGGTAATGAATCCAATTCAGTGACGCCTAGAAGGCCGGTGACGTAGACCTCCGGAGCTGCACTAGCAGCGGGACGACACCGGCCTCAGGTCAGGGCGCCGACGGTGAAAATCACGGGTCAGCGAAGTGTCCAGGATGTCCATCGCAGGAACCCAGCACCGATCCTCTGGGCCCAAGGTAGAAAATCCGGCCACTCCCCCGGCCGGTCTTGACAGTAACACCTCAGGAACCTGCCCACTTCCTGATTGACCCTCTCCACCTGCCCATTAGCTTCAGGATGGTATCCGGAGGTGAGACTGACCATGACCCCCAGGCGTTCCATGAGCACTTTTCATACGCGTGAGGTGAACTGAGGGCCACGATCTGACATAATGTCCTCTGGGATCTCGTAGTGCCCGGAAGACGTGTGTAAAAAGTGCCTCTGTGGTTTGCATGGCCCGACGGGAGCCCAGGCAGAGGAAGGAGGCGACAAGCTTTGGGAAACCGGTCCACAACAACGAGAACGGTGGTGTACCCCTGGGAGGGGAGAAGGTCAGTGACAAAGTCCACTGAGAGGTGAGACCAGGGTCATTGTGAAACCGGCAGAGGAAGGAGCTTTCCATAAGGGAGGTGTCTGGGTGTCTTTGACTTGGCACAGATGGAGCAGGAAGAGCCAAGGTGGGCCACCAGTACTTCTCAGTCAGGCAGGCGATGGTACGGCTTATCCCAGGATAACCCGACACAGGCACCCAGGTAAGGAGGCGGTCCCGCACACCCATGGGCACGTAGGGACGGTTCTCCGGGCACTGTGCAGGTGCAGGTTTCGTGCGCAGGGCCTGCCGTATGTCGGCGTCCACGTCCCACACCACTGGCACAATGATACGGACGGAGGGATGATGGGGGTCTCTCATCAGCGTCATAGAGGCGAGACAGGGCGTCCACCTTCACATTCTTCGAGCCTGGCCTATAGGAAAGTGTGAATTGTAACCTGCCGAAGAATAGAGCCCACCTGGCCTGTCTCGGGTTTAGCCTCTTTGCTGCCCTGATGTACTCCAGGTTGAGGTGGTCCTCCATGCCTTCAGAGCCTTCTTGAACACAAAGAGTTCCTGGTCCCCTACGTCATAATTATTTTCGGCGGGGCTCAGCTGCATGGAGTAGAAGGTGCAGGGCCGGAGCTTTGGAAGGGTTCCAGTGCGCTGGGACAGCACTGCCCCGACTCCTACTTCGGAGGTATCCACCTCGACAATGAAGGGGTGTGAGGGGTCGGGATGTGCCAGCACTGGAGCAGTGGTGAAGCATGCCTTCAGTGTCTCGAACGCCTTCTCCGCCTCTGCCGTCCAACGAAGCCACTGGGGACATCCTCTCAGTAGGAAGGTAAGAGGCGCAACCGCCGTGCTGAAGCCCCGGTTGAACCTCCGGAAATAGTTGGCGAACCCCAGGAATCGCTGGACTGCTTTCACGGAGTTGGGGATGGGCCATGACCTGAGTGCGCTGACGCGTTGCTCCTCTATCTCCACTCCCTCCGTGGATATGAGGTAGCCCATAAAGGACACGGACCACTGGAAAATAAAAATTTATCTTGTTTAACATATAGATCATGCTCCAACAGTCTTCCCAGCACAGACCTGACTATCGAGACATGCTGGGCGCGGTCAGCAGAATAGACCAAAATGTCATCAATATTAACCACTACGTCCCGTTCCAGCATGTCCCGGAACACTTCGTTAACAAAGGCATGGAAGACTGAAGGAGCATTAGACAGGCCAAAAGGCATTACGAGATACTCGTAATGGTCCGTGGTCGTGGAAAAGGCCGCTTTTCATTCGTTGCCTGCACGAATGCGTACCAGATTGTAGGAACTCCTCAAGTCCAGTTTCGTGAAGTACTGCACCCCGTGCATTTGTTTGATGATGTTTGGGATGAGGGGTTTACTCAGTGTTCAATGATCAATGCAGGGGCGCAGTCCCCCATCTTTCCTCTTAACAAAAAAGAAGCTTGAGGAGGCTGGTGATGTAGAGGGGCGGATAAAACCTTGCTGGAAGCTCTCATGTACATAGGTCTCCATGGCTTTGGTCTCCGAGTAGGAGAGAGGAAAGACGTCTTCTCTCAGGAGGGCTGCGTCATACAGCAGGTCAATGGCAGAGTCCCAGGGGCGATGAGGAGGCAGGCGTGTAGCCTGGGTCTTAGAGAAAATCCGGTGCAGATCCTGGTATTCCTCCGGTAAATTCACTTGAGGGGCGTGGTCTGGACTTTCCACCGTAGTGGTGTTGACAGACACCGCGAGACACCTCCCCTGACACTCCTGCGACCATCCCAGCAGTCTCCTCTCGGACCAAGAAATAACAGGGTTATGCCAACTCAATCAGGGGAGTTACAATTTTTGAATTGTAACCTTTATTGAACTAGGCAAGTCAGTTAAGAACAAATTCTTATTTACAATGACGGCCTAGCCCGGTCAAAGCTGGACGACGCTGGGCCAATTGTGCGCCACCCTACGGGACTCCCAATCACAGCCAGATGTGATACAGCCTGGATTCGAAACAGGGACTGGTTCTTACGCTGAGATGGTGTACCTTAGACCGCTGTGCCACTCAGGAGCCCCACTACAATCAAGGCCTCAGGTAAATGTGTTTTACGAATATGTTAAACATAGAATTGTATTGAAATGTAATCTCTTCATCAAACACTTACTGTGGCTTTAATTAAGGGGCAAAGTAAATGCTATATTGTGATATCAGGTGCTATGTCAGAGAGAAAGTTGACAAATCTCTTGTTAATATGAATATCTTTTGCCGCCATGATTGATTTGACAGTATGTATCAGACATGTCACTGACTGCCTCTCGCTGTTTATTAAAGCTGCCTAAACCTTACTTAGATGAAAGGTGAATTAATCACACATAACAGCGCCTGACCAGAAACAGATCAGTCTTTGTGGATTTATTTGTCTTGTGCTCCCTTGTTTGAAAACAATGAACAGTTTAATTGCATAATCAAAGTTAGTTCAGCCTAAATGGTTGTATGTTGCAGAAAAACCCAAGAAAGTCTAATGAGGAATGAAATGGCAACGTAATGTATTCATCTAAATAAAGAGAACTATATAACAGTTTTTAAATTAAAACATATATTTTTCCTTTCCGTATATTCCCAGATCAAAAGAGCCTATTACATTGAACTAATAAAACGGATAAAATGTGCACCTTACTTAAAAAACGCTAACAATCAGAGTAATTTCTTCCTGATTTAGCCTAGGTTTAAGTTCTCTTCATTAGGAAATGCGACTGAGAACAAGATTTGGGTTTTGGAGGTGTGCTTTGATGTTGGTTTCTCTTGTGTGTGTGTGTGTGTGTGTGCGTGTGTGTGTGTGTGTGTGTGTGTGTGTGTGTGTGTGTGTGTGTGTGTGTGTGTGTGTGTGTGTGTGTGTGTGTGTGTGTGTGTGTGTGTGTGTGTGTGTGTGTGTGTGTTCGAACGTGGGAAGCGTTTGTACTTTCACTCTGCCAAAACAGTGCACAGTCACAGCCACTCATCCTTCTAGATAACTTGAAAAAGGTCTTGTGTCTGGTTGTAGCCTCGACTACTAGCCAAGTTCTTTCGCCTATTAGCTTCAGCCGGCCGCTGCGCCAATTAGCACATACACACTCACACTAACACTCTTACACTTACATACACACACCCACCACTTATGCTGCTGCCACACTGTTTATTATTATTTATCTTGCTACCAGTCACTTTCTCCTAATCCTGTCTACATGTACATATCTACCTCAAATACTGCAGCATCCCTGCACATTATACATATGGTACTGGCACTGACCCTGTAAAAAGCTGCCTTTTTTCTTATTTCTCCGTTTTTATTTTTTTATTTGTTATCCTTTTTTTGATATTGAATATTGCACTGTTTGGAAGGGGTTTGCAAGTTAAGCATTTCACTGTGCTTGTGCATGTGACAAATAATACTAGAAATGAGCCCAACCTAAGGAAAATTGTTACGCTACCTACCCTTCATTCCGTGGCATGCAATGTCGCAAATCTCTGTTTTGGATGAGACTGACTTTATTTTGACACTCAAATGAATGTTTCTGACTCATTATCGATGCCACGGAGGCCGTTTTCAAAAGGAGAAATTGCTTTTATTGCGTTCTGTTTGTCTTTAAAGTGTGAATTGAGTTTTGAATAATTTGCCATGACATTTCACTCAGCTGAAAGGCAATTTCCACTTTCTATGATTCATTATCATTCCCTTATCCTCCTCCACCTCCTCCCCCATCTCCTCCCCTTTATCATCCTCCTCCTCCTTCTCCTCCTCCTCCTCACACATCACACTGGTTCTCTGTCCGCCCCTCTACCAAACACCCACAAGGTCTATAGGTCACTCTACCTGCTCAATTTATACCCTTCATGTGGAATACAGACCTCTTCTTACAGTCTCATATGTCACGAACCGGCTCAGAGCCCGCAACAAAAGGGAGACAACGTGGAGATAAGGAGTAACAAAATATATTTATTAAATAAAGTAACCTAAATGCCATTAACAATGGTGTGTGTAATCAGTAATCAGTAATCAGTAGTGTAAGTGAGTGCTTTGGCATGCATGAATGTGATAATGCGGTGTGTTGAAAGGTGCTAAAGCAAACAACCAAAATGTCACAAAAAACCACAACAAAATCTATAAAGTTGTCTGCATGGAGAGAGTCTCCTCCATGAACGGGGAAGTGGTGCATTTATCCTGGGAGACACCGGGCCCAGGTGTTTCCCATGTATCTGATGACCCTCCCAACTCCGCCCACCGACATCCTAATAAAGAAACAAGAACAAAAAGAGAACACAGCAGACAGAGTGGGAGGGTCGTCACACATATAACAACAAATAAATACAGGACAGTAACAATGTATGTTGCTCTGAATGGCTCCGGGATATGGTGTATATTTTAGGACATCCTCAGCCTCAAGCCTCGCACGATGGACTCAAGTAGGGGTGAGACTTAAAGCTGAGGATGTCCTAAAATGTACACAGTGCTGAGAAGTGTATACTCTCTGCTAAATATGAGGATTGGGTTGACACGTAGCCAAAGATAATTTAAATCTGGGGGAGGTCACAGGAAACAATAGCAAATTATCTACCCAACACGTTCCAAGATCTCCAAACAGATAATGAAAAAAGCCAATCTATTCTACTGATCTATATCTTATCGGAATAGGCTGAGAAAAGCTCAGAGTAATTTCCCTTGATATGATGGGAGATTTCTCCTCTCTTTCAGGCTGGGTTTGTGGACTCGTAGGCTTCAGGATTCTGTACCATAATTGTAAGCATCTAACAAGACGAACATTTGTGGAATTTACAACCGCCTTTTAGAGTAAATATTCAAAGCACAAGTGCACACAGTATTGATATAAGATTAATTAATGATTAAAACTTTTCACTATTTTGTTATTTTGTAATGTTGATAAGTATTGTAGTACTCGAGACAAGTCCGGACTGGAGACCATTATTGTCTTGGTCTTGTCTCAGTGTCTGATACATTTTTACTCGGTTCTTGACTCGGTCTCAGACAGTGAGCACTTGTCATTTCTTCCAGAGACCAGCCAAGGCCAGAGGAGTAAAAAACTCATATAGTAATTATCAGGTTCCATTCAGTCAGAGCATAAAACCGCTTCGCCAGGCCAAATATATACACTCCTTTTATGAAACGTTCATCTCTTATCGCCTATTGAAACCCGGGCCTCCTACTTTACTCGTAACATTACTATTCTTTACTTTAGTTGAAAAATATCCTCAAATCCTCATCACAATTTTCTGGTTGGGAAAAGTGGGAGGAATTATTTGAAAGTTGTGCGTTACTATTATACTGAACAAAAATATAAACACAACATATAAACTGTTGGTTCCATGTTTCATGAGCTGAAATAAAAGATCTCAGAGTTTTCCCATGCGCACAAAAAGCTTTTCTCTCTCATATTTTGTGCACATATTTATTTATATCCCTGTCCTGTTAGGGAGCATTTCTCCTTAGGGCCTAATGAATGTATTTCAATTGACTGATTCCCTTATATGAACTACAATGACGTACAATCATTGAAATTGTTGCATACATGTTTTAGTTCAGTGTAATAAGGGGAGCCCGAGGCTGATTTGTAACAGTCTTTATATCTATTATAGACATGTTTGAGCAGTGGCGAATTGTGGCTATAGGACCTTCAGTGGGCATAGCCGCAGGAGTTTGGGGGTGAGGGGGCAGCGATTTTTTTGCCTGCTCTGAAGATGTCTATATCGTCGACAGGATGAGTAAAGGCCCAGTGGACTACTTTTGTGAAAAACATTTTAACTTAATGTATTTGAATGTTTACCAGCATTTGTAGAAGTAGTATGATAATTATCTGTACAAAATCGTTAATCTGATAATACTTCTGGGAAATAAAAATACTTGCTTGATATTTGTTTTCCAGTTTCTTGAAATACTTTGCAAATGCAACTTATTTCTATGTGAAAACATTCCTTTTCAGTAGATGCTCTTATCCAGAGCAACTTACAGTAGTGTTCATACATTTGTGTACTGGTCCCCCATGGGACTCAAACCCACAACCCTGGCATTGCAAGCACCATGCTCTACCAACTGAGCCGCATCATCACATAATCACAAACCAATTGTTTTTCTTCATGGTGATGGAAAGTCTACAGGTACAAATCTAGAGGATCAGCCTATGTACAATGCAGTAATGCACATTTACATTAAGTAGTTTCTAAGGATGGTAAAATTAACATTGCACAAGAAGTTGTTGTTTTCCAAGTTATTTGATCAAGAAATATATTTCATTTGATGTGGATGTTTTGTGTCTTTGCCCATAACTTTGCCCCTTTTGATGTAAATGTTTGAGGAGAGGTTTTTTTCTTCTTTCTGGAATCCATTAGAATGACAATCGCAGAGAAAGAGAAAGGGACAGGGCAACACCTCTTACAATTCCAATTATTGAATCCTGCAAGGTACTGTTCTTGATTATACAACTACCTTTTTTGCCAAAGTGGAGATAATGAGTGATTTCTTTCTTCATTATTATGTTTCAGGGGGTGCTGCAGCACCCTCAGCACCCCTACTTCCCGCGGCTGTGGGTAAAAAAAATCTTTCAGCACGTTGTACCAAACTCAAAAATCAAGAAAAAGAACTAAAATAGCATCACTTAATGCGCCCAACTGAATCAAACAGGCCGGAGGCTGAGCCGAGCTTTGGGCTGCCACTCGCACAGAGATAGCACCCACACTGATAATGCTACCAACAACCACAGTGCTAACACAACCTGGTCTTAGAGCGTTTCATATTATTCTGTACGCAAATCCGAGAAACTTTCCTTTCCAACAAAAGCTGAAGAGATTCAATTAGAACATCATAGAACATCTTCTTCTTCTTCTTCTTCTTCTTCGTAGAAGGCCTTATTGTTCCCCAACGGGTTTGGGTTATTAACAACTTTTACTTTAGCATGCATTTTTTTCACCATAATGAATGTCTAAAATATTCATATGTTCTTCTGAAATATAAACACAGAAATACTGGACGTTTTGAACTTTTATCATCATGGCAATTTGACAAAATGACCTTCATGGTAATTACCTTCATGGTCTTGACTCAGACTCGATTCACTCCGGTCTTGAATTTGTTGCCCAATTGATCTACTGCTACAGCAGAAGGAATGTGGTATCACTGTTTCCATAGTCAGTGACGATAAATGAAGCGCTTTTTCAAACAGATGGACAAGTTATTCTCCGGGTCGATTCAAAACACCATGACATCATTCAAGCATCATTTTGAAATGTTCTACCTTACCCTGACATGACTATGATGGTCATTTGTGTGTACTGTTTTCACTGTCTATTGGTCAAAACATTTTCTTTGTCTGACCTTAAAGAAATGGAAATCCACCATCAATGAACCGGGAGCCATCTGTCTCCCATCTGTAGGAGAGATGGGAACGTCGGGAACATCGGGAACGTCAACTTCCAGGGAGAGAAAGAGGGAATCTTATCTGTTCAGTCAGCGCGATTCCATTAGACCAGTTACTTCCCAATATTCCTTCTGCACTCCCAGCTTTTGTTTTAGTTAGGCACGAGCGAGCCACCGCTCAGATGCAGAGGTCTGAGATTGACCGGAATTGTGTCTGACAGCCACGGCTATAAAGTGGAAACAGATCCATCGCATTCTATACAATTGACGTTGGAATTCCAGTGCTCTCTGAGGTAAATCAGCTATCCATTAGACCAGATCGATTGGATTCCATTGATTCTCCAGCCTATTTCATTTGGTTTCTGAAGTCTGATTAGTAATGACTTACAGAGCCCTGTGTGCCGTCAAATGTCATAAAAAAAAGTCAACAGTGCAGAGCTCTCACTGTCCTCTGCCGTCTCTGGATTGTATTACTGCTAATGATATCTTGAAATGTGCACGTACACCCTAACCCATCTACTGTTGCTAGCCCCAATTCTGACTTGTGCTCTGATATCTGCTTCACTGATTCCTGCTCTTGTAAAAGCCTGGGTTTTCTGCACGTTATCACTAGAAGCTTATTACCTAACTGTTCAATTGAAAGTATGGGTTCACAGATCCAATCCATATGTGTTGGTCATTAAGAAAGAGTGTTTTGAACACTGATGTTAACCTTTCTGATTATAACCTTTTTCGACAAGACAGATCTTCCAAAGGTGGGGGAGTGGCACTCTTTACCAAGGAACACCTTCAGTGCTCGGTTGTCTCCACCAACTCTGTCCCCAAAGTATTTGATTAGCTGGTTTTAAGCAAATTGACTGTTGCTGGGTGTTATTGTCCACCATCAGCACCGGCCTGTACCCCAAATGCCCTAAGCTCTCTCCTGGCCCCTTACACTAAGTCTGAATTTGTCCTGCTAGGTGACCTGAACTGGAACATGCTTAAACCACCTGACCAAGTCATACAGCAATGGGACTCCCTAAATCTTTCTCAGATTATTACCAATCCCACAAGGTATGACTCCAAACACCCAGAAAAGGCTACTCACCTTGATGTTATTCTCACAAACAATCCTGATAGGTATCAGTCTGGTGTTTTCTAGAAGGATCTTAGTGATCATTATTTTACAGCCTGTATTCGTAATGGCTGCTCAGTGAAACGACCTGTCCTGATTTGTCATAGACGCTTGCTCAGTCACTGTCTGTCACCAAGGGAGTACCCCAAGGCTCGATCCTATGCCCCACACTCTTCTCAATTTACAACAGCAACATAGCTCAGGCAGTAGGAAGCTCTCTCATCCAATTATATGCAGATGAAACAGACTTATACTTAACTGGCCCCTCTCCAGATGTTATGTTAAGCTCTACAACAAAGCTTTCTAAATGTCCAACAAGCTTTCTCTGCCCTTAACCTTGCTCTGAACACCTCCAAAACAAATGTCATGTGGTTTGGTAAGAAGAATGCCCCTCTCCCCACTGGTTTGATTACTACCTCTGAGGGTTTCGAGCTTGAGGTAGTCACCTCATACAAGTACTTGGCTAGATGGTACACTGTCCTTCTCTCTGCACATATCAGAGCTGCAGGCTAAAGTTAAATTTAGACTTGGTTTCCTCTATCATAATTGCTCCTCTTTCACCCCAGCTGCCAAACATACCCTGATTCAGATGGCCATCCTACCCATGCTAGATTACGGGGATGTCATGTATAGATCGTCCGGTAAGGGTGCTCTCGAGCGGCTAGATGTTCTTTACCATTCGACCATCAGATTTGCCACCAATGCTCCTTATAGGACACATCACTGCACTCTATACTCTGTAAATTGGTCATCTCTGTATACCCGTCGCAAGACCCACTGCTTGATGCTTATTTATAAAACCCTCTTAGGCCTCACTCCCCCCTACCTAAGATATCTATTGCAGCCCTCAAACTCCACATACAAACACCCATTCTGCCAGACACATTCTGTTCAAGGTCCCCAAAGTACACAGATCCCTGGGTCGCTCCTCTTTTCAGTTCGCTGCAGCAAGTGACTGGGACGAGCTGCAAAAAACTCCATCTCTTCATTCAAAGACTCAATCATGGACACTCTTACTAACAGTTGTGGCTGCTTTGTGCGATGTATTTTTGTCTCTACCTTCTTGCCCTTTATGCTATTGTCTGTGCCCAATACTGTTTGTACCATGTTTTGTGCTGCTACCATGTTGTGCTGCTGCCATGTTGTGTTTCTACCATGTTGTTATCATGTTATGTTGCTACCATGCTATGTCGTTGTCTTAGGTCTCTCTATGTAGTGTAGTGTGTTTTGTCCTGTATTTTTTTTTTTTTTAAATGACAAAATCCAGTCCCAGCAGGAGGCATTTTGGTTGGCTGTCATTGTAAATAAGAATTTGTTCAAAACTGACTTTTCTAGTTAAATAAAGGTTGAATAAAAGAATTGCAGAATCCCTCAAAGATATGGGTGAAAGTCATGCTACCTTTGACGAGCCTTTTTGATTTGAGTTTCTTTCAAAGCAAGCAGGAAATCTTTGGATTCTGACCCTACAGACAGATGTAGGGTATCACATTCTACACTGTGTGGCTTCTGCATGGGGGTGGGGTGATGGCCCTATCTTTTGATCTCCTGTAGGGAGTGAGGGAGGTGTTGGGGTAGGGTGAGGGAAGGGGCAAGGGGGAAGGACTCTCTCCCCTGCTGTCAGTGGAGATGGGGAAGCGGAGCGCCTGCTTGAAAAGCCGCATTTCAGAAGAAGTGGCCTGTGGGTAAATGGAACAGCACAGTTGGAGCCCCCCTGCCGTGTCCTTGTTGGCCCCTACTGCAGGTTACCGTGGTGCTTACTTCCCTGTGATAAAACGCAGAGACAACACATGCTGAGAACAAAGCACGTGAACAAAGAAGGAAAATATCAAAATAAAAACAATAAATTATTTCATAAACAATGTTAGCGATGTTGAACATTGATGGGCCAGCGGTTAAGTTATTCACTGTTGGGTTCTGTCTGCTCCTTGATCGCTCATCGCTGACGAAGCTCCCATATAGATTTTTTGCAAAGCAAACAGTACACTGCTGACTTTGACGTTTTTACAAGACACTTTCAATGCCTCTGCTGTTTATTTCTACCTAGAACCGTATTTTGATCCATGCATTCTATTTGATGTGTGCTGTGGGATTTAAAACTAGTCGGTTGACTTCAATCCCCCTCAGTGGAGACATGTGAACCACTAACGTTGTACCTCTAATGGCGTCTGCATGCTTCCCAGCTGAAACAGTTCAGCAGAGTTTGTGCATATACAGTGCATTGTGAAAGTATTTCAGACCCCTTGACTTTTCCAAATTTTGCTACATTACAGCCTTATTAAAAAAAAAAATTGTTTTAATTCTTAGCAATCTACACACAATACCCCATCATGACAAAGCAATACCAGGTTTTTAGAAATGTTTGCTAATTTATTCAAATCTAAAACTGAAATATTACATTTACATACGTATTAAGACCCTTTACTCAGTATTGTGCTGAAGCACATTTTGCTGCGATTATAGCCTCAAGTCTTCTTGGGTATGACGCTACAAGCTTGGCACACCTGTATTTGCGGAGTTTCTCACATTCTTCTCTGCAGATCCTCTCTAGCTCTGTCAGGTTGGATGGGGAGTGTTGCTGGACAGCTATTTTCAGCTTAGATCGGGTTCAAGTCCAGGCTCTGGCTAGGCCACTCAAGGACATTCAGAGACTTGTCCCAAAGCCACTCCTACGTTGTCTTGGCTGCGTACTTAGGGTCTTTGTCCTGTTGGAAGGTGAAACTTCACCTCAGTCTGAGGTCCTGAGTGCTTTGGAGCAGGATTTCATGATCTCGCTCTACTTTGCTCTGTTCATCTTTCCCTCTATCCTGACTAGTCTCCCAGTCCCTACCACTGAAAAACATCCCCACAGCATGATGCTGCCACCACCATGCTTCACCCTAGGGATGGTGCCAGGTTTCCTCAAGACATGATGCTTGGCATTCAAGCCAAAGAGTTCAATTTTATTTGATTTAACTAGGCAAGTCAGTTAAGAACAAAATATTATTTACAATGACGGCCTATCTTGGTTTCATCAGACCAGAGAATCTTGTTTCTCAAGGTCTGAGAGTCTTTAGGTGCCTTTTGGCAAACTCCAAGCTGGCTATCATATGCCTTTTACTGAGGAGTGGCTTCCGTCTGGCCAATCTACCATAACGGCCTGATTCGTGGAGTGCTGCCGAGATGGTTTTCCTTCTGGAAGGTTCTCCCATATTCACAGAGGAACTCTAGGGCTCTGTCAGGATGACCACCGGGTTCTTGGTCACCTCCCTGACCCAGGCCTTTTTCACGTTCGTCGTGAGAATGAGTGGACCAAGGCGCAGCGTGAGCTGAGTTCCACATATTTATTACAGTGAAACTTCAAAACAACAAAGAATTAATGAACGTGCCATACGTAGCGCACATAGGCACTAAACAAAACAATATCCCACAACGCAGGTGGGAAAAGGACCACACTAAGTATAATCCCCAAATAGAGGCAACGGTCATCAGCTGCCTCCAAATTGGGAATCATACTCACAAATTAAAGACTAGAACACCCACTCGTCACGTCCTGACCTAAAACACCATAGAGAAACCCCGAGGGCTCTGAGCACCGGCGCAGAGGAAGGCTCCGGCCATGGATCGGGACTGGACGCCATGCCTGGACTGGGCACCGGCGCAGAGGAAGGCTCCGGCCATGGATCGGGACTGGACGCCATGCCTGGACTGGGCACCGGCGCAGAGGAAGGCTCCGGCCATGGAGCGGGACTGGACCCCGTGCCTGGACTGGGCACCGGCGCAGAGGACTCAGGGCTGGTGACACACTCTTCAGAGCGAGTGCGGGGAGCCGGAGCAGGACGTACCGGGCTGGGAAGGCGCACTGGAGGCCTGGTGCTTGGAGCCGGCACAGGTTTCACTGGACTGATGACACACTCTTCAAGGCGAGTGCGGGGAGCTGGCACAGGACGTACCGGGCTGAGAAGGCGCTCTTCCGGGCGAATGCGCTGCAGAATACACCTAACCAACATCTCTCTCCGATCTCCCTCCTCACACTGCTCCATCGACTCCCCGACTGGCTCTCTCCTCGGCTCGACCGACTGCCCCTTGTCCCCCCCCCCCAAAAAAAATCTTGGGGTCTCTGTGGACTCGTTGCTGTCCTCCTATACTCCTTGGCGACTCCCCCCAAGAAAGGGTCTCGCATCCACCCATTTTTTCCTTCCATGTCCAGCTCTCCTTTTCTTCCATAGCACGCTGCTTGGTCCTGTAGTGGTGGGATATTCTTTCACGTTCGTCATAAGAATGAGTGGACCAAGGCGCAGCGTGAGTAGAGTTCCACACATTTATTACAGTGAAACTTCAAAACAACAAAGAATTAACGAACGTGCAGTATGTAGCGCACATAGGCACTAAACAAAACAATATCCCACAACACAGGTGGGAAAAGGACCACACTAAGTATAATCCCCAATTAGAGGCAACGGTCATCAGCTGCCTCCAAATTGGGAATCATACTCACAAATTAAAGACTAGAACACCCCCTAGTCACGCCCTGACCTAAAACACCATAGAGAACCCTGAGGGCTCTCTATGGTCAGGGCGTGACAGCCCTTCTCCTCCGATTGCTCAGTTTGGCTGGGCAGCCAGCTCTAGGAAGTCTTGGTGGTTCCAAACTTGTTCCATTTAAGAATGATGGAGGCCACTGTGTTCTTGGGGACCTTGAATGCTGCGTTAATGTTTTGGTACCATTCTACAGATCTGTACCTCAACACAATCCTGTCTCGGAGCTCAATGGGCAATTATTTTGACCATCATGGCTTGGTTTTTGCTCTGACATGCACTGTCAATTGTGGTACATTATATAGATAGGTGTGTGCCTTTTTAAATCATGTCCAATCAATTGAATTTACCACAGGTGGACTACAATCAAGTTGTCGGAACATCTCAAGGATGATCAATGGAAGCAGGATGCACCTGAGATACATTTCCAGTCTCATAGCAAAGGGTCTGAATACTTATGTAAATAAGGTATGTTTTTTTTGCAAAAATATCGAAAACCTGTTTTCGCTTTGTCATTATGGGTTATTGGGTGTAGATTGCTTAGGATTTGTTTTAGAATAAGGCTGTAACGTAGCAAAATATGGAAAAAGTCAAGGGGTCTGAATACTTTCCAAAGGCACTGTATTATGACAAGATTTTGTGACGTTTTGAACTTTGGTGAGGTTTTTTTGGGGCGTTCAGGCACACACAAAAAATGTCTGAAGGCAAGCCGAAGTTTGGAGCCGAAGTTTACGCCCCTTCGTCGGTGATTGGTCAACGGTAGGGATTCTTCAGTAGAGTCTTTGTTGTTATTCAACGAGAGAAGACTCATTTCATGCACATTTTTCGGTGAAAAATACCGCACAAAAACATCTTAATTAGATGTACAATTGCGCGACTAAGATGTCAAAATGTATGACAGATTTCTTCAGTTATCTTAGATTTATTCTGGCTATTTTGAGGAAGTCTATACTGTCTACAGTGTCTCAAAATGGACAACTGGTACTATTGCTGCTTTTTTCTCATTTTTCAATGCGAGCACACTCGTTTCGGTTTGGCTAGCCTTAACCCAGGCTCTAGATGGTATGTAGTCTCTGGGCTTTGTGGTTTGGCCATCAGCTGACTAACCAATTCTTCGGGAGGCTACCTCTTCCACTTTATTGAAATTACATTGAAATGCTGCTAGTATCTCATGCTAAAAGTCTCTCTTATGCAAATGCCAAACTTAATCTCACAGAGGTCATTTCCAATATGTGCAGCTCCACGTGAATGACTTGCAGTCTCCGGTGTAGAGGCTGATCGTGTGCTCGTGTCATTTGACTGCCAACAGGCATGAAGACACAGAGGAAATGAGGCGTGCCACACGAGTTCTCACCCGCCAGCTAGGTGATATGGCGGTTGCTGGGACTCTGAGTTCAGGGCTTGTATTCATAAAGCGGTAGAGTGCTCATCTAGGATCAGTTTTGCCTTGTAGATCATAAGGAATAAGATTCCATATATAAGGGGGACCTGATCCTAGATCAGCACTCCAAACCCAAATCTTTGTAAATATGGGACGCAGGTTCGTATAGGTTTATGGATCTCCAGTCGGAACTGATCTTGATCACCCTACGTTGACAGTAAATATTACAATGTTGTTCCATACCACAGAAGAAAGGGGGACAGTGTTATGACTGTCCATTTGTATTCTTGATGAGGCGTTGACGTTTCCCCAACTACGTATCTCATCAAAGCTTATGGTTTGTAGGTTCTGTATGAAGGCGAGGTCAGTACAGCTGCATCAACGCTGGGACAGAGACTGAAAAACAGTGTCCATCTCATGGCCGTCAGACTGTTAAACAGCCATCCCTAAACACAGAGAGGCCGCTGCCTACATACAGACTTGAAATCATTGGCCACTTTAATAAATGGATCAATAGTCACTTTAATAATGCCACTTTAATAATGTTTACATATCTTGCATTACTCATCTCATATGTACTGTATTTACTGTATTTTATACCATCTTGCCCATGCCGCTCGGTCATCGCTCATCCAGATATGTATATGTATATATTCTTATTCCATGTCTTTACTTAGATTTGTGTGTATTAGGTAGTTGTTGTGGACTTGTTAGATTACTGTTGGACAGTACTGCACTGTGGGAACTAGAAGCACAAGCATTTCGCTACACTCACAATAACATCTGCTAACCATGTGTATGTGACAAATAAAATGTGATTTGATATGTATGTGGGCAATATGATTTTGCCAATGGGTGAGAATTATACTGCATCTGATCCAGTGTCATAACCCCCATAAACGACGGTATACCATTACACTCCAATCAACCTTTTCCCATTTTCTTCTCAGTCAATTGCACTCCTTGAAATGACGCAGTAGTTTATACTGTACATTCTTATTTAAGTTATTGGTAACATTCAGTACAAATCCAATCAGCTTTTCAATAGCCTCTAGAACTTTGGCCAGAAGTTGAGAAAAACAACACAAAGGACATTTGCATGATCAGCTCAGCTTGACCCAGATCAAGACAACACAGTGTGTGTTAATGCTTCCCAAAATCACAAGGCCACACCCGCCCTCTGTTCTCCCATCCATAGAATCATGAGGTGAGGACACCCGGGTAATGAAACCAGTTGGTTTCCAATCAGAGAGAACATGACTTCTGTTGAGCTTACGTCAAAGCTTCAATAGCTCGCCCTCACCTGGAAATGTCACGGGGCCTCAGCATACACACATTGTCACATGATCTATTTCTGTCAAATCATCCCTCCCTTCCACGTTGCGCTGTGTTCAGAGGAAAAGAGATCACGCAACGCCGCCTCGGGTTTGATTTTTAGATCTACCCATGGTGCATTTTTTCTTGTGGAGCCTGTGTGTGTGTGTGTGTGTGTGTGTGTGTGTGTGTGTGTGTGTGTGTGTGCTTATAGGCAAGAGTAGGGTGGATGAAGCCAGAGGACACTCCAGCTTAGCTTGATTTGTGTGTGTTAATGGAGAGAGGGTAGGCGTGTGTGTGTGTGTGTGTGTGTGTGTGTGTGTGTGTGTGTGTGTGTGTGTGTGTGTGTGTGTGTGTGTGTGTGTGTGTGTGTGTGTGTGTGTGTGTGTGTGTGTGTGTGTGTGTGTGTGTGTGTGTGTGTGTGTGTGTGTGTGTGTGTGTGTCCAAATGCAGCTCTGCAGGCTTGAAGAAGCAGGTGAAGAGGTCTGTTTGTGGCAGAAGGGCGGGACCCAGTCAGTAGGAGCCACCTGCTTTAGACAAATAGCCAGCACTTGTGCGTGTGTCGTGTACTGTATATGTGTGTATAAGTGTGTGTGTGTGTGTGTGTGTGTCTAAATGGTCGTTCAGGCTTTAATGTTGACTTGGATTCCAGTCTCTGGAGCATATTGTACTGTGGCCTCATGTAGGACACCTTTCTCCTTTAGTCTGACGCAGTTCTCTCTCAGTGCTTCAATCTGTTTGATCCTGGCTTTGGCTTGGCCACTAAGGAGCTGCTTCCTAGCCTCTCTCCTCTCCTCTCCTCTGTGCCTGTTGGAGGGACATGCTGGCCTCCTCTCACCTCTCTTTCCTCCAGAGGGCCCTCTCTCTTAATCTCCCGCTCTCCCTCTCTCAGTTCCCCCTCATCTGCCACATCAAAGGATCTCATTACGAGCTGTCATACCAGCTCTGCTCGCAGCCGACCTGCTTCTGCCATCACATTTAAATAGCGACACATTGTATTTATAATAGGCAATGTCACGGCAACGTGCTCTCTGATGTCTCCCCCCCAGCTCTCCCGTGCCTTCTCTCCCCATCCCCGTCGCCCCATCCCCCACCCCCTGTTCCCCTGACACCTCCGCAACGCCCTGTGCACCTCGACAGACGGCCCTCTATAAAATTCTCTTTTATTTATTGCTTGTTTGCTTTTTTATTAGGCGGCTGTGTAGAAGCCAAAGTCGCTCGTCTCGTTTGATGTGCGGTGCATCGTCTCTCGCCTGTGATTATGAATTGCGTCTTTAAAAAAAGGACGTTAAAAGAAACGACTTGAGTGGCGGTGCTTCCTGGGCTTTAAGTGATACTAGTGGTCGATTGGCCCTCCCCCAATCCTATTTCTGATTGGCTCTCTTGCCTTGCACGATCCCATGCAGGCATCTCACCTCGCCACCGTTGCCTACATGGGGAGGGGACTGCTTTGGCTTGACAAGCCCACCTGAAGCCATTAGTAACCCAGGTCCCACCTGTTAGTATGCCAGAGTACCTCGGCTGCAGCCAAGGGCATCATTAACAGGAGTGGGGTTTCTGCTCCTGCTACTCGCTGCCCTCATTTACCCACTTAATTTATTTACTAAAGGAAGGGAGCAGTGCCACCGGCTCGGCTCTGCTCAGGTTCCCGGCAGCACTCTCCATCCACCCTGCGGCGGTGCTGGGGCCGTTAAAGGAGAGGGCAGGGCCTTCCAATGTGCCGTAAATTATCTCAACGGCGCACTTTGGTCGAGGCAAATGAGCACCGCCAATGATAAATATGAAGATGATGACAGTGGGGGGGGGGGGGGGGGCTTTGGCGTAGGAGCCTTTTATCACGATCAATGACGCTTGTTTTAAGAATTTGGCTCCTCAGTGGTGCAACTGTGATTCATCTGATTGTGGTGGCCTTTGTTATTTCCCTCCTGCTCCTCTGTCTGTCTTTCTGGCTGGACTGACATCACTCTCCCCGTCTACAGACGGCCAATTAAATCAGCATGGTAGTGAAACCTGGACGGCCAAGCATTCACTCGACTGACCTGGTCGGCTATGGAGGTGTGTGTGTCAAAGGAGTGTGTGATTAGGCAGGAGGTGTTGTATGTGGGATTGTGCAGGAGGTGTGTGTGTGTGTGATTGTGCAGGAGGTGTGTGTGTGTGTGTGTGTGTGTGTGTGTGTGCGTGCGTGCGTGCGTGAGTGATTGTGCAGGAGGTGTGTGTGTGTTAGTGTGTGTGTGTGTGTGTGTGTGTGTGTGTGTGTGTGTGTGTGTGTGTGTGTGTGTGTGTGTGTGTGTGTGTGTGTGGGAGGTGCGTGTGTGATTGTGCAGGAGGTGTGTGTGTGTGTGTGATTGTGCAGGAGGTGTGTGTGTGTGTGTGTGTGATTGTGCAAGAGGTGTGTGTGTGTGTGTGTGTGATTGTGCAGGAGGTGTGTGTGTGTGTGTGTGTGATTGTGCAAGAGGTGTGTGTGTGTGTGTGTGTGTGTGTGTGTGTGTGTGTGTGTGTGTGTGTGTGTGTGTGTGTGTGTGTGTGTGTGTGTGTGTGTGTGTGTGTGTGTGTGTGTGTGATTGTGCAGGAGGTGTGTGTGTGTGTGTGTGTGTGTGTGTGTGTGTGTGTGTGTGTGTGTGTGTGTGTGTGTGTGTGTGTGTGTGTGTGTGTGTGTGCAGAAAGCACAACCACAAGGACGACTCCTCCATCTCTCTCCAGACATGTATCTAACACTTGAGAGTAATAGATGGAGGTAGCAGGGATTTTTGGAAGGCGATGTTAAGACTTTTATTTTAGAGGGATATTTTGTTTTTCCTTGGGGGGCTTCTTTTGGCAGGGCTGTTGCTCAGAGGCAATACTCTTTCTTCTCTCTTTCTCTTTTTCCCCTCTCTTTTCATCTCCATGTTTGTTCCCCTCTCACTCTCCTCTCTCTGTCTTTTACATACACACAAACACACACACACACTCTCTCTCTGTCTGTTTGATAAACTATTGAGATTCTCATTTCCCATAACAAAGCACACAAGAAACCTCAGCAGCTGAGGAAAGGACAATGGCATTGTCAAGGTGCTTTGAAGAGCAGAGCAGTGTGCCACGCCAGCAGATGAATGTCCTCGTAAAGCGGGGGGAGCTGATTTTGATGGAGGACTTTATGGATTTTGAGGTGGACCACCTCCTTCGGGGGATATTTCTTTCATTGTTTGTTCTGCATACTTGAAGACATGAAGAGAGGAGAGGGGAAAGTCGGGAACACTCGAGCCATGTTAATTGGCACCAAACAGAAAGAACTTGAACAGAAACGGGGAGCGTCTACTTGGAGATAAGAAACGCTTTCCATTTTTAGAGTTGACAATGCGGGCTTTCAAAACCATATGCACAAAATTACCGTTCTTCTACATGGAGCTCCCCCATACACTTGATGGGAAGAGGATGATCGATATCCCCTGCAACACTGCTGCTTTGTCTACTGTGGTGGAGGGATTGGACAGTGTCCTTGGGGTGGCCTGGTAAGGCAAAGCACATGCAAACAAACACACACTGTTGCTGACACACACCCACTGATATCACATCATCAAGGGGTAATCGTCCAGGAATGATTGGCCCAACAAACAATGAATCAATTACTATGGCGATGGAGTAAAAAAACGTGGCCGTTGACGTGAGCAAGTAATGGCCATGATAATACTTCACAGACGGAACGGTTTGTTAAGGAGTTACCTTGACCTTGATGTGACCTTGATTCCTCCTATAGTTCCTATCTGCCCTTTCACCTGGGAGTCTTGTGTTGACACTTTAGTACAGATGTGGGATCTAAATTTGACCAGTTTCTCACGGCAGGAAAATAATCATGCAGCAACAGGAAATGTGAAATACTGTGTGGATTATAATTATATTTTTGAAGGGGTTGATATGTTCTTTTGTTAAGGCAAATCAAGTCTGAAATTTGTTCATGGAAATTACAAACTTTAGAAGCCTTTCTAAAACCTCAAATAAATTATATGTTTGCATTTCCTCCAGTGCAGGAACAACAGGGTTATCAAAATAAGCACCTACATCTGTAGATCTTTACACTAGTCTTTGGACATTTCATTAAGATTGTGTGAGCTTTCCTTTTAACTTTGTTTGAAAGGTTACTTACTGCTATTATTATTGCATTACTCTTTAGCCAGAGCATTTATTTACTAATATTGTTGGTACAGAAACATGTATCAACTCAGGTTTCACCTCTGAGGTTATTTTCACGCCATAGTCATCAATATTGTCATATCTGTAAAAGAAAAAGAAATCACAGTGAATAATGTGACAACCTAAGAATGGTGGACACATAGAAGAGGAGAAACCCTCTAGGCAAAAAAATTGCACCTTCCTAATATTGAGTGCACCCCCCCTTTTGCCCCCAGAACAGCCTCAATTCGTCAGGGCATGGACTCTATAAGGTGTCGAAAGAGTTCCACAGGGATGCTGGCACATGTTGACGCCAATGTTTCCCACAGTTGTGTGAAGTTGGCTGGATTTCCTTTGGGTGGTGGACCCGAGCATTCCAGACGAGCTGAATTCCTTTTATGCTCGCCTCAAGGCAAAAAACACTGAAGCACACAGGAGAGCAACAGCTGTTCCGGATGATTGTGTGATCATGCTCTCCGTATCCTATGTGAGCAAGACCTTTAAGCAGGTCAACATTCACAAATCCGTGGGGCCAGACAGATTACCAGGACGTGTACTCAAAGCATGCGCGGACCAACTGGCAAAAGTCATCACTGACATTTTCAACCTCTCCCTGACTGAGTCTGTAATACCAACATGTTTCAAACAGACCACCATTGTCCCTGTGCCCAAGAAAGTGAAGGTAACTTGTCTAAATGATTACCGCCCAGTAGCAGTCATGTCGGTATCCATGAGTGCTTTGAAAGGCTGGTCATGGCTCACATCAACACCATCATGCCGGAAACCCTAGACCCACTTAAATTTGCATACCGCCCCAACAGATCCACTGGTGATGCAATCTCAATCACATTCCACACTGCCCTTCCCCACCTGGACAAAAGGAACACCTATGTTAAAATGCTGTTCACTGACTACAGCTCAGCGTTCAACACCATAGTACCCTCAAAGCTCATCACTATGCTAAGGATCCTGGGACTAAACACCTCCCTCTGCAAATGGATCCTGGACTTCCTGACAGGCCGCCCCCAGTTGGTAAGGGTAGGCAACAACACATCTGCCACGCTGATCCTCAACACAGGGGCCCCTCAGGGGAGCGTGCTTAGGCCCCTCCTGTACTCCCTGTTCACCCACGACTGCGTGGCCAAGCACGACTCCAACGCCATCTTTTAGTTTGCTGACGACACAACAGTGGTAGGCCTGATCACCAACAACGAGACAGCCTATGGGGAGGAGGTCAGAGACCTGGCAGTGTGGTTCCAGGACAACAACCTCTCCCTCAATGTGAGCAAGACAAAGCAGCTGATCGTGGACTATAAGAAAAGGAGGGCCGAACAGGCCCCCATTAACATCAACAGGGCTGTAGTGGAGCGGGTCGAGAGTTTCAAGTTCCTTGGTGTCCACATCCCCAATGAACTATCATGGTCCAAACACACCAAGACAGTTGTGAAGAGAGCACGAAACCACCTTTTTCCCCTCAGGAGACTGAAAATATTTGGCATGGGTCCCCAGATCCTCAAAACTGGTGCACCATCGAGAGCATCCTAACCGGTTGCATCACTGGTTGGTATGGCAACTACTCGGCATCTGTATGTAAGGCGCTACAGAGGGTAGTACATACGGCCCAGTACATCACTGGTGCCAAGCTTCCTGACATCAAGGACTTATATACTAGGGGGTGTCAGATGAAGGCCCCAAAAATTGTCAAAGTCTCCAGTCACCCAAGTCATAGACTGTTCTCTCTGCTACTGCACGGCAAACGGTACCAGAGAGCCAAGTCTAGGACCAAAAGGCTCCTTAACAGCTTCTACCCTCAAGCCATAAAACTGTTGAACAATTAATAAAATGGCCACCCCCCCTCTTTGTTTTTTCACTGCCGCTACTCACTGTTTATTATCTATGCATAGTCACTTTACAAAATGGCCTCGACTAACCTGTACCCCCGCACATTGACTCGGTACCGGTACACCCTGTATATAGCCTATTTATTGTTATGTAATTTTCTTGTTACTGATTTTATTAAAACATTTTACTTTAGTTTATCTCGTAAGTATTTTCTTAACTCTATTTCTTGAAATGCATTGGTTGGTTAAGGGCTTGTAAGTAAGCATTTCACGGTAAGGTCTACACCTGCTGTATTCAGTACATGGGACAAATACAATTTGGTTTGATTGTTGATACACACGCAAATCTTTTAAGAGTGAAAAACTCAGATCAAAGGCACTTAAATATTTTATCTTGCCCATTCATCCTCTGAATGGCACACATACACAATCCATGTCTCAGTTGTCTCAAGGCTTAAAAATCATTCTTTAACCTGTCTCATCCCCTTCATCAACACTCATTGAAGTCAATAAGCTGTCATAGCTTTCACCTGTATTCACCAGGCCAGTCTATTTCATGGAAAGAGTGAATATCCTAATGTTTTGTACACTCAGTGGATATTTGTCTGTTGGGGGGTGGGGAGGTTGTAAGGGGAAATTGGAGGGGTGCGGCTGTGGAAGAACAAACAACTGCTGAAATTCCATTTTCAATTTGATAGCCACAAAAGAACAGAGCAGAAGAGAGAGAGCCTTGGAGGAGAAGAGAGTTTAGGCTGGACAGGTGAGCAGGGCTAAGGAGACCTCCCTCTGGGCCTGGCAGCCCCAATTCAGTCTATTGATTTTCTGTCCTCACCTTCAATATTTGGAATGCGGCGTACCCGATAGATTATGACAGACGGGGCCGCCAGAGACCAGCGATCCTCTCTAATTGAACCTGATGGAGTACAGCTGAGGATCACAGGTTGGGGAAATTTAGTGACATAGCAGGTTTCTCTCCTTCTTTGAAAAACACTCCACGGTCCATTAAACAGGGGGAGCGAGAGAAAAGGTGTTATCCTCTCGCTCTCTCTCTCTCTCCAATCTTCCTCCTCTCCTTTCCTCTCCTCAGATAAGGGAAAGCTAGGCTCTCACCGCAACCTTGAGCACAACGGAGTCAGACTTGGTGCTTTACAATAACAACCTTCCGTCAAAAGTGCAAAGGAAGAAAACAAGGCAGAAGAAAAGCTCAGCGCTCTATTTTGATGAAAGGAACAAGCACAGCTTGTTGTAAATAGGCTTTCTGAAGCCCGAGGCAGCTTTTCTCCCTGGGGGACGTGCTCTCTGCATCTCTCCCGGGGTTGCTGTCGCTGAAAGGTTCTCTCTGGAAAGAAAGAAGGAAAAAAACTACAACTGGAAGAGGCACAAACAAGAACTAGCTTCAGCTGTTTCAACAGGAGGAGGAAATCACCGTTCAGTAGGACACGCTCGCCTGGAATTGTCATCCATTCAGATTGGAGAACAAAATGTGGTGTTACATGGCAGACCGAGTGGGGAGCTATTTGTTAGCTGTGCACGTTGAGTTTTCACTAAGTCCAGGTGCACACAGAACTGTTAGTTAGCCAGGGGTGTTAAAGGTGTTCAGAGACGCAGAGGAAAGAGGTTGTGCCATGTCTGTCTGTCTGTCTTTATGTCTGTCTGGGAGCTCTGTTCATCTGTATGTGTTTCTGTTTGTGCCTGTGTATTTTGTCTCTGTCTGGCAGGGAGCTCTGTCTGTCTCCTGATCCCAGATAACCCAGATGTGTGCATATTCAAATGAGACCAGCTCCAGGCATCCTCTTGCAAATCAGGTGCCATTCACGCGGTGCATTGTTACACAAATGAGAAACGTCCGTTTAGGGGCTGAGGAGAGGTGCGGACTGCGGACCCACTGAGCCCTGGGCTTCCTTTGATGTGATGGCCACCTCCCCACAAAGACAGGGTCCACTGAACCATGTGTCTCACCTCCATCCTGGGGAGAAAAAGAGTGAGAGAAAAAAGTGTTTCCAGTCGAGAGAGTCATTTTTCTTTTTTTCTTTTAAAACGTCTCCTCTAACCTCTCTCTTCAGTTACCTTTCTTCCCAGTGCCTATAAGCCCGTCTGATCCTTTCCAATAATAATGGCATTGCCAGCCAATCTCTCTGAAAATGGGTTCAGCGCATACCTAATCCCATTTAATTACTTAGACACAGAGGGCTCAGGGCACACTGCTCAGGCGGTGCCCCCCCCCCCCCCCCCCCCCCCCCCACCCCCCTGGCAAGCATGGCCCCTGTTAACAGCCCCCATCCACCTCACCTCATGAATTATGGATCCCTGGCTGGCTGTGAGGCATAAGGGCCATCATCCCGCCTGCTCTGTCATAAGGCTCAGGGAGAAGCCTGCGCTTTGTGTAAATATGGTGCCTGTCTGTGGTCGGGGTGCCCTATTGTGCCTGGTATTAAAAGCTTGCCACTCTCTCCCTTCCCTCTCTTTACTTCTGCCGCTGCAGTGGCTCCAAGCAGGGGGGCATGGGTAATCACATAGGCCCTTCCAGCTCCCTGCCCAAGTTCAGCTGTGCCCAGCTCATGCTGACTGGCATTATGGCTGACAGTCATCCTACCTGTGCGACGGGGAGAAATGAAAGGGAGATTGAAGCTGAAGGCAGTGGAAACAGGCTGAATCAGCGCAGATCAATGGTGATTCGTCAGCACAATTGTAGTTTTTTTCTCTCTCAGTACGATAACATCAAAACTTTTCAACGTGGCCAGATGACAAAGTCCCTCTGGCTTCTTTTTAGAAGCAGACGACGTAACGTTGATGATGTTCCCCAGGATGAAACACAGACAGGGATGTATTGGCCGTTTCCCCCCCCCCAAAAAAACAGGCTTTTTGACTGCTTTAATGTAGACTCCTGGCATGCGTGCCATGGCTCTCTCATGCTATCTCCTTTGTTGCTACTGTTGCTTCCCTCTGGCAGCCAAAGTAGCAGCAGACTGGATAAATCATGCTGTCTATTCTTTTATGAGCTCAGCTGAGTGGATCAAACCTCTCCTACGCAGCTGCTATCAGATGATCTCACCGCAGAAGAACCTTTAGGAGCTATGCAGTGTGTGGATTCCATACCACAGGAGGTCCGTCCAGGGAAGAAGAGGATGGTCCTCATTTATTTGAAGAGAACTTAGAAAGAATGAAACAATTCAAAAATCCTCCTACTAATATGTTTTCTAGGGTTTTGCTGCATCTCTATTATAACCTGTGTAGCGAGCTCATTTTGGGAATAGGCAACATGTTCTAAAGCAGTGTTTTTCCCAACTCCGGTCCTTGAGTACTCCCGACAGCACACAAACCTGATTCAACTTGTCAAGTGCTTTATGATTAGTTGACAAGTAGTACTGTTGAGGTTACTCGGGGGCCGTTGGGAAACACTGCTCTGAAGGAACCCAGGAGAGGGCATTTGTTATTGTAATTTGCATCCAGTCTGCTCCGAAATGAGACATATGGCAATTATATGTCTGTGTCTACGTCGTCGCACACACACACACCCCAAGAAAACGAAATCAAAAGATGCTGACTGCATCCCTGTTGTCAAGTTGTCTGCTCTGAGATCTTCTGATGTCTGTCAGAGCCCTGAGCTCATTTCCTTGAGCCCAATACAGATGGGGGCCCGGGCTCGTCTCGTTGCCCTTAGCAGCAGACAGACGTCTCATCTTTATCTCTCCAGATTTTGTCCTAATCTGTTTCTCCCCCCTCGGCCTCTCTTCATAAATCTGTCATAAATCATCTCTGGACTCTGGCTCCGGTCGCACAGATACTTTGAGAAAGAAACAGGAAAAAGGCACGGACAAAATGGTCACATATCCGGAATAAATTGCATTTGCAAAACAAAAAGGTGTTCGGTGTTCTCTTTTTATTTCTCTCTCTCTCCCCCCCGTCACAATATATTTCAATAGGTTTCAAAATGTAATCGTTTGTCTATAGCCATATTGCTTCCGTCTACAAAAGTACTAAGAAGACACAATAAAAGATCAATAGGTCTGAGCCAAGAACAAGTCGGAATACCTTTCCTCTGCTTTTACCTCTGACCCTCCAGAGCCACACTCTTGCAGAGCCATACTCTTGCAGAGCCCCACTCTTGCAGAGCCACACCAATGCAGAGCCACACTCTTGCAGAGCCCCACTAATGCAGAGCCACACTAATGCAGAGCCACACTAATGCAGAGCCACACTAATGCAGAGCCACACTAATGCAGAGCCACACTCTTGCAGAGCCACACTAATACAGAGCCACACTAATGCAGAGCCACACTCTTGCAGAATGGAATGGAATAAATGATTGATAATTAGGTCACAGGACATGCTTAGGAATAATAATACATTATTCCACCATATACAGTGAGTGGACAAAACATTAGGAACACCTTCCTAATATTGACTTGCCCTCAGAACAGCCTCAATTCATCAGGGCATGGACTCTATAAGGTGTCGAAAGCATTCCACAGTGGAATGTGCCGGCCCATGTTGACTCCAATGCTTCCCACAGTTGTGTCAAATTGACTGTATGTCCTTTGGGTAGTGGACCATTCTTGATACACATGGGAAAGTGTTGAGCGTGAAAAACCCAGCAGCATTGCAGTTCTTGACACAAACCGGTGCACCTGGCACCTACTACCATACCCCGTTCAAAGGCACTTACTTTTTTTTTGTCTTTTGCCATTCAAGTGGTGAATGGGCACATCCACATCCATAATCCATGTCTCAATTGTTTCAAGGCTTTAAAATCCTTCTTTAACCTGTCTCCTCCCCTTCATCTACACTGATTGAAGTGGATTTAACAAGTGACATCAATAAGGGTTAATAGCTTTCACATGTATTCACCTGGTTAGTCTATGTTATGGAAGGATCAGGTGTTCCTAATGTTTTGTATACTCCGTGTATATACACACACACACACACACACACACACACACACACACGTATATCATGTTGTAATCCTACCACAGACCATGGCCATCAAAACTATTCTGATGGCAACCAGGATCTGCTGTACTTAATACAATTATCTTAGCAATGAAGGATCTTCGCCTACTGGCTGATTTCATGCCGCCCACAGCAATAGCCTTTACAACTAGAAAACAAATCGTGTTCATCACCTAACTGATGATTATGGACATGACGCAAAACCCACGTCTAATGGATGGAGGCTGCAACAGCTGAAACGTCTCTCTTTTCTCAAGTGCTCTTCATTTTGACAAGTATCATCTAAAACGACGTTGTCATGGCAACGACATACTCATTACATTTAATCCACTAATTGCTAACTACCGCCACAATTGGTTGTAATTGCGTTGCACGGTTAACCCTTCGATTGGTATGCAGAGCAGGCATACTCCTCCCTTCATCGGACAAAGGGCGCAAATAAAACAGAGCACTTTTTTTTTTGTTTTTAAATCACCCTCCCAAACACTCACCTGCACACGCACGCACACACTCACACTCACACAAACCCATCCCCTTTCAAAAAATGTTTTATTTTCCCTTCCCTAAAGCATCCAGCACTTTATTAACCAGTGGCGGTTGCCATAGCAATTAATCACTGCCTTCTCTGTCAGCAGTTTTTAGTCAAATGAGCCCTGATGTTTGTTTGTTAATGGAGCAGTAAACAATGGTGCTGGAGGTCTTTCATTACCTCAGCAGCTCCCTCCACTCTGCTCCTCCAGCACCTGGACCATTGAACCATAGACGACGAGTGGTGACATCAAAGGAAACAAATCTCCTCAATTTAATTATACCACCAATGCTGTTCCCCTTAAAAACACATCGGTCTTTCCTAGCTGTAATAATCTGCCTGAGTGTCATACAAAAGCAGTGCTATTGGGACGCCAAAATGTATGGGATTGGTCACTTTAGAGTGGCGAGGTGCCGTTAGCACCAACACCCAACTATACAGTCATGGACACGTTGTTGTGTGGTCACACCAAATGTACAGTGACTGTGAAAACTAACGTCGGGTGCGAACGAGTACTTTGGAGGAGGCGGATGCTCGGGCACAGAACAAACCAAACCCCTTTGAAGAGTGCACAGCTCAAAGGGCTGGAGAGGCAATCCGAGAACTTCACAGGGGAAGAGGGGAAATTGCCTTGAACCTCAAGGTGTATGAAAGTGCAATTTGTGTCCCATCTGTTCTACTTCCCTTCCATTAGGTGAGAGAGTGCATTAGGCCAGAGAGGAGAAAATTCCCACGTTACGGTCCTCTGGGTACACAGAGGCACTCCGACATTTAATTTGACATAGGTTAGAATCTTTTTATATATATTATTTGGAGCTTTATAGGCTGTTTTTTCAATTCCCGTTTGAAATTTAAGATAAAAGTGCAGTACATTTTTAGGTTGCGGAAATGTTTCAAGAGGTAAACGTTGTTCCTGTGTGAGGGTGCGTGTCTAAAAGAGGAAGCAATGGAGCTGTGGTAAAAAATGATTTCTTTACTCAATTGACCACCTATGGGGAGAGGTGGGGAGGGATAAAAACAGGATACAGACCCAAGGCCTCTATTGTCAAGAGTCCTTCTGTAATATATATTTGTTTAAATACTGTCCCTCTCACAAGACAGTGCACAGTGGCTGTTTTGGCTTCCTTGACTTTGTGTCCTTTCTTCAGATGGATTTGCATGACAGAAGCCAGGAGGGTAGTGTGTTGCCCAGGCAACAGATTGCCTCCATTCGCAGTTGGAGCAGAGGTGTTACTAGAGAAGCTGAAGCCCATGGCATGGGGAAGGAGACAGGCCCCAGGGGCCACATTTGTCAGAACCCAGAGAATAGAGGACAAGTGTATGACACTGACAAAAGGATGTTGGTCCTTTGGTGACATTTCAAATGAAATTGGGTCCACATCTCTATGGGAACTGCATTTAATAGACAGTTTGCATTTTGGTACAATGTTCCACTTAGAGATAACCAGACCAACAGGCCTACTCAGGTTGACTATATTTAAAAGTATCTTCTGTCACTATAGATTCATTCAATTTAAAAATACATCAAAATGGAGAATCATGTTGCCCCTTGGATGCACTCATAAATATTTCAATCCTGTGACAATCCAATCCAATCCCGCTGGCTTCAGTGAGCCGCAACCAAAGATTTCCATACAATGTGATGTATTCACCTTCATGTAGTAAATCACCATGTCCAAGTGAATAAAAAAAATATATCCTTGAGTCAAGGCTATTTGCATATTCTCTCGCAACATTGTGGCATCGCAACGGAAACGTGACTAACCTTTTTCTGTGTTCTGTAAGGTGAGTCACGCTTTTCCGAAGAACCCAATTAAGAGGTATGGAGCGGGCGCAGACCCCACGACCCCTGCACCAGGGGTATTAGTGAATCATAATAGCGCCTTTCATGGAAACGCTCGTCTCGAACAAATTGATTTCCAGGTGTGAAACACTGAGCTTCCCCAGGAGGTTGCTACACCTCAATCCGTCTTCACACATATGTGACGCTGTGAGAGGGCCGGCAGATGCCCTTCACATAAAAAAAGGTTTCACTAAAATAACTGGAACAGTTTCTTCTCAATTTTGAGATTTAGTTCCAATAAATATACAAATACAAAAACAGGCTTCATAATAGCAAAGAGTTAAAATGGTAAAAACAAAGACTAAAAGATTAAGACCAAGAATAAAATAATCATCTTCACTGGTCTATCCTTGCTTACCTCTCTCCCCTACTGGTACTCGACGACAAACATTTAAACAGGTGGAGCTCATTATCTAATTTAGTGGGAGGGGCCTACAATTACCTCTTCAGCCAATACCAATTCAGATACAAACACTCAGTTACTAGACACTACTGTAAAAATCACTAACTATCAGGCCTCCCGAGTGACACAAAGGTCTAAGGCACTGCATCACAGTTCAAGAGGTGTCACTACAGACCCGAGTTCGATCCCAGGCTGGCACACAATTGGCCCAGCATCGTACGGGTTACGGGAGGGTTGTGCCGGCCGGGATGTCCTTGTCCCGTCATGCTCTAGCGACTCCTTGTGTTGGGCTGGGTGCAGTGCACGCTGACACGGTCACCAGTTGTACGGTGTTTCCTCCGACACATTGGTGCGGCTGGTTTCAGGGTTAAGTGAGCTGTGTGGCTTGGCAGGGTCGTGTTTCGGAGGATGCATGGCACTCGACCTTTGCCTCTCCCGAGTCTGTACGGGAGTTGCAGCGATGGGACAAGACTGTAACTACCAATTGGGGAGAAGAAAAGGGTAAAAAGTATAAAGAAAACCAAAGTATAAACAAAATGTATTTTTAGAGGGTGATGGTGCTTGATGCCACTGCGAACAAATATATCTTTGTTGATGAACCAGGCTTTAACCTGGCCAAAACTCAGCGCTGTGGGTGGAACCTCATAGGCCAACGGGCGACCGTCCAAGTGCTTGGACAGCGTGGGGGAAGCATCTCCATGTGTGCAGCTATCTCTGAAGATGGTGTGGTAGGAAGTAGGCCATTACTTGGATCTTACAACGCTGCACACCTCATTGTGCTTCTCAATGAAATTGAGCAGGCCCGTCAAGGTGAAGGGGTAACCTGTGTCGTTATGTAGGACTATGTCAGGTTCCCCCATGCAGAGGTGGTTCAAATCAAATCAAATGCTTACTTACAAGCCCTTAACCAACAATGCAGTTTTAAGAAAATACCTAGAAAAAAAAAGTCAGCGATAAGAATAACAAATAATTAAAGAGCAGCAGTAAATAACAATAGCGGGGCTATGTACAGGGGGTACCGGTACAGAGTCAATGTCAACGTGAGGGGGCACCGGTGTTGAGGTAATTGAGGTAATATGTACATGTAGGTAGAGTAATTCAAGTGACTATGCATAGTTAATAACAGAGAGTAGCAGGCATGGTTTCAGGCCCATCCACGATTTGTGACCTAATACCTGCACCCATAGTCTCCTTTCCTCAACCCTATTGAGGATATTCTTTTCATCATAGAGAAGGAAGGTGTGCGATCGCCATCCCCATGAGCTTGCCACACGTATCTTGCATTGTTTGCTATTGGATTAACTAGTTAAAATGACTAGATTGAAAAGATATCATGTTGTGTTTTGGTGATTCATTTAAACCAATGTTCTTATTACATTTCACAATAAACTTATATTTTTTATCAATGGTTGTGTGGTGTGTGATATTTATAATCCAAATGAATGCACATTGACGGGTTTTGAATGAAAGACTGGCCGCGTTACAAGTGTGACCATTTTGGAGTTTTGTACTAAGAGTTGTGAAAATAGTCCCGAAGCGATTAAAAAGAAAACTGTAAATATGGGGCAATGTTGAAATGTTCAAGTGAGGATTTGTTCTCATCACAGGCACTAACGGTGAGGAAGAGAAATGGATGTGAAATAGAAATGGGGGGGAGGGGGGGTTGTGGATGATTAGCACCATGGTCTACACAGAGGAGAATGCATATACCGTCCCTCTCCTGCCAGCTGTGAAACAAGTGGCGTCAAAATTGAATAATGCAGTCTGCGAAAGAAAGAAGTGGGATTTGCACACAAAGACTGACTGACAGATGGAGAGAGAAAGCGAGAGAGAGAGAGAGAGAGGAGGCAGCCAACCTTTAACAGAGCCAGGGGAAGAAAAAAATACAGTCAAATGGCAAGATAGATTAATAGATTGGCAGGGTCTCGCAGAAGACAGGATAATAATTCACCAGGAAAAGAGTGATATTTTGGGGTCAGAGACAAAAGACAAGATGGCACCGACAGACACGGTCGCCCTGTTTCTAGCTCCTAGCCATCTTTGCAGTATATATATATTTTTTCTGACAATATTTTATTCAGAATGCTTTTTGTATTATTACCTACAGCCGAAAATTACTTTTGGACATTCGATTGGCAGTCACTCACCAAAAACTAGACCAGAAATATGACTTCCCTGACCTGGATTCTTTGTTTCTGACTCCCTGAGGCTGACCCATTCATCCCGGGTGCTACACCAAAACGTAGACATAGAAGAGGGGTCCTAGTCAGGGTCAGGTGGCGAGCAAACCATCCACCGCTTCCGAGTATATAACATTCAGTCCCTGGACAACAAAGTAGACGGGCTCAGGGTGAGGATCTCCTTTCAGAGAGACACGGGACTGTAACATATTCGGTTTTCGGATACATGGCTCTCTCCGAGAAATATTGTCCCCGTTCATACTGCAAGCGGGGTTCTCAGTTCATCATGAGCACAGGAAAAAAGAACAGAGGTGGAAGGGTATGTCTCATGATTAACAACTCATGGTGCTATTGTGGTAACGTACAGGAACTCCAGTCCTTTTGTTCTCTCGATTTGGAATACTACACCATCAAATGCCGACCGCATTACCTCCCGAGTTAATTTTATTTGGTCATTTTCACTGCAGTGTATATTCCCCCCCCCAAGCCGACACCCCGACAGCTCTCAAGGAACTACACTAGACTTTGTGGAAACTGGAAACCGCATATTCTGAGGCCACATTAATCTGGGGACTTTAATAAAGGAAATCTGAGTAAAACACTCCCAAAATTCTGTCAACACTTCTCCTGTGTTATATGTGGCGAGAAAGCGCTTGACCATTGTTACTCTCCCTTCCAGGATGGCTACAAGTCCTCCCTTCAGCAAATCAGACCACACCTCCATCCTACTCCTCCCCGCTATAGGCAGAAATGTAAAGAGAAAGCACCCGTGGTAAGGTCTGTTCAACGTTGGTCTGACCAATCGGAATCTATTCTTCAAGACTGTTTTGATCACCTGCACTGGGAGATGTTCTGGGTTGCCTCTGAGAATACACTGACTCGGTGACTCGGTTCTTCAGGAAGTGCATAGAGGATGTTGTTCCTACTGTGATGATTAGAACTTATCCAAACCAAAAAGCGTGGATAGATGGCAGCATTTGCACAAAACTGAAAGCGACAACCACCACACTTAACCATCGCAAGGTGACTAGGAATATGAATGTGTACACACAGACCAGCTATGACCTCTGTAAGGCAATCAAAGAGGCAAAATGACAGTACAGGGACAAAGTGGAGTCGAAATTCAATGGCTCAGACACGAGGCGCATGTGGCAGGGACTCCAGACAATCACAGATCATAAAGGGATAGCCAGCCACGTGGTGGACACCGATGCCTCGTTCACAAACAAGCTAAACACCATCACCTGCTTTGAGGATAACAACACAGACGTGGTCCCCCACCGCTCACGAGGACTGCTTCCAATCACGGTGGCAGAAATGAGTAAGACATTAAAGCGTGTTAAACCTCACAAGGCTGCTGGCCCAAACGGTATTCCAAGCCGCATCCTTAGAGCATGTGCACCCCAGCTGGCTGGAGGGTGTATGGACATATTCAATCCCTCCCTATGCCAGTCTGCTGTCCCCACTTGCGTCAAGATGTCCACCATTGTTCATGTACACAAGAAAGCGAAGGTAAATTAACTAAATGACTATCACCCCGTTGCTCTAACTTCTGTCATCATAAAGTGCTCTGAGAAGGTAGTTATGGATCATATAACCTCCACTTACGGAACACCGTAGACCCACTACAATTTTCAATACCGCCCTAACAGATCCACAGATGACGCAATCTCCAATTCACTGCATACTGCCCTATCCCACCTGGACATCCATCTGAGTTTGAATCCCTCCCTGTGAAACTGGGTCCTAAACTTCCTGATGGGCTGACTGCAGGTGGTGTAGGCCGGCAACAACACCTCCGCCATGCTGATCCTCAGCACAGGGGCCCCACAGGGGTGCGTGTTCAACCCCCTCCTGTACTCCCTGTTCACCAATAACTGCGTGGCCAATCATATCTCAGACTCAAACATCAAGCTTGCTGACGACACAACTGCGGTAGACCTGATTACCAAAAACAATGAGACAGCCTACAGGGAGAAGGTGAGAGCCCTGGCGGAGTGATGCCAGGAAAATAACCTTTCCCTCAACAAAATAAAGGAGCCGACCATGGACCACAGGAGATAGCAGAGAAAGCACGCCATCATCCACATCGACAGGACTGGAGTGGAGAGGGTCAAAAGCTTCAAGTTCCTCTGCAGGAATTCGGCTTGGCCCCTAAGACTCTCACAAATTTCTGGTATGGAAACTGCACTGCCCGAAACTCCAGGGCTCTCCAGAGGGTGTTGCGGTCAGCCCAACGCATCATCGGGGGCACACTGCCTGCCCTCCAGGACATTTAAAGCACCTTGTGTCACAGGAAGGCCAAGAAGATCATCAAGGACCTCAGCCATCCGAGCCACGGCCTGTTCACCCCGCTACCAACTAGAAAGCGGAGACTGTACAGGTGCATCAAATCTGGGACCGAGAGACTGATAAACAGCTTCAATCTCCAGGCCATCAGACTGTTACACAGTCATCACTAGCCGGCCTCCAAACAGTACCCTGCCCTGAACCTTAGACACTGTCACTAGCCGGCTAACACCCGTTTCTCTACTCCGCACCTTAGTGACTGCTAACCTATGTACACAGAGTCATTGAACACTGGTCACTTTAAAAATGTTTCCATACTGTTTTACTCACATTATACGTACATACTATTTAAGTCATTGCTCATCCTATATAGCTACTGCTGTACACACCTTTTCATATACTGTCCATACTGTCTATCAGTGGCAGTTGGTGCCGTTTAATGTATTAAAAAAAATGTACCCTGCTAATTGCCTATAATTTCCACCTTTTGTCTATTCCAGACTTACACATGCACATTTGTGGCCTGCTGGAGGTCATTTTGCAGGGCTCTGGCAGTGCACCTCCTGGCACAAAGGCGGAGGTACCGGTCCTGCTGCTGGGTTGTTGCCCTCCTACGGCCTCCTCCACGTCTCCTGATGTACTGGCCTGTCTCCTGGTAGCGCCTGCATGCTCTGGACACTGCGCTGACAGACACAGCAAACCTTTTTGCCACAGTTCGCATTGATGTGCCATCCTGGATGAACTGCACTACCTGAGCCACTTGTGTGGGTTGTAGACTCCGTCTCATGCTACCACTAGAGTGAGAGCACCGCCAGCATTCAAAAGGGACCAAAACATCAGCCAGGAAGCATAGGAACTGAGAAGTGGTCTGTGGTCACCACCTGCAGAATCACTCCTGTTTTGGGGGTTGTCTTGCTAATTGCCTATAATTTCCACCTTTTGTCTATTCCATTTGCACAACAGCATGTGAAATTTATTGTCAATCAGTGTTGCTTCCTAAGTGGACAGTTTGATTTCACAGAAGTGTGATTGACTTGGAGTTACATTGTGTTGTTTAAGTGTTCCCTTTATTTTTTTGAGCAGTGTATTTAGTATAGTTTTATATTAAAAAGGATATATTTTTTTAATGTTTTACAATTTTATTTTCATGAAATTCACTGTGGAGGATGGTCTCCCCTTCCTCCTCTGAGGAGCCTCCACTGCTGTCTATATACACCATTCACATACAGTACCAGTCAAAAGTTTGGACACACCTACTCATTCAAGGTTTTTCTTTATTTTTACTATTTTCTACATTGTAGAATAATAGTGAAAACATCAAAACTATGAAATAACACATATGGAATCATTGTCCAGTTGAAAAACAAATTATAGTCACAATAAGCGCAAACGAGATTGGATGGTGTATCGCAGCAGAATGCTGTGGTAGCCATGCTGGTTAAGTGTGCCTTGAATTCTAAATAAATCACTGACAGTGTCACCAGCAAAGCACCCCCACACCATCACACCTCCCTCCATGCTTCATGGTGGGAACCACACATGCGGAGATCCGTTCACCTACTCTGCGTCTCACAAATACACGCCGGTTGGAATCAAAAATCTAAAATTTGGACTCATCAGACCAAAGGACAGATTTCCACTGGTCTAATGTCCATTGCTTGTGTTTCTTGGCCCAAGCAAGTCTCTACTTTTTATTGGTGTCCTTTAGTAGTGGTTTCTTTACAGAAACTCGACCATGAAGGCCTGATTCACGCAGTCTCCTCTGAACAGTTGATGTTGAGATGTGTCGGTTACTTGAACTCTGTGAAGCATTTATTTTGGGCTGCAATTTCTGAGGCTGGTAACTATAATGAACTTATCCTATGCAGAAAAGGTAACTCTGAGTCTTCTTTTTCCCCGTGGCGGTCCTCATGAGAGCCAGTTTCATCATAGCGCTTGATGGTTTTTGCAACTGCACTTGAAGAAACTTTCAAAGTTCTTATAGTAATGACTGACTGTCGTTTTGCTTTGTTTATTTGAGCAGTTCTTACCATAATATGGACTTGGTCTTTTACCAAATAGTCTTTTACCTATCTTTTGTATACCACCCCTACCTTGTCACTGTCACATTCCTGACCTATTTCTGTTAGTTTGTTGTATGTGTTAGTTGGTCAGGACGTGAGTTTGGGTGGGCATTCTATGTTTTCTGTTTCTATGTTGGTTTAGGGTTGCCTGGTATGGCTCTTAATTAGAGGCAGGTGTTTGGCGTTCCTCTAATTGAGAGTCATATTTAGGTAGGTTGTTTCACAGTGTTCGTTGTGGGTGGTTGTCTCCTGTGTCAGTGTTTGTCGCACCATACGGGACTGTTCGGGTTGTTTTTGTACATCGTCATTTTGTGTAGTCTATTTTCCCTGTTCGTGCGTTCTTCGTGTTTAATGTAAGTTCGTCGTCCAGGTCTGTCTACTCCGTTTGTTGTTTTGTTAGTTATAGTGAAGTTCGTGTTTTTTCGTCTTGTCTTTAAATAAATTATGTGTTCACAACCCGCTGCGCCTTGGTTCCATCACTACTCCTCCTTTTCGGTTGAAGAGGAGGAGGACTACCGTTACAGAACCACCCACCAATCCAGAATCAAGCAGCGGTGTAATCGGAGGAAGGGACAGCACAAGAAGGAGGAATGGACTTGGGACGATGTTTTGGACGGTAAAGGTTGTTACACATGGGAGGAGATCCTGGCTGGAAGGGATCGCCTCCCATGGGAACAGCTGGAGGCACTGAGGAGAGCAGAGGCAACCGGAGAAGGGAACCGGCGTTATGAGGGGATGCGTCTTGCACGGAAGCCCGAAAAGCCCGTGAGTACCACCCAAAAATTTCTTGGGGGGGGGGGGCTAAGAGGTAGTGGGCCAAGGGCAGGTAGGAGACCTGCGCCCACTTCCCAGGCTAACCGTGGAGAGCGTGAGTACGGGCAGACGCCGTGTTACGCAGTAGAGCGCATGGTGTCTCCTGTACGTGTGCATAGCCCGGTGCGGGTTATTCCACCTCCCCGCACTGGTAGGGCTAGATTGAGTATTGAGCCAAGTGCCATGAAGCCGGCTCTACATATCTGGCCACCAGTACGTCTCCTTGGGCCGGCTTACATGGCACCAGCCTTACGCATGGTGTTCCCGGTTCGCCTACATAGCCCGGTGCGGTTATTCCACCTCCCCGCACTGGTCAGGCGAAGGGGAGCATTCAGCCAGGTAAGGTTGGGCAGGCTCGGTGTTCAAGGGAGCCAATACGCCTGCACGGTCCGGTATTTCCGGCGCTACCTCCCCGCCCCAGCCCAGTACCACCAGTGCCTACACCACGCACCAGGCTTCCAGTGCGTTTCCAGAGCCCTGTTCCTCCTCCACGCACTCTCTCTATGGTGCGTGTCTCCAGTCCGGTGCCTCCAGTTCCGGCACCACGCACTAAGACACCTGTGTGTCTCCAGAGCCCTGTACACACTGTTCCTTCTCCCCGTACTCGTCCTGATGTGCGTGCACTCAGCCCGGTGCCACCAGTGCCGGTACCACGCACCAGGCATATAGTACGCTTTGAGAGTCCAGTGTGCCCTGTCCCTGCTCCCCGCATTAGGCTTGAAGTGCGTGTCTCCAGTCCGGTGCCTCCAGTTCCGGCACCACGCACCAGGCCTACAGTGCGTCTCAGCCAGCCAGAGTCTGCCGTCTGCCCAACGGCGCCTGAACTGTCCGTCTGCCATGAGCCTACAGAGCCTTCCGACAGACAGGAGCAGCCAAAGCCTTCCGCCAGACAGGATCAGTCTGAGCCATCCGTCTCCGCAGCGCCATCTGAGCCATCCGTCTCCGCAGCGCCATCTGAGCCATCCGTCTCCGCAGCGCCATCTGAGCCATCCGTCTCCTCAGCGCCATCTGAGCCATCCGTCTCCCCAGCTCCGTCTGAGCCATCCGTCTGTCCCGAGCCATTAGAGCCGCCCGTCTGTCCCGAGCCGTCAGAGCCGTTAGTCAGTCAGGAGCCGCTAGAGCCATTCGTCAGTCAGGATCTGCCAGAGCCGCCAACCAGACAGGATCTGCCAGAGCCGCCAACCAGACAGGATCTGCCAGGGCCGCCAACCAGACAGGATCTGCCAGAGCAGCCAACCAGACAGGATCTGCCAGAGCCGCCAACCAGACAGGATCTGCCAGAGCCGTCAGTGAGCCATGAGCGTCCAGAGCCGTCAGTGAGCCATGAGCGTCCAGAGCCGTCAGCCAGCCATGAGCGTCCAGAGCCGTCAGCCAGCCATGAGCGTCCAGAGCCGTCAGCCAGCCATGAGCGTCCAGAGCCGTCAGCCAGCCATGAGCGTCCAGAGCTGTCAGCCAGCCATGAGCGTCCAGAGCCGTCAGCCAGCCATGAGCGTCCAGAGCCGTCAGCCAGCCATGAGCGTCCAGAGCCGTCAGCCAGTCATGAGCTGTCCCTCAGCCCAGAGCGGCTATTTATCCAGAACTGCCCCTCAGTCCAGAGCTGTCTCTCTGTCCGGAGCTGCCTTTCAGTCCGGAGTTGCCTCTCTATCATGAGCTACCTCTCTATCCTGAGCTACCTCTCTATCCTGAGCTATCCCTCTGTCCTGAGCTATCCCTCTGTCCTGAGCTATCCCTCTATCCCGGTGCTGCCCCTTGTCTCGATGTTACCCAAAGGATTAAGTGGGTGTAATATGAGGGTGGTCATTTGTAGGGGAGATGTAAGCTGGGATTGACTATGGTGGGGTGGGGACCTCGCCCTGAGCCTGAGCCACCACCGTGGTCAGATGCCCACCCAGACCCTGCCCTAGACTTTGTGCTGGTGCGCCCGGAGTTCGCACCTTAAGGGGGGGGTTATGTCACGTTCCTGACCTATTTCTGTTAGTTTGTTGTATGTGTTAGTTGGTCAGGACGTAAGTTTGGGTGGGCATTCTATGTTTTCTGTTTCTATGTTGGTTTAGGGTTGCCTGGTATGGCTCTTAATTAGAGGCAGGTGTTTGGCGTTCCTCTAATTGAGAGTCATATTTAGGTAGGTTGTTTCACAGTGTTCATTGTGGGTGGTTGTCTCCTGTGTCAGTGTTTGTCGCACCATACGGGACTGTTCGGGTTGTTTTTGTACATCGTCATTTTGTGTAGTCTATTTTCCCTGTTCGTGCGTTCTTCGTGTTTAATGTAAGTTCGTCGTCCAGGTCTGTCTACTCCGTTTGTTGTTTTGTTAGTTATAGTGAAGTTCGTGTTTTTTCGTCTTGTCTTTAAATAAATTATGTGTTCACAACCCGCTGCGCCTTGGTTCCATCACTACTCCTCCTTTTCGGTTGAAGAGGAGGAGGACTACCGTTACAGTCACAACACCACTGATTGGCTCAAACTCATTAAGAGATAAAGAAATTCCACAAATGAACTTTTAACAAGGCACACCTGTTAATTGAAATGCATTCCAGGTGACTACCTCATGACGCTGGTTGAGAGAATGCCAAGAGTGTGCAAAGCTGTCATCAAGGCAAAGAGTGGCTACTTTGAAGAATCTCAAATATAAAATATATTTTGATTTGTTTAACACTTTTTTGGTTACTACATCAATCAATCAATCAATTTTATTTTATATAGCCCTTCGTACATCAGATAATATCTCGAAGTGCTGTACAGAAACCCAGCCTAAAACCCCAAACAGCTAGAATGCAGGTGTAGAAGCACGGTGGCTAGGAAAAACTCCCTAGAAAGGCCAAAACCTAGGAAGAAACCTAGAGAGGAACCAGGCTATGAGGGGTGGCCAGTCCTCTTCTGGCTGTGCCGGGTGGAGATTATAACAGAACTATGCCAAGATGTTCAAAAATGTTCATAAGTGACAAGCATGGTCAAATAATAATCATGAATAATTTTCAGTTGGCTTTTCATAGCTGATCATTAAGAGTTGAAAAACAACAGGTCTGGGACAGGTGGCGGTTCCATAACCGCAGGCAGAACAGCTGAAACTGGAATAGCAGCAAGGCCAGGCGGACTGGGGACAGCAAGGAGTCACCACGGGCGGCAGTCCCGACGCATGGTCCTAGGGCCCAGGTCCTCCGAGAGAAAGAAAGAGAGAAGGAGAAAATTAGAGAGAGCCAAGATTTTCAAAATGTTCATAAATGACAAGCATGGTCAAATAATAATCAGGAATAAATCTCAGTTGGCTTTTCATAGCCGATCATTAAGAGTTGAAAACAGCAGGTCTGGGACAGGTAGGGGTTCCATAACCGCAGGCAGAAGACTTGAAACTGGAATAGCAGCAAGGCCAGGCGGACTGGGGGCAGCAAGGAGTCACCACGGCCGGTAGTCCCGACGTATGGTCCTAGGGCTCAGGTCCTCCGAGAGAAGGAGAAAATTAGAGAGAGCCAAGATTTTCAAAATGTTCATAAATGACAAGCATGGTCAAATAATAATCAGGAATAAATCTCAGTTGGCTTTTCATAGCCGATCATTAACCTGTCTAGGATCAGCGTGGCGCTAGCGGCACCCCCCCCCCCCCCCCACTGAAAAACCAGTGCCGCGAAATTCAAAAAAAATATTTTTTTAAAATATTTAACTTTCACACATTAAAGTCCAATACAGCTAATGAAAGACACAGATCTTATGAATCCAGTCAACATTTCCGATTTTTAAAATGTTTTACAGGGAAGACACAATATGTAAAGATGTACATCTATTACCTAAAAACACATTAGCATAATCCACCATCTTTTATTTGTCCACCAACACCAGTAGCCATCACCAATTCGGCTAAACTAAGATATTTATAGCCCCTAACCAACAAAAAAACTCATTAGATGACAGTCTGATAACATATTTATGGTATGGGATAGGTTTTGTTAGAAAAAAGTGCATATTTCAGGTATATGGCATAGTTTACAATTGCACCCACCATCACAAATGGACTAGAATAATTACAATGAGCAACGTGTTTACCTAACTACTAATCATCAAACATTTCGTAAAAATACACAGCATACACGAATCGAAAGACACAGATCCTGTGAATACAGACAATATTTCAGATTTTCTAAGTGTCTTACAGCGAAAACACAATAAATCGTTATATTAGCTTAGCACATAGCAATTAGCAGCCCAGCATTGATTCTAGCCAAAGTGAGCGATAAAAGTCAACATCGCCAAAAGATATTAATTTTTTCACTAACCTTCTCAGAATTCTTCCGATGACACTCCTGTAACATCACATTACAACATGCATATACAGTTTGATCGAAAATGTTTATATTTAGCCACCAAAATCATGGTTAGACAATGTGAAATGTAGACAAGCTGGTAAAGAAAACGTCCTTGCGCCACTTAGACAGTGATCTACTCTTATACATAAATACTCATAAACGTGACTAAAAAATATAGGGTGGACAGGGATTGATAGACAATTTAATTCTTAATACAATTGCGTTATTACATTTTTTAATTTATCCTTACTTTTCAATACAGTTTGCGCCAAGCGAAGCTACGTCAAAAAACATGGCGTCCTAAGCCACTAAAATGTTTCGACAGAAACACGATTTATCATAATAAAAATGTCCTACCTTGAGCTGTTCTTCCATCAGTATCTTGGGCAAAGGATCCTTTCTTGGGAGAAATCGTCTTTTGGTGGAAAGCTGTCCTCTTGCCATGTGGAAATGTCAACTACGTTCGGGATGAACTGAAAAGCGTGTCCAACTTTTCACATCGTTGCAAAAATAATAGTCCCAAAATCGCACTAAACGGATATAAATTGCTATAAAACGCTTTAAATTAACTACTTTGTGATGTTTGTAACTCCTATAACGAGTGAAAAGATGACCGGAGAAATATAACAGGCTAAACTAACGCTTGGAACAGGAGAGGGTCGGTGTCTTCCACGCGCGTTACGCAGCAAGAAAAGACTTGCTAGCTAAAGGTTTTTTTCATTTGTAGGGCCTGTGAACGAGCAATCGAGCCCGTTGGAATCGTCATCACGTAAAGGCATCCAGGGGAAGACGTAAGAAGTGTCCGTATAGTCATAGCAACGACAGAGCCCTTTTAAATGACTTCAGAAAAGTGGCCAACGTTTCTCAAATCTGACTCCATGTCAGGGAAATTGCTGTAGAATGGGCTCTGTTCCACTTAGAGACAAAATTTCAACTCCTATAGAAACTATAGACTGTTTTCTATCCAATAATAATAATAATATGCATATTGTACGATCAAGGATTTTGTGGGAAGCCGTTTAAAAAATTAGCCACATTAGCATAAATAGTCTAAACAGCGCCCCCATCCCCAACAGGTTAAGAGTTGAAAACAGCAGGTCTGGGACAGGTAGGGGTTTCGTAACCGCAGGCAGAAACAGTTGAAACTGGAATAGCAGCAAGGCCGGGTGGACTGGGGACAGCAAGGTGTCAGCATGCCCGGTAGTCCTGACGTATGGTCCTAGGGCTCAGGTTCTCAGAGAGAAAGAGAGAACGAGAGAATTAAAGAGAGCATACTTAAATTCACACAGGACACTGGATAAGACAGGAGAAGTACTCCAGGTATAACCAACTGACCCCAGCCCCCCGACACATAAACTACTGCAGCATAAATACTGGAGGCTGAGACAGGAGCGGTCAGGAGACACTGTGGCCCCATCCGAAGAAACCCCCGGACAGGGCCAAACAGGAAGGATATAACCCCACCCACTCTGCCAAAGCACAGCCCCCACACCACTAGAGGGATATCCTCAACCACCAACTTACAATCCTGAGACAAGGCCGAGTATAGCCCACAAAGGTCTCCACCACAGCACAACCAAGGGGGGGCGCCAACCCAGACAGGAAGTTCACGTCAGTAACTCAACCCACTCAAGTGACGCACCCCTCCTAGGGACGGCATGAAAGAGCACCAGCAAGCCAGTGACTCAGCCCCAGTAACAGGGTTAGAGGCAGAGAATCCCAGTGGAAAGAGGGGAACCGGCCCTGGAGAGACAGCAAGGGCGGTTCGTTGCTCCAGAGCCTTTCCGTTCACCTTCACACTCCTGGGCCAGACTACACTCAATCATATGACCTACTGAAGCGATAAGTCTTCAGTAAAGACTTAAAGGTTGAGACCGAGTCTGCGTCTCTCACATGGGTAGGCAGACTGTTCCATAAAAATGGAGATCTATAGGAGAAAGCCCTGCCTCCAGCTGTTTGCTTAGAAATTTTAGGGACAATTAGGAGGCCTGCGTCTTGTGACCGTAGCGTGCGTGTAGGTATGTACGGCAGGACCAACTCGGAAAGATAGGTAGGAGCAAGCCCATGTAACGCTTTATAGGTTAACAGTAAAACCTTGAAATCAGCCCTTGCCTTAACGGGAAGCCAGTGTAGGGAAGCTAGCACTGGAGTAATATGATCAAATTTCTTGGTTCTAGTCAGGATTCTAGCAGCCGTATTTAGCACTAACTGAAGTTTATTTAGTGCTTTATCCGGGTAGCCGGAAAGTAGAGCATTGCAGTAGTCTAACCTAGAAGTAACAAATGCATGGATTAATTTTTCTGCATCATTTTTGGACAGAAAATTTCTGATTTTTGCAATGTTATGTAGATGGAAAAAAGCTGTCCTTGAAACAGTCTTGATATGTTCGTCAAAAGAGAGATCAGGGTCAAGAGTAACGCCGAGGTCCTTCACAGTTTTATTTGAGACGACTTTACAACCATCAAGATTAATTGTCAGATTTAACAGAAGATCTCTTTGTTTCTTGGGACCTAGAACAAGCATCTCTGTTTTGTCCGAGTTTAAAAGTAGAAAGTTTTCAGCCATCCACTTCCTTATGTCTGAAACACAGGCTTCTAGCGAGTGCAATTTTGGGGCTTCACCATGTTTCATTGAAATGTACAGCTGTGTGTCATCCGCATAGCAGTGAAAGTTAACATTATGTTTTCGAATAACATCCCCAAGAGGTAAAATATATAGTGAAAACAATAGTGGTCCTAAAACGGAACCTTGAGGAACACCGAAATGTACAGTTGATTTGTCAGAGGACAGACCATTCACAGAGACAAACTGATATCTTTCCGACAGGTAAGATCTAAACCAGGCCAGAACTTGTCCGTGTAGACCAATTTGGGTTTCCAGTCTCTCCAAAAGAATGTGGTGATCGATGGTGTCAAAGACAGCACTAAGGTCTAGTAGCACGAGGACAGATGCAGAGCCTCGGTCTGACGCCATTAAAAGGTCATTTACCACCTTCACAAGTGCAGTCTCAGTGCTATGATGGGGTCTAAAACCAGACTGAAGCATTTCGTATACATTGTTTGTCTTCAGAAAGGCAGTGAGTTGCTGCGCAACAGCTTTTTCTAAATTTTTTGAGAGGAATGGAAGATTCGATATAGGCCGATAGTTTTTTATATTTTCCGGGTCAAGGTTTGGCTTTTTCAAGAGAGGCTTTATCACTGCCACTTTTAGTGAGTTTGGTACACATCCGGTGGATAGAGAGCTGTTTATTATGTTCAACATAGGAGGGCCAAGCACAGGAAGCAGCTCCTTCAGCAGTTTAGTAGGAATAGGATCCAGTATGCAGCTTGAAGGTTTAGAGGCCATGATTATTTTCATCATTGTGTCAAGAGATATAGTACTAAAACACTTAAGTGTCTCTCCCGATCCCAGGCCCTCGCAGAGCTGTGCAGATCCAGGACAGCTAAGCCCTGGAGGAATACGCAGATTCAAAGAGGAGTCCGTAATTTGCTTTCTAATGGTCATGATCTTTTCCTCAAAGAAGTTCATGAATTTATTACTGCTGAAGTGAAAGCCATCCTCTCTTGGGGAATGCTGCTTTTTAGTTAGCGTTGCAACAGTATCAAAAAGAAATTTTGGATTGTTCTTATTTTCCTCGATTAAGTTGGAAAAGTAGGATGATCGAGCAGCAGTGAGGGCTCTTCGGTACTGCACGGTACTGTCTTTCCAAGCTAGTCGGAAGACTTCCAGTTTTGTGTGGCGCCATTTCCGTTCCAATTTCCTGGAAGCTTGCTTCAAAGCTCGGGTATTTTCTGTATACCAGGGAGCTAGTTTCTTATGACAAATGTTTTTCGTTTTTAGGGGTGCAACTGCATCTAGGGTATTGCGCAAGGTTAAATTGAGTTCCTCAGTTAAGTGGTTAACTGATTTTTGTCCTCTGACGTCCTTGGGTAGGCAGAAGGAGTCTGGAAGGGCATCAAGGAATTTTTGTGTTGTCTGAGAATTTATAGCACGACTTTTGATGCTCCTTGGTTGGGGTCTGAGCAGATTATTTGTTGCGATTGCAAACGTAATAAAATGGTGGTCCGATAGTCCAGGATTATGTGGAAAAACATTAAGATCTACAACATTTATTCCATGGGACAAAACTAGGTCCAGAGTATGACTGTGGCAGTGAGTAGGTCCAGAGACATGTTGGACAAAACCCACTGAGTCGATGATGGCTCCGAAAGACTTTTGGAGTGGGTCTGTGGACTTCTCCATGTGAATATTAAAATCACCAAAAATTAGAATATGATCTGCTATGACTACAAGGTCTGATAGGAATTCAGGAAACTCAGAGAGGAACGCTGTATATGGCCCAGGAGGCCTGTAAACAGTAGCTATAAAAAGTGATTGAGTAGGCTGCATAGATTTCATGACTAGAAGCTCAAAAGACGAAAACGCCATTTTTTTTTTTGTAAATTGAAATTTGCTATCGTAGATGTTAGCAACACCTCCGCCTTTGCGGGATGCACGGGGGATATGGTCACTAGTGTAACCAGGAGGTGAGGCCTCATTTAACACAGTAAATTCATCAGGCTTAAGCCATGTTTCAGTCAGGCCAATCACATCAAGATTATGATCAGTGATTAGTTCATTGACTATGACTGCCTTTGAAGTGAGGGATCTAACATTAAGTAACCCTATTTTGAGATGTGAGGTATCACGATCTCTTTCAATAATGGCAGGAATGGAGGAGGTCTTTATCCTAATAAGATTGCTAAGGCGAACACCGCCATGTTTAGTTTTGCCCAACCTAGGTCGAGGCACAGACACAGTCTCAATGGGTATGGCTGAGCTGACTACACTGACTGTGCTATTGGCAGACTCCACTAAGCTGGCAGGTTGGCTAACAGCCTGCTGCCTGGCCTGCACCCTATTTCATTGTGGGGCTAAAGGAGTTAGAGCCCTATCTATGTTGGTAGATAAGATGAGAGCACCCCTCCAGGTAGGATGGAGTCCGTCACTCCTTAGCAGGTCAGGCTTGGTCCTGTTTGTGGGTGAGTCCCAGAAAGAGGGCCAATTATCTACAAATTCTATCTTTTGGGAGGGGCAGAAAACAGTTTTCAACCAGCGATTGAGTGCTGAGACTCTGCTGTAGAGCTCGTCACTCCCCCTAACTGGGAGGGGGCCAGAGACAATTACTCGATGCCGACACATCTTTCTAGCTGATTTACACGCTGAAGCTATGTTGCACTTGGTGACCTCTGACTGTTTCATCCTAACATCGTTGGTGCCGACGTGGATAACAATATCTCTATACTCTCTACACTCGCCAGAATTAGCTTTAGCCAGCACCATCTTAAGATTAGCCTTAACGTCGGTAGCCCTGCCCCCTGGTAAACAGTGTATGATCGCTGGGTGATTCGTTTTAAGTCTAATACTGCGGGTAATGGAGTCGCCAATGACTAGGGTTTTCAATTTGTCAGAGCTAACGGTGGGAGCCTTCGGCGTCTCAGACCCCGTAACGGGAGGAGTAGAGACAAGAGAAGACTCAGACTCAGATTCCGACTCGCTACATAATGGGGAAAACCGGTTGAAAGTTTCTGTCTGCTGAATGAGCGACACCGGTTGAGCATTCCAACAGCATTTCCCTCCAGAAGCCATGAGAAAGTTGTCCGGCTGCGGGGACTGTGCGGGGGGATTTATACTAACGTTACTATCTGTACTTACTGGTGGCACAGACGCTGTTTCTTCCTTTCCTACACTGAAAATACCCTTGCCTAACGATTGCGTCTGAAGCTGGGCTTGCAGCACAGCTATTTTCGCCGTAAGGCGATCGTTCTCCTGTATATTATGAGTACAGCGACTGCAATTAGAAGACATCATGTTAATGTTACTACTTAGCTTCGGCTGTTGAAGGTGTTGACGAACCATGTCCAGATAAAGCGTCCGGAGTGAAAAAGTTGAATGAGGGAAAAAAGTTGCGATGGAAAAACTAAAAATATAAACGGTAATTAAAAACAGAAACAAAACAACTACATGATTCCATATGTGTTATTTCCTAATTTTGATGTCTTCACTAATATTCTACAATGTAGAAAATAGTTTAAAAAATAAAGGAAAACCCTTGAATGAGTAGGTGTGTATATATATATTTATATTCCGGACTCTGACATTGCTCATTCTGATAATGCTCATTCTGACATGTCTGACAAAAAAATACAAAAAAACTGTGTACGCAACCAATAAACTTTGATTTTTATTAAGAGGGAAGACAAATGCTTAAGATGTAAGGATGTGTACTGAATATACATTGCTGAGAAAAATAGATAAAAGAATGGCAGAAAATGTTGAAGGTTTAAAAAGATTGGAAAGAAGAGCAGGAAAATAAAGGGAGAGAGGGGCAATTAAGGTAAAGATGGTGAGCATGTGGATATCACACAGAGCAACATAGTTCCAGTTTTAGGGAGAAAGATTGGCCTCTTTTGGCCTCTTTTCAGAGAGAAAAGAGGCCAATTAACTTTTGAACTCCAGGGTCGTGTTCATTTGGCACCAAACAGAAGAAAGCAGACTGAAACAGGGAAGGACTACCTGAACTTTCATTTTCCATTTCAAAATGTTTTAAAATATTCATACGGTGTGTCCTAATTAGCATGACCAAGCGCACCATGTAACAGAGGTTTACAGCTGTTTCTAGACGGTGGGATATGATGGAATGAAAATGAGCACCTGGCTCTCCGTTATCCAAAAAGCTCAATTTTGTCTCTTTTTTTAGAGCAACATCAGCTGAATAGCACACAATCACTCTGGGAGTCAATTATATCCTGTGAAATGGGAAATGGACTATTTAATTGTACAGACCTCCATCCTGTAACCCTTTCTAATTGCATGTTGCTTGTTTGAACTGGGTTCCCCCTTGTGTAGTGATTGCATGTTTCTTTTCTGCTCTGGCTCTTCCACTCTCCACCCCCAGGACCCTGATTTTAGCCCCCTCTCTCTGTCCTCATTCATACTTTGTGTACTTCATTTCACGAAGTTCCACAGTGCTTTTGCCCAGCTACCAGAGCTGTTCATTGGACACAAAATGGAAGAAAAACAACTAAAACAGGGATGGTGTCACAACCTGTCCAATTAGAAATGTTCATTTTCTTGCCAAATGATAAAAGGTGTCTGTTGTGCACCTTAATGAACACAATGATGTAAAAAATATATTCTAATCTATTTTTGCTTGTCACATGGTTCGTAGACAACAGATGGAGACTAACAGTGAAAGGCTTACTTGCAAGTCCTTTTCCAACAATGCAGAGTAAAAGATAAAAAGTAAAATAAAAAAACATATAAATAGTGACATGATGAATAAATACACAGTGAATAACGAGTATAAGTATCATGGCTATATACAGGGATTTTGTGAGCATTCGTTTGTGAGCATTCCGTAGATGTACCACTGAGCATCAGCTAGGATACCAAAGGAACCACAGATGTCATCCTAGTCAGAGTCTTCTGGCTTCATTCGGCATCATGTAAAAAGGCTGAAGAATCGATATACTGTAACAGTGACATTAGGGGCATCATTTCAGAGATTGGAATGAGCATGCAACAATGTCTCCATCATCATCATCATCATCATCATCAAATGTTCCCTACTGAAAATGTTTGACACCCAGTGATGATGCTTTAGGAGGACAATTCCTGCAAGCGATGTCGTCCAACCGAAAGGATAATACACTACTCGGCAGATATTTAGAAGTATGGCAGGGAGTCTAACCCTCATAGTCAGTCGTTCCACTCTGAACTAGGACCATTTGTGAGGAAGGAGACTGAGGAGAAAATATTAATTGGACTTTCATGGAGAAGGGTGTGTTGTAGTGTTCTAGAGAGAGAGAGAGAGAGAGAGGTTGTCTCGAATGCGATTAGCTGTCTGGTTGAAATTAAACAATCATGAAACCAGGGACAAAGTAGCCCATTGTCCTCCACATCCCCTGCAGATCTCTCTCTCCCTCGCTTCTCTGTTTCTCTGTCTTTCTCTGACAGCTTTTGTTCCGCCTATCATCTCCAGACCCTGTCCTTTTTTTAGAGACAGACAAACAGAAGAGAGAGGGGGGGGGGGGGGGGGGGGGGGGGCAGTGGGTGAAAAGAGGGAGCACTCAAATCCCAATGGCTCTGGGGGGCTGTCAGAACTGATAGTACTCTATCACTTGCGAACGGAGGTGCAAAATTGGGCTGAGCCGAGCGTTGCGCGAAGCAAAGGATGATGGTCCTTCTGTCCACTGGAGCCTGACTGACAGAGATGGAGGGGAGACAGAAGGAAGGACGGTGTCTCCAGCCGAATCTCCAGGTGTAACTACAAAAACTCCTCCATAAATCACCAATGTAGTTAGAAACGGCAACAATAACGCTACTGAATAAAACACCTATAAAGAAACTCACTATTAATAACAATAATAACCGGTAATGAATTCTCAATATTCTATTCTGTTTATTATATTCATATTACATTTACTTTGGGCTTCTATGTTCTAGCATATCCTACCATTAGTGTGTTATTTGGGGAAGACAGCAAGAGTAACAGCAGTAATTGGTGACAATGTTTTGCCAGGCTTCTGTATGAGTATGCTGGTTGTGATGGACAGCCCTCTTAACTGTCACATCGAGGTATCGGGGAACAATGGCCTTGTCTAAGAGGAGAGGGTTAGAGATGCTACCACGGCTTTCACAAAGAACAAACAAAGTTTGTTGTGCTGTTGGCAAGACCGTCCAAAACAACTGTTGTCACTTTTGACCCTAAGACATTTCACACTTCTATGTGTAAAATACCCAGGACAAGTCCACTCCACTCTAACCTCTAAACATTTGAGATGATGACATAGCTTCCTGAATCGTTTCATAAAGTAGTTTACCTAATGCATGGAGAGGGTTTGCACATTATGTCTCTTTAGTTGACGTGTTCAACAATCTGACTCTTGTACAGACAGAGCGCTATAGGGGAAAGGTTGTGTTTGAGCATCTACATGTCAAATGTAAATATACTGTACATAACCATATCACATAAAACTGATGCATCCCGTTGTGTTGTACTCATGTGTAAAGCAGGAAACCGTTTTTAGTGCTTTAGTACTGAATATGACATCCATATGGTTATGCCGTGACCATAACCATATGGATGAAAGCCCAGCTCCTGTTTAACAAGTGTAGAAAGGCCGTATGACCTTTCACACCTCAGGCGAGAGGAGTCACACTCTGTCTGACCTTCCCACTCCTCTTTGGTGTGCTGCTGGTTACAAGTCAAGTCACAGGAAAATCACTTTGGATACCAGACAAATACATGTCAACTTTGTGTCATGAATATTACCTCTCAAATAAAGTAATTCATGCATACAGCTACGTATGTATTCCTTTATATGCATGGGAATGAGTTGAAAGACAGAGAGCTGGAATACCCTGGGACAATTTGACCCACTATATCAGTCAAAAACTTTCTGAATAATTAGGCATGACATTTGAAGTTGAATATCTTACAAAATGTCATTCTATTTGAGAATCTGTTGATGATTGACCCTTGAAACTTTACATATTTTGTGATCTAATTCTACAGTAAGCCAAATCTATTAAAGATATACACTGAGTGTACGAAACACCTCTCTAATATTGAGTTGCCCCTTGCCTTTTGCCCTCAGAATATCCTCAATTCGTTCCGCAAGGATGCTGGCCCATATTGACTCCAATTATTTTTTATTTTACCTTTATTTAACTAGGCAAGTCAATTAAGAACAAATTCTTATTTTCAGTGACGGCCTAGGAACAGTGGGTTAACTGCCTTGTTCAGGGGCAGAACGACAGATTTTTACCATGTCAGCTTGGGGATCTTCGATCTTGCAACTTTTCGGTTACTAGTCCAACGCTCTGACCACTAGGCTATCTGCCACCCCCCACACCCCAATGCTTCCCACAGTTGTGTCAAGTTGGCTGGATGTCCTTTGGGTTGTGGACCATTCTTGATACACACGGTAAATTGTTGAGGGTGAAAATAAAAATCGAATCAAATTTTATTTTTTGTCACATACACATGTTTAGCAGATGTTATTGCGGGTGTAGCGAAATGCTTGTGTTTCTAGCTCCAACATTGGAGTAATATCTGTCACGTTCCTGACCTTATTTTCCTTTGTTTAACTTTGTTTAGTTGGTCAGGACGTGAGCTGAGTGGGTAGTCTATGTTATGTGTTTCTATGTGGGGTTAAATGTGTTGCCTGATATGGTTCTCAATTAGAGGCAGGTGTTTGACGTTTCCTCTGATTGAGAACCATATTAAGGTAGGCTGTTTTCACTGTTTGTTTGTGGGTGATTGTTCCTGTGTCTGTGTATGTCGCACCACACGGGACTGTTTTGTTTGTGTTCGTGTATGTGTTCGTTCCTGTTCGTGCGTTATGTTATCTCGTTCAGGTTTGTTCACATCGTTTCTTGTTTTGTAGCTTATTCAAGTGTATTTCGTGTCAGTGTTCGTCTTGCCTATTAAATCATTATGTCTACATACAACGCTGCGTTTTGGTCCGACCCTTACTCCTCCTCCTCATCCGAGGAGGAGGCATTAGACAGCCATTACAGAATCACCCACCAACAAAGGACAAAGCGGCGTGGGAGAAAGCAACAGCGATCGCAGGATTCATGGACATGGGAGGAAACATTGGACGGAAAAGGTCCATGGGCACAGCCAGGAGAATATCGCCGCCCTCGTGAAGAGCTGGAGGCAGCTAAAGCCGAGAGGCGGTGGTATGAGGAGGCAGCACGGAAGCGAGGCTGGAAACCTGTGAGTCAAGCCCAAACATTTCTTGGGGGGGGCTACAAGGGAGTGTGGCGAAGTCAGGTAGGAGACCTGCGCCAACTCCCCGAGCTTACCGTGGAGAGCGAGAGTACGGGCAGACACCATGTTATGCGGTAGAGCGCACGGTGTCTCCTGTACGTGTGCATAGCCCGGTGCGGGTTATTCCACCTCCCCGCACTGGCAGGGCTAGATTGAGTATTGAGCCGGATGTCATGAAGCCGGCCCAACGCATCTGGCCACCAGTGCGTCTCCTCGGGCCGGCATACATGGCACCAGCCTTACGCATGGTGTCCCCGGTTCGCATACACAGCCCAGTGCGGGTTATTCCACCTCCCCGCACTGGTCGGGCGACGGGGAGCATACAACCAGGTAAGGTTGGGCAGGCTCAGTGCTCAAGGGAGCCAGTACGCCTGCATGGTCCGGTATATCCGGCGCCACGTCCCCGCCCCAGCCCAGTACCACCAGTGCCGGCACCACGCACCAAGCCTCCTGTGCGTCTCTAGAGCCCTGTTCCTCCTCCACGCACTAGCCCTATGGTGCGTGTCTCCTGCCCATTACCACCAGTGCCTACACCACGCACTAAGCCTCCTGTGGGCCTCCAGAGTCCTGTGCGTCCTGTTGCTGCTGCCCGCACTAGCCTGAAGGTGCGTGTCCTTAGCCCGGTACCTCCAGTTCCGGCACCACGCACCAGGCCTACAGTGCGCCTCAGCCGGCCAGAGTCTGCCGTCTGCCCAGCGGCGCCTGAAATGCCCGTCTGCCCAGCGGCGCCTGAACTGCCCGTCTGCCCAACGGCGCCTGAACTGCCCGTCTGCCCAACGGCGCCTGAACTGCCCGTCTGCCAAACGGCGCCTGAACTGCCCGTCTGCCCAACGCCATCTGAACTGTCCGTCTGCCAAGCGCCGCATGAACTGCCCGTCTGTACTGAGCCTTCAAAGCCGCCCGTCTGTACTGAGCCTGCAAAGCCGCCCGTCTGTACTGTGCCTTCAAAGCTGCCCGTCTGTACTGAGCCTTCAGAGCCGTCCGCCAGACAGGAGCCGCTAGAGCCGTCCGCCACACAGGAGCCACCAGAGCCGTCTGCCAGACAGGAGCCGCCAGGGCCGTCCGCCAGACAGGAGCAGCCAGAGCCGCCAGCCAGCCATGAGCAGCCAGAGCCGCCAGCCAGCCATGAGCAGCCAGAGCCGCCAGCCAGCCATGAGCAGCCAGAGCCGCCAGCCAGCCATGAGCAGCCAGAGCCGCCAGCCAGCCATGAGCAGCCAGAGCCGCCAGCCAGCCATGAGCAGCCAGAGCCGCCAGCCAGCCATGAGCAGCCAGAGCCGCCAGCCAGCCATGAGCAGCAAGAGCCGCCAGCCAGCCATGAGCAGCAAGAGCCGCCAGCCAGCCATGAGCAGCAAGAGCCGCCAGCCAGCCATGAGCAGCCAGAGCCGCCAGCCAGCCATGAGCAGCCAGAGCCGCCAGCCAGCCATGAGCAGCCAGAGCCGCCAGCCAGCCATGAGCAGCCAGAGCCAGCCAGCCAGGATCCGCCAGAGCCAGCCAGCCAGGATCCGCCAGAGCCAGCCAGCCAGGATCCGCCAGAGCCAGCCAGCCAGGATCCGCCAGAGCCAGCCAGCCAGGATCCGCCAGCCAGCCAGGTGCTGCCCCTCAGTCCGTAGCTGCCCCTCAGTCCGTAGCTGCCCCTCAGTCCGGAGCTGCCCCTCAGTCCGGAGCTGCCCCTCATTCCGGAGCTGCCCCTCATTCCGGTGTTTCCCCTCATTCCGGTGTTGCCCCTTAGTCCGGTGCTGCCCCTTAATCCAGTGGGGTTAATTTGGAGGGTGGCCATTTGGAGGAGGCTACGGAAGCGGGGATTGACTATGGTGGGGTGGGGACCACGTCCGGAGCCGGAGCCGGAGCCGCCACCGTGGACAGATGCCCACCCAGACCCTCCCCTTGAGGTTCAGTTATGCGGCCGGAGTCCGCATCTTGGGAGGGGGGTACTGTCACGTTCCTGACCTTATTTTCCTTTGTTTAACTTTGTTTAGTTGGTCAGGACGTGAGCTGGGTGGGTAGTCTATGTTATGTGTTTCTATGTGGGGTTAAATGTGTTGCCTGATATGGTTCTCAATTAGAGGCAGGTGTTTGACGTTTCCTCTGATTGAGAACCATATTAAGGGCTGTTCTCACTGTTTGTTTGTGGGTGATTGTTCCTGTGTCTGTGTATGTCGCACCACACGGGACTGTTTTGTTTGTGTTCGTGTATGTGTTCGTTCCTGTTCGTGCGTTATGTTATCTCGTTCAGGTTTGTTCACATCGTTTCTTGTTTTGTAGCTTATTCAAGTGTATTTCGTGTCAGTGTTCGTCTTGCCTATTAAATCATTATGTCTACATACAACGCTGCGTTTTGGTCCGACCCTTACTCCTCCTCCTCATCCGAGGAGGAGGCATTAGACAGCCTTTACAATATCTAACAATTCACAACAATGCACACAATACACGCACTACACACAACCTAAAAGTAAAATAATGGAATTAAGGAATATATAAATATTAGGATGAGCAATGTCGGAGTGGCATTAACTAAAATACAATAGAATAGAATACAGTATATGAGATGAGTAAAGCAAAAATATGTGAACATTATCAAATCCCAGGAGCGTTGCAGTTCTTCACACAAACTGGTACGCCTGGCACCTACTACCATACCCCTTTCAGGTACTTAAATCTTTTGTCTTGCCCATTCACCCTCTGAATGGCACAAATACACAATCCATTGTCTCAAGACTTTAAAATACTTTGTTAACATGTCCATTCCCCTTCATCTACACTGAATGAAATGGATTTAACAAGTGACATCAATAAGGGATTATAGCTTTCACCTGGATTCACCTGGTCAGTCTATGTCATGGAAAGAGCAGGTGTCTTTAATGTTTGTTCACTCAGTGTAAATGTGTGTACACTAATACTGTACCACACCTGCATCCTGGATAAAGCCATATTATGGTGTGTACATTCCATCAGTACTTCAGTACTTTCCATCAGTACTACAGTAATTTCCGTCAGTACTTTCCATCTGTACTTAGTAATGCGTTCTTGGTTTCCAGGGAATCAGTAGTTGATTTACCCTGAGCACCCCTTAGCCATGTCACACATGGCCTGGACACCTAAAAGCATCACTGTTTCCAGAATCTGTCCCTAACCAGTTTTTGCAGCTCACAAGTCATCTATAGCCTACCTCATCCCACTGGGCACAGACGTCATTTCATCATCTAGTTTTGATTTACATTTGGTTGACTTGTCAACTAATGTGAATTCAACATGAAAATAACAAAAATGACACCATGTCATAGGATTTAGGTAAAAAATACGAAATTCTCTTTCCAACTTTCCACTGTGATTAAACGTCATCACATTAAAAATGTTGTTGTTGAAATTACATGGGAAAAATGTTGATTCAAGCAGTTTTTGCCCAGTGGGATCCAGTCTTATCCAGTCTGATCCATCCACACCCTCTTTTTCAATCTGATACTTTTTGCCTTTGCCCACACCCCTGTCTACCCTCCTTTCCCTGTCACCACCCCACACCCACCCCCTTCCCCTCCTCATCATCCACCCCTGTGTCCTCTAACCACTTGACACCTTTTCAGATTCATCCCATCATTTGGCAGACAGTGTGTGTTTCACCCGTGGGCCACAATGCAGCAATCCCCGCGCAAATCAATGGCAGATAAATCAATGCTATCTCTTTTTTCCATGCCTCTGCTGCCATAAAAACATTTTCTGTTACTTTGGTGTTTGAGAAGACTTGAATTTCGCTCAATTAAACCCCAGTTGACTTTGCCTGGGGAGCAAATTGTAACAGGGCAAGGCTTGTATCTGAGTAACAGACAGCAAATCCCTGCCAAAGCTTAGACAAACACTATTTATGAGGTGCCCCATGAAAAAAAAGAACTGGGACTTGATGTCTTTGGAGGTTAGATCTACTCTCACTAATGTTATTGCAAAGTTGATATACAATTGCTGAGTCAAAGATAGAAGTTCTCTCTTGTGAAATAATGTCTCTCATATATTTCAATGAGACTAACCTGGATAAAAATGGGAAACCATAGCCACCTCCCTAGATTTACAGTAGTGGCCTATCCAATATTAGCCAGATGGCCACCCAAAAAACTCCAATAGGAAAATAGCTGTAGCTGTACCCAGGCCATTTCGGATCAGTAACATTTAGGGAGAAAACAACCGTTACCAGTGCATTGCATGGGGGAAGATTTACTTCCAGGTCTCTTGGCAGGGAAATGTTCAATGGGATCTGCTAGGCCTATCATCAGGCCTTTATGGCACAGATGCAGATATCATTGGGAATAATTTCCAGCTGATGCACAAGCTCAGACATATTATTTTGAAAACTATATTTAATATAGCCACACAGAAAATGATCCACTGTGATATTGTGCTTGTCTCCTGTATACATAATTCATTATTTGTATGTGCCCTCATGTTACCTTGGGGGATTGGAACAGCTAATTGTTTTCACATCACAGTTGTGTCCATTCTTTGGCGTATTGGGCGTATTCTAATAAAACTGAGTAAACATGCTTTGAATATTTGTTGAGAATTAACAGTTGAGTCATCTGCTTATCAGCTAATCAAATAGCTTGCTTGCGTGCCTCGCTTGGGCACAACAGTGCTCTGCTTGAGTATTTTTCAATTTATAAGATATTGAGTTGATTGACTGGCTGTAGTCAATGTACACTGTTCGTCGAGATAGGATTGTTTCTCACAAACCAGCCAGATCCTTCAATAAAGAAAGCGCATGACAACTGGAGGGTGACTAGAAGGGAGGAACAATTAGAGACCCACCCGCTGGACAAAAACTGGTTGAATCAACGTTTTTTTCCACATCATTTCAACCCCCCCCAAAAAGTTCATGTTATGATGTTGAATCAATGTGGAAAACTGATTGGATTTACAAAAAGTCATCAACGTAAAGGGCATTTTGTATTTTTTTCACCCAACTTTTAACCAAAATCCAATGACATGGTGCATTTTTTTGTTGATTTCACTTACAGTTAACGTTAGTTGACAACTCAACCAAATAGAAATCTTAACCAGATGTTGAACTGGCATCTGTGCCCAGTGAGCAGTGACTAACTACCTAGAGGATGATACCCAGAGAGTAGTGTCCAGTGTCTCAGACCACATAAAAGACCACATACTGTATGTATTCTCCAAAGAGACGTTACTTTTTAGCCCACTGAAACTAGCATGAAAGTGCAAGTCATACAGAGTATTTTCAAGGGAAAGGCCAGGACAGCCAGTAACATAGCATGGAACTGCCAGTGCAAGGGGGATTGGTGAGCAATCAGATAGGGCAGAATTGATGACCTGGCTCAGGATGGATTTCTGGAAGAACGGGCTGCCACAGCGAGGTAATACTTTCAGGCTCTTATCGGCACTGGCATAAGCTGAGGGCTGCATCACCCACTTCCCAGCGTCAGCTTATTATGAGAGGCCATGATGTGATTGCCTGTACTGCTTTTGTGTGTTTCAGCAGGGTCTGCATGTGTGTGCCGGGCTGCCGGCTGGACAGAGTGCTTGTGGAGATGCCCTCACGTCACTCACTGCAAACTCCATGTAGCTCCCTGTGTTCATTAAGATAGTTTCCTAAATGTGGAATGCATTTTAGCAAGCAGAATTCCAATGATGGATAGACAAGAAGGTGTTGGGGTCAAATTCAAGTGGACAGAGTACGTTATTTAATTTACATTTTTATTGTGGATGCTACATGTAATAAGATGTCTTAATTAAAGTATTTCAAAAAATGGGAAAGGTTAACAGATGATTTTTAACATGTGGGTTGGGTTGCTCTCTCCTATGTTGCCAGGCTATGCCTATTTAGTGTTCACAGCAGCAGGCTCTGGCATTTGTTTGAAAAATGGTGAAAACCATGAGACAGTTTGTTACATATATAGGCTAATTGTAATACGAGTTTAAAGCACACAATAGGCCTACATTTACTGTATATGGCTTCTCCTTCGTAAATTAGGAGACCCTTATGAGGGCTTTATTATGCCTATAATAAAGAGAGAATGGTCAAGCCTTGTATTCCGTTTATTATAGGGGCTATAATAAACGGATTCACGTTTCTTATTTACAATGTGCAGTCTAGGCGCCTAGACTGAATCTCTGCATTCTAGGCAACTAGTCTACTAATTTCATTAAATTGGATAGATTTTCCGCGAATAAACAACGTGGTTTCAATAAAGACGCCTGGACGCTGACGGCGTCACCGTGGTAACAATCCCCAATTACCAATGATAGGCTAACCCGTGCAAACGTTTCAATTCCCTCAGTGCAATGATTGGTTGGTGGGCGGTCTGAAGAGCTGGGAGAGTCTGCATCGTTCCGGTTATTGTCAGTTTGGGCAGCTCGGCATACGGAGAGGACAGCATCTCGAAGCGCAGTGAGCTGCCTGAAACAGACTAACATTATCGATATCGCTTGGTATTTAGATGAAAGAGAGGAACAACGCAGAGCAATGTTTAGAGCTTGTTTTGTCACCTCAATTGGAAATCCGAGTCTGTAACCGGGAGGACAGAGGTTTCTGATAGGCTCTAGCCCAGACATCGCCAGAGAAAGTGTAAAAGACGAAAAGAGCTTCATCGCCCAGGATTTAATTGCACCTATTCATTTATTTCCAACAGCTGCATTTGTTTCAAAGCCAAGCTTTGGAATCTGTACGGTTACTCGGTGCCATAGACTACGTTGAAACATTTTGTCTTTTTGACAAATCCAGATTCATTAGACTAAATAGGCGAAACACTTTGCCAATAGCCTAAATAATATCAATTATTTTGGATTGACAATTCTGTTTTGTGACAAGGCTTTTTGGAGATATTATCCAGGAAACGAGGAGAAGAAAGAACACGAAAGCGGATAATTTTGACAGGCTACTTTGTTTCGGAGGGCGAAAGGTTGAGTATGCTATGCGTTAGGTGAAACCACCGTTTAACTGGAGAGATTGACACGCAACGCTCCTGGATTTGCCGACCTGTTATTTTAATACACCGTCGTCCAGTCCAGGAAACGAAACGTATCAGTTACAATATTGTTCCTTGACAGAAAGAGCAATTATCTTAACTATTGGGTTTTCCGGTTTGGAATCCGATTCACTCTACTGAAAAAAGCAGAATAAACTGTATTGCTGATCAACGACGAGTGGTTTTGTGGTTTTGGAGAGTGGGATGAAACGTTTTTGATTACTCTCTGGACGGCAACGCTCTGAAAGCAGACCGCTCAACGCCAGTTAACCTGCATGGGATTCTAGTCTGCAATACGAAACAATTTATGGTAAATATGTTCCCCTTTCTAACTAAATCTTCACCTGCCAAAACCATATCTGCCTAGTAATAAATTCATCGCTTGCGTAAATTTGGGATTTTGTTGCAGCCTAGTGGCAGTTTGGGTCATTTGGCGACATGTCCGCATATCATAATTGATGGATGGAGTGAAGGACATCACAGTGTATAACAATTTATGGATAGTGTTGTAAGAAAATAGAATGAGGATGTAAAATGCTCGGTCTACGGTGCATAGATGTTGATAGGATTCTGGGATAGGATAGCTAGAAAACCTTTGTTTTCATGCATAGTCTAACCTACAATAAAGGAAGCGTTGTAAAATCGATGTCAGTTACTGAATGGCTTTAGGATCTGCTTTGATGTGTAGTATTTCAAGGATTGGGAGCAATTAAGTATATTGCCGGGAAGTGGGCTATGCAAGGCACTGGCACAGTAGGCTCAGAATTAGGGTGTGAAATTCCTTTCTGTATGCCCCCGTGCGTCATATAATTTTTAATCAGCCGTGGGTAAATATAGTTTCACCGGAAATTAAAGATTTCTCCGTAAGTGTAACTGGCGCTGCGTTTCTGTAAATAGTTAATGTCATACACTGATGTTGATCAGAGCTCTCCGATGTTCTCTTCCTCAAATGAAAGAGCATCACCAGTGAGTAATTCCTCAGAACTTTTTCAGTTGGTCCTTGTAACCTATGCCTAGTGTTACCGGTAGGCCTACCACTGTCCCATTCGATGTAGCTATTAAGTATAAACTATGCCAGAGGAGTAAATGTGCCTAAGAACAGTTTCCAAGACTAAATCCGCATTTTAACTATCTCTAATCTAAAATGGGGAAATCGTCTGAATGTTTCAGATTAAAGCAATTGTTAATGAGAGGGCGTGCTAAACGATTTATTTTTAGAAGCGCTGTGCTGCGGTCATAGGTTTTGGGGCATGGCCCCATAGGCTACTTTAGATTAGCACAGCGTGCCAAAGTCGTTTAACACAACTTTGAGTATACAATAGCTTTCCCACAAAGGGTTACCAAAGTATTAAATACATTTTGATAAATGTATTCATAGGCTACTATTTCATCCCTCAACAAAACTATTGGCCTAGTCCCGATACATCTATAGATGCTAGCCAAACCTGCTGGCCATTCATTCTATCAGTTAGCTAGGTTGTTTGAGATGGACCCATTTTTTGTTGTTCTATATCTATGGATGCGAGTCAGTCGTCCTTTCTTAATGGCAACGCTCTTACAGTGGCTTGCGAAAGTGTTCACCCCCTTGGCATTTTTTCCTATTTTGTTGCCTTACAACCTGGAATAAAACATATTTTTTGGGGGGGATTGTATCATTTGATTTACACAGCATGCCTACCACTTTGAAGATACCAAATATTTTTTCTTGTGAAAGAAACAAGACTAAAAAACAGAACTTGAGCGTGCATAACTATTCACCCCCCCCCCCCCCTCCCAAAAGTCAATACTTTGTAGAGCCACCTTTTGCAGCAATTACAGCTGCAAGTCTCTTGGGGTATGTCTCTATAAACTTGGCACATCTAGCCACTGTGATTTTTGCCCATTCTTCAAGGCAAACTGCTCCAGCTCCTTCAAGTTGCATGAGTTATGCTGGTGTACAGCAATATTTAAGTCATACCACAGATTCTCAATTGGATTGAGGTTTGGGCTTTGACTGGGCCATTCCAAGACAGTTAAATGTTTCCCCTTAAACCACTCAAGTGTTGCTTTGGCATTATGCTTAGGATCATTGTCCTGCTGGAAGGTGAACCTCTGTCCCAGTCTCAAGTCTCTGGGAGACTGAAACAAGTTTCCCTCACTTTCCCTGTATTTAGCGCATCCTTCAATTCTGACCAGTTTCCCAGTCCTTGCCGATGGAAAAACATCCTGCATTTACTTTCGTTTGACCTGTTTTTCTATTGATACTTCTTTGTACATGGTGCATTTGAAAAATTTTCAGACCCCTTGACCTTTTCCACATTTTGTTACGTTACAGCCTTATTCTAAAATGAATTAATTAAACGACATTTCTATTTAATCTTCAGGTACTCTAAAATGTAAATAAACTATAATATTTCATACGGAAAGTAGTATGTTCAATAGGAAAGGAAAATTCATAAGCGCGCGCCGAAAGACTGACTCCCTCGCACGCCGAAAGACTGACTCCCTCGCACGCCGAAAGACTGATTTTCTTCAGGTGTTCCCCTAACAAATACTCAATACTTGTTTGTTTTTCAAAAAATAATCCTGAAACCTTGAATAAAGACTGACATCTAGTGGAAGCCATAGGATTTTCAATCTCGGAGACGGATGTACATAGAAACAATAGGTTTCCATAATAAGAGCCTGGGAGCTAAAAATAAAATAATTCTGGTTGGATTTTCTTGGGATTTTAGCCTGCCATATCAATTCTGTTATAGTCTCAGTTTTAGAAAATTTAAACTGTTTTCTATCCAATGCTACCAAGTATATGCTTATCCTGGCTTCTGGGCCTGAGTAACAAGCAGTTTACTTTGGGCACATCAGTCAGCAGAAATTCAGGAAACTAGACCTCAGCCCCAGCTAATTGTATTTAAAAATAAACACCTTATTTACATGAGTATTCAGACTCTTTTCTATGAGACTTGAAATTGAGCTCAGGTGCATCCTGTTTCCATTGAACATCCTTGATATGTTTTTCTAACTTGATCGGACATGAATGGGAAAGGCACACACCTGTCTATATAAGCTCCCACAGTTGACAGTGCATGTTAGAGCAAAAATCAAGCCACGTGGTCAAAGGAATTGCCCGCAGAGCTCCGAGACAGGATTGTGTCGAGGCACAGATCTGGGGAAGGGTACCAAAAAATGTCTGCATCATTGAAGGTCCCCAGGAACACAGTGTTCTCCATCATTCTTAAATGGAAGAAGTTTGGAACCACCAAGAATCTTCCTAGAGTTGGCCACCTGGCCAAACCAAGCAATCGGGGGAGAAGGGCCTTGATCAGGGTGGTAACCAAGAACCCAATGGTCACTCTAAAAGAGCTCCAGAGTTACTTTGTGGAGATGAGAACCTTTCAGAAGGACAACCATCCCTGCAGCACTCCACAAATCGTGACTTTACTGTAGAGTGGCCAGACGGAAGCCACTCCTCAGTAAAAAGCACATGACAGGCCGCTTGGAGTTTGTCAAAAGGCACCTAAAGGACTCTCAGACCATGAGAAACAAGATTCTCTGGTCTGATGAAATCAAGGTTTGGATTGGGATGATGCCGACAGATAGGGCAGCTCTGCTTCTAGCTCCTAAGCAACTTTGCAGTATTTTGTTTTTGTGTGTTATTTCATACATTATGAGCCCAGGAAATGTTTTTTTGCAAAATAACTTTTGGATGTCAGAGCGGCGGTAACTCACCAGCATTACGACCGGGAATGTGACTTTCCTGAATTGGACCCTTTGTTCGTAACCCCCCGGGCAATTGAACTGATTCCGGAGACTGAGTCAAAACACCACTGGTGGAAAAGAGGTATTCGGAGTGGACTTTCTAGTCCGACTAAGGAGGTGCGCACACCATCCACCACTTCTTAGTAAATTACTTGCTAATGTTCAGTCTCTGGATAATAAAGTAGACGAGCTCAGGGTGAGAATTTCCTTCCAGAGAGACATCAGGGATTGTAACATAATCTGTTCCAAGGAAACATGACTCTCCCAGGATATTCTGTCTTTTGTCCATACAGCCAGCTGGGTTCTCACCATATCGCGCAGACAGGAATAAAGAACTCTCCGGGAAGAAGAAAGGCAGGGGTGTATGTATCATGATTAACAACTCATGGTGTGATTGTGATAACATACAGAAGCTCAAGTCATTTTGTTCAGCCGACCTAGAATACCTCCCAATCAAATGCTGACAGTATTACCTCCCAAGAGAATTCTCTTCGGTTATAGTCACAGCCGTGTATATTCCCCATCAAGCTGATACCACAACGGCCCTCAAAGAACTACCCTGGACTTCATGCAAACTGGAAACCACATATCCCGAGGACGTATTTATTGTAGCTGGGGGATTTTAACAAAGCAAATTTGAGGAAAACGCTACTGAAGTCCTATCAACACATTGACTGTAGTACGTGCACTGCTAAAACACTCGACCAGTGCTACTTCAACTTCCAGGATGCCTACAAGGCCCTCCCCACCCTCCCTTCTGCAAATCTGATCACGTCTCCATTTTGCTCCTCCCTTCCTATAAGCAGAAACTCAAACAGGAAGTACCCGTGATGAGGACTATTCAATGCTGGTCTGACCAATCGGAATCCACGCTTTAATATTGTTTTGATCACGCGGAATGGGATATGTTCCGCGTAGCCTCTGAGAATAACATTGACAAATACACAGATACGGTGACTGAGTTTATCAGGAAGTGTATAGGAGATGTTGTACCCACTGACTATTAAAATCTACCCTAACCAGAAATCGTGGCTAGATGCCAGCATTCGTGCAGGACTGAAAGCCCGAACCACCGCATTTAACCATGGCAAGGTGAATGGGAAAATGGCAGAATACAAACAGTGTAGTTGTTCCCTCAGTAAGGCAATCAAACAGGCAAAACGTCAGTATAGATACAAAGTGGAGTCGCAAATCAACGGCTCAGACACACAAGACTCATGTGGCAGGGTCTACAGACAATCACGGACTACAAAGAGAAAACCAGCCACGTCGCGGACACCGACGTCTTGCTTCCGGACAAGCTTAACACCTTCGCCCGCTTTGAGGATAACAGTGCAACGACGCGTCCTGTTACCAAGGACTGTGGGCACTCCGTGGGCTCTCCTTTTTTTGTGGCTGACGTGAGTAAGACATTTAAGTGTGTTAACCCTCGCAAGGCTGCCAGCCCAGAAGGTGTCCTCAGAGCATGTGCAGACCAGCTGGCTGGATTGTTTATGGACATATTCAATCTCTCCCTATCCCAGTCTGCTGTCCCCACTTGCTTCAAGATGTCCACCATTGTTCTTGTCCCCAAGAAAGCAAAGTTAACTGAACTAAATCATTTTTGCCCCGTTGCACTCACTTCTGTCATCAGGAAGTGCTTTGAGGCTAGTTTAAGGATCATAACACCTCTACCTTACCTGACACCCTAGATTCAATTTGGTTACCGCCCCAATAGGTCCACAGACGATGCAATTGCCAACGCTCTGCACACTACTCTATGCCATCTGGACAAGAGGAATACCTATGTAAGAATGCTATTAATTGACTATAGCTCAGCATTCAACACCATAGTACCCTCCAAGCTCATCATTAAACTCGGGGCCCTGGGTCTGAACCCCGCCCTGTGCAACTGGGTCCTGGACTTCCTGACGGGCCACCCCCAGGTGGTGAAGGTAGGAAACAACACCTCCACTTTGCAGATCCTCAACACAGGGGCCCCACAAGCGTGCATGCTCAGCCCCCTCTTGTTCTCCCTGTTCACCCATGATGGTGTGGCCACGCACCCCTCCAACTCAATCATCAAGTTTAAAGACGACACAACAGTAGTAGGCCTGATTACCAAAAAGGACGAGACGGCCTAGAGAGAGGAGGTGAGGGCCCTGGGTGTGTGGTGCCCGGAAAATAACCTCTCACTCAATGTAGACAAAACAAAGGAGCTCATCTTGGACTTCAGGAAACAGCAGAGGGAGCACGCCCCTATCCACATCGTTGGGACCGCAGTGGAGCAGTTGGAAAGCTTCAAGTTCCTCGGTGTACACATCACTGACGATCTGAAATGGTCCAACCAGACAGTGTTGTGAAGGCGCAACAGAGCCTCTTCAACCTCAGGAGGCTGAAAAAATTTGACTTGGCACCTAAAACCTTCAAACTTTTACAGATTCACAATAGAGAGCCTCCGGTCGGGCTGTATCACAGCCTGGTATGGCAACTGCACCGCCCACAACCGTAGGGCTCTCCAGAGGGTGGTGCGGTCTGCCCAACGTGTCACTGGGGGCAAACTACCTGCCCTCCAGGACACCTACAGCACACGATGTAACAGGAAGGACAAATGTATAATCAAGGACAACAACCACCCGAGCCACTGCCTGTTCACCCCGCTATCATCTAGAAGGTGAGGTCAGTACAGGTGCATCAAAGCGGGGGCCGAGAGACTGAAAACAGCTTCCTATCTATAGGCCATCAGACCGTTAAATAGCCATCACTAGGCGGCTTCCACCCAGTTACGTAACCCTGCACCTTAGAGGCTGCTGCCCCATATACATGGACTTAATCACTGATCACTTTAATAATGTTTACATATTTTTGCTTTTACTCATCTCATGTATATACTGTATTCTATTCTACTGTATTTTATTCTATGCCACTCCAACATCGCTCATCCTAATATATATATATTCCTTAATTCCGCTCTTTTAATTTTAGGTTGTGTTTATTGTTAGATATTATTGCACTGTTGGAGCTAGAAACACAAGTATTTTGCTACACCCGCAATAAACCTGCTAAATGTGTATGTGACAAATTTGATTTGAACTCATTGGCCTGAATGCCAAGCGTCACGTCTGGAGGTAACCTGGCACCATTCCAATGGTGAATTATGGTGGTGGCAGGGAATTAGAGACTAGTCAGGATAAAGGGAAAGATGAACGGAGCAGAGTACAGAGAGATCCTTGACGAGAACCTGCTCCAGTGCTCAGGACCTCAGACTGGGGTTAAGGTTCACCTTCCAATAGGGAAACGACCCTAAGCACAGAGCCAAGACAATGCAGGAGTGGCTTCGGGACAAGTCTCTGAATGTCCTTAAGTGGCCCAGCCAGAGCCCGGACTTGAACCCGATCGAACATAGCTGAACCCGAGACCTGAAAGTAGCTGTACAGCAACACTCCCTGTCCAACCTAACAGAGCTTGACTGGATCGACAGAGAAGAATGTGAGAAACTCCCCTAATACAGGTGTGCCAAGCTTGGTAGCTTCATACTCAAGAAGGCTTGAGGCTGTAATCCTTGCCAAAGGTGCTTCAAAGTACTGAGTAAATGGTCTGAATACTTTCCGAATTATGCCGATTCATAATTTCGACTAGCTGAGAAAAGATGAGTCTTGTCCTGACGCTACATTCTCAGCAGGACAGTGGAGATCGAATTTCAATATTGGAACAATGTTGCAAAATGTTTGTCAGGAGACAGTCTGTAATGTTTCTACAAACCCCCGTTGTTGCGACAGTCTCGCGTCTAACAGCCGTGTCAATATTTCCTCGACACCAGCTTCTCTGGCATTATTTAAGTAATAATGCCTGTGTGTGGAGGATATATTGACACGGGTGTTAGACCCGTTTATACAATATGTTACCAACACATTGACATTTTCGTAAATGTTATTTTGATGAATTTATTCATACTATTTCATCATTTTTAATGCTCTAATTACGTTGGTAACCAGTTTATAACAGCAATAATGCACCTTGGGGGTTTGTGGTATATGGCCATGAACAGCCCTTAGCTGTGGTATATTGGCCATATACCACACCCCCTTGTGCCTTATTGCTTAATTAGAACGTGTTGTAAACAGCAGGTGACAGGAAACATTTATATTATATTTTTTATCTGTTTAGGATTTAACATGGGGACCATTAGGGCGCACACGCACACACACCAGAGGCGGCTGGTGGGAGGAGCTATAGGAGGACAGGTTGATTGCAATGTTTGGAATTGAATCAATGGAATGGAATCAAATGCGTTGTTTCCATGTGTTTGGTTCCATTGCAGCCATTACAATGGACACACAAACCCTAATTTAAGCAAATCGTTTTTTTTCCCAATGTGGAAATCCTGAAGTTTGTGGCTAGCTAATACTTCTGGATAATCCATTTATTCATAGACCACTTCAGGCCTTAGATACTTTAAGCAATCTCTGCATTGTTTCAGTGGCTGGATAGTGGAGAAGCCTTCAGTTGAGCAGAGTGAAGCTTTTCCCTTCCCTCGCTTGCTCATTGATAAACTAACACGGGGCCCCTCTACATCCAGGGCCAGGCTCCTAGAGTCACCAGCCCTGTGCGGCACCTGCTATAGCATAGCACGGCGCCTGTTTGCTACTATTGAATAAAACATTGGGTGATGTATGAGGCCGAGGCTTCACCTGAGGGGGCAGAGCCGCCTCATTTACTTCCTCCACTCGGCGTCTACGACCCGCTGAGCAAATTGTGTTCATATTAGCGCTGCGGCTGCTCTTCACCGAAAACAAATAGTCTCCCCAGCATAATCCTTACCTTAACTCAACATGATGGTAGCTGGGGAGGATGGGGCTAGCTACTGGTGCTAGAAGGACAGCCTAATATGTAGGCTAGGTCAGTGATTTACCTCCTGGATTTTGTTTTGGCTCTGTTTTTTTAACTAAATATCATGACTCTTACCTGCTCTGAAGGCTGAAAATAAACATGGCGGCCTTAAAGTGTTTACTTAGGAATTGGGATTTTGATACTAAGTATCCTGACATATTTTATTCAAAAATAAATATCCCAGCTGATTGTTTTTACTGTCGTAATCTCATTCACAGGATTCTAAATCCATAAAGAAAATAACTAAAGCAAGGTTTCTATTGTAATTTTTTATAAATTCAATTCATCCTTAAATGAAACCATAACAAAGAAATCTCCCTGCCCCTGTTAGGCTAAAATGCTGAGGGATTGGCCTGGAGAAATGTAACCACTCTCAAAATCAGACAGCACTGTGGATTAATGCACTGGCCATCAATGGTATTAAATGTATAGTTTGAACCATGTTTTGAGGCTGTACAGTGTTTTGTTTACATTTCAGAGTAAAGCATTTTTGGTTCTGATGGGGGTACAACAGTTAAACTAAGCGGTTGAGGCATTTCTATTCTTCAAGAATGAATTGGCATACAGTGCCTTCAGAAAGTATTCACATTCCTTGACTCTAACAGAATTTAAAATGGATTACATTTATACCCCAAAATGTCAGTGTTTAGCATGATTTTTTTTTCTTCTCTACCCCACACATACAATTATCTGTAAGATCCCTCAAAAATGTTGTAGTTGCTCCACAATACTAACCTAATTGACAGTGAAAATAATTAAAGACATATTCCAAAACATGCATCATGTTTGAAACAAGGCACTAAAGTAATACTGCAAAAAATGTGGCAAAGCAATTCACTTTTTGTCCTAAATACAAAGTGTTATGTTTGGGGCAAATCCAATGCAACACTTTACTGGGCATCACTTTCCACAGTTTCAAGCATAGTGGTGGCTGCACCATGTTATGGGTATGCTTGTAATTGACTGGGGAATTTTTCAGGATAAAAAAAATACATGGAATGGAGGAATACTTGGCTCGGGAGATGAATTTACCTTTCAGCAGGACAATAACCTAAAACACGAGGCCAAATCTACACTGGAGTTGCTTACCAAGAAGACTGTGAATGTTCCTGAGTGGCCAAGTAACCGTTTGTCTTAAATCTAGTTAAATCTATGGCAAGAGCTGAAAATGATTGTCTACAACTCATTTGACAGAACTTGGGCAAATGTTGCACAATCCAGGTGTGGAAAGCTCTTAGAGATTTACACAGAAAGACTCATAGCTGTAATCGCTGCCAAAGGTTATTCTGCAATGTATAGACTTAGGGGTGTGAATACTTATGTAAATGAGATTTTTTTTATTTTAATTTTCAATAAATTTGCACACATTTCTAAAAACATGTTTTGATTTTATTATGGGGTGTTATGTGTAGATGGGTGAGGGGGAAAAAATATGTATTTTTTTCAGGCTGTAGTCGAGGGCTATGAATACTTTCTGAAGGCACTGTATATCGTTAATTTATACAGTAAGTCCAAAAATGCATGTAGAAACTAAAGATTCTAGCTGTGGTCGAATGATCAAAGCACTCTAGTGGTCTCACGAGTGGAATGTTATTCATATTTTTCATAATGAATCAACATTTATTTTTTAAACTCAGAACATCCGGTGTTTCTATGTCAAATGGTTTTGTTATATTTCAGCCTTCTGTAATGTATATAAAGTGTAATATTGGGATGCAAACCAAACTTTTTAATACATTTTAGCTATATATCTGACATGGTACAGGTTTCTTCTATTTTTTTTTAAGCCCATAACCATGTGTTTGAGGTGTATACTTTTGTTTCCACGTAGATTTGTTTTAAGATTACCCAGAAACCCTCTGTGTGACCCTGATTTAGCCAATTGCAGTGAAAGGTTAAGACGGTTCCATCCTAGGTAAACTCAACACTACGTTGGGTAAGTGCAATAAGACTAGCCTATCTTTCAAAGTCCATCTTTGTTTAGATTAATTGCCTTCCCAAAACCATCTAAAAAGCAGAACAAACCTGATGCCGTTGGCTGAACTTTCAACAAGTATCCTTCTTAATGTGCGCAGAATATTGGTTGAAGGACAGATTACATTTTGGCAAGATATTAAAACAGAAGTTATACTAAGCAATTCCAAGCACTATTTCAATTTCCAACACTGAAATATTATTTGGATTTGATCGATAGCATTGGCGTGAATGCACTGTACTCCTTGCTTATTAACTGCAGTCATGTGGGAATTAGTAAGGTTTGCTCATGAATATCTTTATAATAGCTAAACTTTAATTTCCTGTTCTATGTATTCATCTTTTTTATATCCCACTATGGTTTGATTGTCTAAATGCAGACCCGGAGGCAACAACCCAACTAGCACAGTGTGTGTGCAGTGCCACTGCAAACATACCTTGTATGATATTTTTTAAATCCTCTGCGTTGGTTTATCTTCAATATAAAATAAGCTTACTGTGCCAACATAATTATTTGTGATATATTTCCAGCAACGCAATAGCACATTTGTTTTCCAGATAGAGGTGTTTGATTTATTCTGTATAGGCTATAATTTGTATAGGGAAGGATCACTGCTTTTCATATCTTCATCTTGTGGCACAGCTTCCACAACCACTGACAATATTAAGTTGCTTCTTTCTTCCCAGGAAATACATTTAGGCAAAAAATGTAATGTGACACATGGGCATTTGGGAGTTAGGTCCATGAAACTTCTCTCTCAAGGGCGTCCAAACGGCATCTCATTAGATATTGATCAAAGAGTTCCTCATGCAAGGAAGTTGGTGTACTGTATATATTTGCTCCGACTACAGTGTGCACAATTATTTGTGTTCACAATTTACATATGAATGAACACGAATGAAAGAAAGATGTTCCCTTGAGCATTGGTTTGTGTCACAAGCAGCCCTGTATTGTTTGCCATTTTGAGGTACAGGTAATGTGCTATGTGCATATCCCCATGTGGTTGGTAGTGTCAGGAAGGATGGAACACTGTGTGACACTATTTCTTCCCTGATCTTGCTGCCTTAGCACAATACGGCTTAAACAGGAAATGGATCGGTCGATGTGGCTAGTTCGTACTGTATTTTCAAACAATGTAAGGACACAAAAAGAGAGGAGGTTTGTCTAGCCCACTTGTGAAGATTAAGGAACGATCGATCATATGTTACAGTTTACCAAGTTTCAGGCATGTGGTTTTGACGTTCCTTGGGTCTTTAATGAGGCTGAAATGATTGTTGTTAAAGGATAAGGTTGATGTTGGACCAGAATGATGTACATGAGTCGTCCTAACAACCGAATTCTATTTAATTTTTAATTTGTTGACAAAGTTTTTATCACATCTGTTTCTATCAATTCTATAATCACCCCCAATATCACCTCCTTTTTGGCTACTGATATCAGCCGTCTCCTTGTTGCCCTGTTTGACGGCCTAGGACCCACATTTTTATTTTAGAAAACTGGTGAGAGAAACAGAAGACATGGGCTCTTTTTGGATTTAAGAGTGCAGAGAAAAAAATATGTGAGTCCTGATTGCTTATGCCACCCTGCAGTGTCTCCACTGGCTGCTGTGTGTTGGCGAGCTGGTTTTGTTCTCTAAGCCTTATTATATCTGTGCCTTCAGGTAATCTCAAGACATGATTACCTTGCCTTGGACTGTGAGGACAGGTTGGTGATGTGCCCAAACAAGTGTTCATCCACTGTAACCCATAGTCATTGGCAGGCAGTGGGCTTTTCATCAGGATCAAGAGTGAAACTATAGTATAACTAACACATCCAACAGTATGGAACCAGGCTCAGTTGACACTCTATTCCTACTCGGTGATAAGCTAACCAGCTCTCAAAAAGGGTCCTATAGAACCCTAACATACAGAATGCAGTTATGAATTTAAGATACAAGATGGAATCTCCGAGAGATCCTTGTCCCCAGTAAGGATAGTTATGTGAATCCTGTACGTTTCAGGTTTGCACAACGAAGATCAATAGGCTGAATGAAATACTCTCAGCTGCTGAGGCGGCAATACAGAATATTGCTAGGTTTATAACCAATCGAGTCGGAGTGAAGGAAGGACGTGTTGCCGCCAAAACTTTCCAACAAAGAGGGAGAGGATAAAACAAATCTGACAAGCTCTCCAACTGCAAATTTGTTCTCCTTTAAAAACGATGCCTCTCTGGCCTTGCCTCATGGTAACATTGATTTGTCATGTGTGACAGTTCTGGCTGCTCTCAAATCACCCTGGTGATGACATTGATCTCAAGGATTGTGAGCGGGAGAGAGGGGGACCATGGAGACACAGCACAATGATAACTCAACTCAAAAGCTCACTGAAGCCACCTCAGCAGTGCATTAAAAAGGCTATATAGCAATTGTTTTCATTCTGGCGGTGTGCTTGAGCCAAAAGGGGTTCCTTACACCTCTGCATTGCGCTAAGGCCTTGGATATTAGGGCCATTCATTCCTCCAGAAACCCGTGTGTGTGTCTTGGCCTCATCAACAATTATGCATGAAGGAAGCTTTGATTCGTTGCGAAGGCTTGGATGCCGCTTGATTTGCTGTCGTGCTTTCCCGCGTGCGTATTATCTCCTGAACTCTTTATCGCCAGTTGTTTCCATACCAGAAGCAGCAAGGGATGTTTTTTTTTATTTTTAATCTCGTGCAAGCGTCTGATTTAATCTATCTTCCCCCAATGCTGGTGTACTTTAATCTGGAACGGGAACTATCTGATTCACCTCGTTTATTGAGGAAGATCAAACTTTAATGCAACAAGGAACTGCATCTCATCCTAATCTCCGTCTGTTTGATTTTGGTCAGTTGCCCTTCCTTGTGGGACGTTTTGTCTTTATGCTTTGGTCATTCTCCGTTGACAGAAGCCCGCACTTTACATGTCTTTTCATCTGCTGATTGGTTGATCACCTGGTTGCTGGAGCTGTCAGCAAGAATAAACAGAGCCAATGATTGTAAAAATTGCGAATAGCCATATGACCTAAATGGGTTGAACTTTTGTCTGCCATTTATTTATTCATTTCCTTAATGATTAGTTAGCTCTGGCTATGGGAGCCAAGTGCTCTTTACATATTGGCCGTTTTACACAGGGGTTTGAGGCCCTATGTGAATGACCTAGGTCATCCTATGCCCTCAGGGCCTGTGCTGTAGATTGGCTTCAGCAGTATGGATGTCTCATAGTTCTATTTTGTTTAATTAGAATGCAGTCATTCAGAAATAAACTACATACTGCAATTTTGCTCAGCCAATTCAGATATATAATTCAAAGCGATAGGGATTGTAATGTGTTCAGAAGCCTGGCTTTGGGAGTGTGTGACAATGGCTACATGACTTGATTGTTGCAAATGGATACTACTTATACGGGGGTGACACAGCGACCGTTAGCGTCTGTGACAAAAGAAAATTGAGTCCGTTACCCAATTCCAATGGCATTGCTGTAAAAGTAATACAATTTCCACTGACTGGAGAAAAGAATGTCTGTTCGGCATGGTAATTGGAGAAGCCACCCCTCTTTGTTTCCCCAGCTCAGCGTGAACGCAACACGATTTAATAAAACTCTGGAGATTTGGATCTTTTATTGCCGGTCCTAGTACCGGGGACACGGAGTGGAAAGCCGAGGCATGCACAGATAAAAGTCATTTACTTTGACCTGTTTAGAATTTTTCAGCTATAGACAGATTTGTGAGAGAGCACGTGAGGAGGGTGGGATGGGGGGGGGGGGTAGTTGGTATATGTTTCTAGGCTAAACCCACTGTTAGAAATCCTTGCGATATTAAGATCTGAGGCCCCTTGGCTTCTCTGTGCATGCTTTCACTCACGTACAGTCAGGAACATAGAAACAATGGCATGAGGACACATATGGACAAACACACCCACTTCTCTCTCCTAGCGCCTGTTTTATTACCTCCTGCCTGCTGCTGGAATTGCTTTCCTCCCTCGAGTGAGCCAGTCAAAGCCGGCTTTATTGTGTTAACCTATTTGTGTGTCAAGAGCGATTGCGGAGTTCTTTATCTCTGTTTGTATTCGGACGGGGAGAAGGCAGCGAGATGGAGGGGGGTGGGCGGTGGGCAGGGGAGATAGGCGAGCCACTAGAGTTCGACGGATGTATCACCTCGATCCACTCCTGAGTATAACGACTGGTTGCTAAGCAAAAACATTTTGCTGTCCCCCCTCACAGCCCGACTGGCATCCAGAGTAATCACTTTTTATCTCTCAAAGATGTCATGTATAATTATAAACCCACTGCCATCCTGTGAAATCTGCCTAATAGTATTTAAATGTATTTAGATGAAGTGGGGTGGATATGGAATTGGAGATTTGAGTTTGAGGGTTGGAGATCTATTGGTTGACTCAATCTGTGTTTGTGTGTTCCTTTTCCCAATAAGTTCAAACCACCTGCTGTAGCATATACGGCGATGCATTATCTACTTTGGCAGTGAGCAGTTGGAGTTTGACACACACACACACACACACACACACACACACACACACACACACACACACACACACACACACACACACACACACACACACACACACACACACACACACACACATTCAGAGACCAGGGGGGGGGGGGGGGGGATCAGCGTTCCTTTTTGTGAGCTCTTAGTTTTATTAACATTTTTATTGAGTTGAAGGACTTGCTGACCCTTGGTGGCATAATGAATTGCCTGCTGTGCAAGTTTTGGCAGAAATGACTGGCACGGATCCAAGCTTTTTAACCTAAGATTTGTGCTCTGTTGATTGAGCAGGTAACTTGGGGTGGGTAGGTATGGTAGGTAGGTCTGTATTTAAATGGCAGGATGAAGGCATATTATTTGAACATGACTGCAATTTACACAGGCTTTCGTCCCAGCAGTCACTCTTGTGTGCCAAAGTCCAGCATCATTTTAATGCCTGGCCAATTATCTTCCCTGCTTCTGAAATCACCCCTCCCTCTCCTCATTTTCCCCTTGTATGTAGAGGTAAAATATTCATTAGAAGTTCAAATTAAAACGTGAACATCTTCAATCAGGAAAACCTGAATACAGACCAGAATAGTTGGGGTTCAAATACAAATTGTACAGGATGGTGTTGCATTAAAAAGCGCACATTTTAATGTAGAATTACGTCTTGGAAGTATTAGCTTATTTTTTTGAGGAGCAGAGTGGGCGTCTCATCCACGTCTGTCTGGCGTTCGCTCAACTGTGTGCTGCTTCACTCACTCTGGTTTCTGTTTAGTACCATCTCTCGCAAATTCAGACTCAAGAAACCGTTGCTACATCCGTTGCTATGTTTTGACAGCTTCCCTCGTCCGGGGAACTTCATACAGACACATGAAACATTCTACCCCTCCTCCCTTTGTGGTATGGTTCTGTGACTGCGTCTCCGGGAAGGAACAGCTGTCCAGCTGTCACCACAGTCAGCCAGTCAGCTGGTATCCAAGCAAGGCAACATCTGTAGAGGCTGAACGGGCAAGGGGCAGCATGCCTCTACTCTAGTTTCTGAAGACCACCGAAGTGTGTCAAGCATGTTCACTCTACATGACCACTGCACTGACCATGTAAGTAGAATCACTAGGAGGGGGAACACGACAATTTGACTGCAATCCCATGGGTACATTCAGTATGGCTGACATGGTATTGACATATCGATGGGTTTGTTCGTTACGCAGTGTCACACTATTACATTATCGCTGTAATACGTCCACCCTATTGTTTGGCGGCGCATACATAGGCAACATCAGAACACCTTTTCACCAAGTACACGGAATTGTACTTGTTGATATGGTGCTACAGTGCATCCACCCTGTACTGCGCTAAACAACCCGAAATGGATCTTGGAACCTGTCATTTTGGTTGAGTCAATATAAACTACCTAAAAAAAAATAGAAATCCCACACACCTTCATGTGTTCTTTATCTGATGAGTGTGATTCCTGTTTTGGACATTGTCAAATACCTTGGGAATTGGCTCTGTCTGCAATTCTTTCTGTTCTCATTCTAAGCGCCATCCCTACTAACAATTCTCAACCTCTGGATTGTGCATGTGTGTGTAAACAAAGTCCCAGCGATAGTGGCCTAGACCTGACAACAACCGACTGGGAGACTCTCTCCTTCATGTAGCCCCCCTCTCCATCCCTCCCTCGCTCCCAACCTCCTGGCAGCATGGAGAGAGGGAGAGGAGGAGGAGGCCCATAGAGCCGCCTGAGTGGGGTGGGGGAGAGCAGAGTGCCAGTCTCCTCTGTCAGCCACAAACCAGGATCTGGGAGAGCGAGCACATGGGACTTCCTCCTGGGACGATCCTGTGGTGAAGGAAAGGGAGGACAGCATCTGTTCACTGGGCTTGTTTTCTGCCTATTCTTTCCATCAACGCATCGCTTGCTCTTTCCTCTCCCCCTCTCTCTGATGCTGTCTGTCTTTTAGCTTCTGTTATGCTGTTGGTGGATTTGTGGAATGGCACATGGAAAAGGAAACATGTAGCATATAATTCTATATGGACTGACTAAGAAGTGGTTCGTTTTAGCATAGTGTCATGACACTGCCATCCACCTTCCTCTTCCACCTTCCTGCTTTTGTTATGAGACAGAAGTAGTAAATGACTTGTACTATTTTAAAACAGGCCTCAGGCATAGACCTCTGGTCGTCTACCCCTAGACAGACAGCTGCTGCTGAAACTGCGATGCGCTGGCTTCGAACAAAGTTTGATGGATACTGTTGACTGGAGCTGAGTGAGAGGATGCCTTGATGACTCCAACGAAGTGTCACTTCAGGCTCGTCTCCCAGACCCATTTACATATTGTTCTCCATCTACGGCAGTGGTGTCAAACATACGGCCAGCGAGGGGGTCCAATCCGGCCCGCGGGTGGTCAAATTTGGACTCATCAGACCAAAGGAAAGATTTCCACCAGTCTAATGTCCATTGCTTGTGTTTCTTGGCCCAAGCAAGTCTTCTTCTTATTGGTGTCCTTTAGTAGTGGTTTCTTTGAAGCAATTCGACCATGAAGGCCTGATTCACTGATTCTCCTCTGAACAGTTGATGTCGAGGTGTGTCTGTTACTTGAATTTCTGAGGCTGGTAACTCTAATGAATTTATCTTCTGCAGCAGAGGATGCTCTGGGTTTTCCTTTCCTGTGGCGGTCCTCATAAGAGCCAGTTTCATCATGGCGCTTGATGGTTTTTGCGACTGCACTTGAAGAAACGTTCAAAGTTCTTGAAATGTTCCATAGTGACTCACTATCATGTCTTAAAGTAATGATGGACTGTTGTTTCTCTTTGCTTATTTGAGCAGTTCTTGCCATAATATGGACTTGGTCTTTTACCAAATAGGGCTATCTTCTGTATACCACCACTACCTTGTTATAACACAACTGATTGGCCCAAACGCATTAAGAAAAAAATAAATTCCACAAATGAATTTTTAGCAAGGCACACCTATTAATTGAAGTGCATTCCAGATGACTACCTCATGAAGCTGGTGGAGAGAATGCCAAGAGTGTGCAACCCTGTCACCAAGACCAAGGGTGGCTACTTTGAAGAATCTCAAATATAAAATATTTTGATTTTGTTTAACACTTTTCTGGTTGCTACATGATTCCATAGGTGTTATTTCATAGTTTTGATGCCTTCATTATTTTTCTACATTATAGAAAATAGTAAAAAATAAAGAAAAACCCTTGAATGAGTAGGTGTGTCTAAACTTTTGAATAGTACTGTATATGTTTTAGAATTTTTTGGAGGGAGGGTTAAACTAACTCAATATACACTATACAGGGCATTCGGAAAGTATTCAGAGCCCTTGAGTTTTTCAACATTTTGTTACGTTACAGAATAATTTTAAAATGGATTAAATAAAACAATTTCATCAATCTACAAACAATACCTTGTAATTTTAGCAAATGTATTAAAAAGAAAAAACATACCTTATTTACATAAGTTTTCAGACCCTTTGCTATGAGACTCTAAATTGAGCTCAGTTGCACTCTGTTCCCATTGATCATCCTTGAGATGTTTCTACAACTTGATTGGAGTCCAACTGTGGTCAATTCAATTGATTGGACATGATTTGGAAAGGCACACACCTGTCTATACAAGGTCCCACAGTTGACAGTGCACGTCATAGCAAAAACCAAGCCATGAGGACAAAGGAATTCTTTGTAGAGCTCCGAGACAGGATTGTGTCGATACACAGATCTGGGGAAGGGTACCAAAACATTTCTGCAGCATTGAAGGTCCCCAAGAACACAGTGGCCTCAATCATTCTTAATTGGAAGAAGTTTGGAACCACCAAGACTCTTCCTAGAGCTGTCATTATGGGGTATTGTGTGTAGATTGATGATGAAAAAAACGATTTAATAGATTTTAGAATAAGGCTGTAAAGTAACAAAATGTGGAAAAAGTAAAAGTCTGAATACTTTCCGAAGGCACTGTATACACAAAAGTATGTGGACAACCCTTCAAATGAGTGGATTTGGCTATTTCAGCCACACCCGTTGCTGACAGGTGTATAAAATCAAGCACACAGCCATGCAATCTCCATAGACAAACATTGTCAGTAGAATGGCCTTACTGAAAAGCTCAGTGACTTTCAACGTGGCACCGTCATTGGATGCCACCTTTCCAACAAATCAGTTTGTTAAATTTCTGCCCTGCTAAAGCTGCCCCCTGTCAACTATAAGTGCTGTTATTGTGAAGTGGAAACATCTAGCAGCAACAATGGTTCAGCTGCCGAGTGCTGAAGCACGTAGCGCGTAGAAATCGCCTATCTTCGGTTGCAACACTTGCTACCGAGTTCAAAACTGCCTCTGGAAGCAACATCAGCACGATAACTGTTTGTCAGGAGCTTCATGAAATGGGTTTCCATGGCAGAACAGCTGCACACAAGCCTAAGATCACCATGTGCAATGCCAAGCGTCGTCTGGAGTCGTGTAAAGCTTACCACCATTGGACTCTGTATCAGCGGAAATGTGTTCTCTAGAGTGATGAATCACATTTCACCATGTGGCAGTCCGACGGACGAATCTGGGTTTGGCGGATACCACGAGAACGCTACCTGCCCAAATGCATAGTGCCAGTAATGGTCTGGGGCTGTTTTTCATGGTTTGGGCTAGGCCCCTTAGTTCCAGTGAAGGGAAATCTTAACGCAACAGCATATAATGACAATCTAGACAATTCTGTGCTTCCAGATTTGTGGCAACTGTTTCAGCATGACAATGCCACCGTGCACAAAGCGAGGTCCATACAGAAATTGTTGGTGTGGGATTGGTGTGGAAGAACTTGACTGGCCTGCACAGAGCCCTGACCTCAACCCCATCAAACACCTTTGGGATGAATTGGAGAGCCGACTGAGCCAGGCCTAATCGCCCAACATCAGTGCCCGACGTCACTAATGCTCTTGTGGCTGAATGAAAGCAAATCCCTGCAGCAATTTTCCAACATCTAGTGGAAAGCCTTCCCAGAAGAGTGGAGGCTGTTATAGCTGCAAACGGGGACCAACTCCATACCAATGCCCTGATTTTGGAATGAGATGTTAGACGTGCAGTTGTCCACATACTTTAGTTCATGTAGTGTACTTTAAAAGTATTAAAATCAATTCGAAACTGTGTAGAAATGATAATGGACCTACATTCATACAGTTTCTTGACCGTGTCCAGCCTGTTAAAAATCGAAATGAAAGCTAGACAGTCAGGGAGCATCAAATGTAAAAAGCTATGGATAGGGGGTGTTATTTTGTACAAATTTTGACTGCGATGAAATATAACACACTTTCAGTGTGATCCTCCGGACTTTGTTGGAGACCGAATGCGGCCCCCGCAGCAAAATTAGTTTAACACTCCTGTTCTACGGTGATGTGGTCGTGCTGCTAATTGTACCAGGGGATTGAGAGGAAGGCGTTTGGTGATTTAAGCGTCATTGTGCCTTGACTGGGGGGTGAATCCGGAATCTCAACATTCCATATGGCTCTGTAGTGGTAAAACCTCTCCTCTCCTCCCTTGGCCCCCATTCCGCCACTCCCCACCCAGCCCCCCGATGACAAGGAAATGGTCTGTTCATGACTTATGGTTTTATCATTCAAATGTTCTCCATTGATGCCCCAACACTGTGATTGGCAGCTGGAGCTGAAAGACCAATGGAGCTGGGCGTCGGCAGCCAGTTGGTAACCGTGACAATGGTGTCTCTCTCTGCTTTGTTTTCAAACTTTTCCTGTTGTCACGGAAACCCCTCCAACTACGTTTCTGCCACAAGGACAGCATCCCCTATTAATCTTTTAAAGATGAGCCTGAGTGAAGAAGCCATAGGGGTGTTGAGGGTGCTGCAGCACCCCCTGAAAAAATCTGAATTAATATACAATCTACATTTTTCCACAAAAAATACACAAAAGTAGTGCACTGGGCCTTTACTAGTCCTGTCTTAGTGGACGATATAGCCAAGGGAAGCCAGCGAGCATTTGGCCTCCCTTGATAAAAAAGTATAAAATTATAGGCAATCAGCATTGAGTAAAACTGAGTGAGCTCAACTGTGAAGGGAAGCCAGTGTCAAGAGAAGCCAGTTTGGATTTGGTTTCACTCCTATCACATTGATAGAAACAACTTGAATTGCTGCATCACCTTGTGTTGTTGTCCTCCGGTGGCTAGCTAGCTAGCTGAAATCGTCCTTTCCTAAATTAGCTGAGAAGATGGAAGTTCAATATGTAGCTAGATGTAGAAGGCTAATGTTAACTAGCTAACGCTGCCCATGAAAGGAAGTTAGTCTAGCAAGCATTTTGGTCAGGTAGCCTAGGACAACAAAAAATAAAAGCATGTACTGTATGACAGAGTCATAGACTGAAAATGCTGGAAACATTTACTTTCTTGACCATGCTGTAGGTCATGTAACTGTTTGTTACATGCAATATGCTTTGTGAACTTCACATGGCAGAGTTTGCGCTCCGGTTTGGTGATGAAACAAAGGTCTGGTTGAATTTATTCTGCCACTGTGTCTTCTTATTGTCTTGGCCTTAAGCATATATCACAGTTGCAACGCATATGAACTAACAGGTTATAGAGCAAACAATGCAATTATCACAACTCAGTGATTTTACCCACACACCGCTACTGGGCCTGAGTGCAGTCAGAAGCATCCTGATACTCCAATGCGTCAACAATTTAGGACACCCTCCACCTCTCCTGTAGGTGTGTCAGTACCAGGGTTTCCATTAGAAGGTAATATCTTGTTTTTGGCCGTTTTCTTTGTTTTTCTAACAGCAAACATATAATTGCCGCCAATTGTCCCATTGCGATATCCAAAATCCCATTGCGGAATAATGCTTTTTAGCTTATTCATTGATGGAAATACCAGTTGATGGAAATATATTTGACTGGTCATGCTTATCGGTCTATAGGTTAATTTGCAAAGTTAGTGGAATTAAATTGGTCCGTGTGTACAGTATATTCATTATGTATCTTATTTATCACACGCGTACAGCATACAGATACAACGCCTTTGAGCGTAAAACACTGTCAGACAGCAGCAACCAGGTTTCATCAGCACGTCACACACCCCTTTGCAATGAACAGGAGGCCATATACATTTTGAAAACATAGTCAATTGTTCGAAACCTGAACGTTTTACGACATAATATGAGGAATGTCTTACCTTGCTTCAAAGTAGCCTAGACAAAATCAGACCATATCCGTGGAGGCAATTGTTTTATATCAACTTTCTTTCATTGTCCAGTAGCCAAAGGCACAATCCTTGCCACATAAGTGTAACAGTATAGCTTCCGTACCTCTCCTCGCCCCAACCTGGACTCGAACCAGGGACCCTCTGCACACATCAACCACAGTCACAGTTACGAAGCATCGTTACCCATCGCGCCACAAAAGCCGCGGCTCTTGCAGAGCAAGGGGAGCAACTACTTCTAGGTCTCAGAGCGAGTGACGTGACCGATTTGAAACTCTATTAGCGTGCACCACCGCTAACCATTTCACATCGGCCACATAAGCAACCCATTCTAGTTGTTGCATATTAGATCGCCCCTCTTTTAAAATTTGTTACGGATATTTTCATCTCTTGTCACGTGACGCCACTCTCGTGTGTGGGGCGCTTTTTGATGGTGTTATCCCGCTAATTGCTTTACGTAACGAACATTCACGCATCGCCTACTGACTTGTGCACATTGGCTGTATGAATTTGGGATCTATCGTCCCACAACTGTCCTAGTGTCTGTCTGGAACAGGCTATTTTATTTCTCAACAAGCTGACCAATAGAATAGGTCAATATTTCTATTATGGGGATAGTCTATTAATATAGACTAGTGATTTGGTTGTTAGTTTACTCGTCTTGTTGGCTGAGAAAAAGTAAATATGGACAGTTATTCTAACATCTTCAAAGTACACATCAGAATTCGGCAAGAAGGACCACACATCGTTGCATCCTTGACTTGCATGTTCTGTTAATACGCATTACCATAATCTAACAGTGATTTCTGTCATTCTGAGCCTCGTGGGTGGACGCCCTAATCAGTTCACGCACTCATTGTATTGGGTCCAGTAAATTGATCAAATGCCCGGTAAATTAAAATGGCGCTGGTCAAATGTATGGCGCAACATTTTCCAAACAGAAACCCTAGTCTCTACTCAGATCTGGAAGATGGCAGTCTGAATAGAACTCCCTGTATTTATAGAAAATCCTAAGCATATATGGAATGATTGATCCGTTTTGTTATGGGAGAATGGAACTTCATACATTCTGTAGTAGCAGTATGTTTCAATATTGCTACAGTATATTCAGAAATCCATGCTGTAGGGATCTCTCGCTGAGAGATGCAACAGTAACAAGTCACTGTGCATAACAGAACAGCAACCTTGTAGAACAGCCCATTTCTCCTAACCTACATCCATCTCTGTGGAGATCACAGCTGGTCCCATGTGGTCTACATCGCAATCCTTTTTTATTCTCAGAAGAAAGATGTCTGACTTGTGGTTGCTAAGGGTTATTTTTGTGTGTGTGTGGGTTACTATTTCATGTAATTGGTGTTAATTTTCCTAACAGTGGGAAGTAAGTCCGTTCTCTGAGTCCAGATTACTACCCCTTTTCAAGGAAAAGCCTTCTTGACACTTTAATTTGTCATGAAAGCCTCTGTGTGCACTGCTACTAAATCCCACTTCATTTCAGAATGGATGACGTGGAAATATACACATAAATAACATAAATATACAGCAGCCATAGTTGCTGTTCTATGAGATATGGTGGCTCTTGTATGACGATACTAGACGCTATCAGGGCACTTGTGTCCTTGTCTCCCCTGCCCTCCCCTCCAGGACGGTTTGGTCGGGTCCTCCCTGGTTGTGGTCTCATTAGAAACCTGACCAGACAGGCTCAGCTCCAGACGGCCTGGCTGGGCTGACTGAGACACCCAGGTCTGGGTCAGGCCAACCCCCCCCCCCACCCCTACCTCTCTGGCTCTCTCCCGCGCTCCCTAAACCAGACCCCCACACCCCAATCCTGGTCAATGGGGTTGGATTGACTTTCCCCCTCTGGTCAACCACCACTGTCATGCTCTGTGGTCTCTCTCTCTGTCTGCGCGCGGAGCTATTCATAGTCTTCTATTCTGAAAAACACTGTCAATCAATACATTAATAATGAGACACGTATAGAGTTCAGAACAATACAACCCATGACGTAAAGCTCTAGTCTGAACTATTCCATTCTTGCAGAATTCTAATGTGGTACATGTATATGTGGGGTAAATGTTCACTTGCTCTGCAGAAATATCACCGTTAGATTAACAGAATGTTGAGTCTTTACAATGCTGATACAATGCTGTCACATGATCAGGCTTAATAATGAGTTTGCTTTGTACAAACCCCCTGGAACGTCTTGCTCCCCTGATTTTTTTTCATGACTTCCAGTGCAGTTAATGCAAACCTGGCTCTTTGTGGATACCTAGTTAAATGTTTGTGTGCAGGTGTGTGAGTGAAGGTTTACCTTTGTGAGACTGTATGTGTCAATGTTCCTCCTGACCTGGCAGATGTGTGTTAGCGCACAGTGAGGGGACCTCTTTTTTGGGTTCCTGTTTGCAGTAGATAAGAATCAACACAAACACTGCTGTCCCAGATTCAGCCTCTCTTCAGTCTACCAATGTCTGCAATGCAGCGCAAGTAGCGCTGTGGTCATGTGATCACACAGCCACTAGTTCTCCCTCCACCGCAAAATCTTGAATTTCTTTCACTTTCAAATGGGTTGTGATGCATAGCTCAACAGTAGTGTGTAGAGGCATCCTCCACCTCTCCTGACCTCCCCTCCCCATTGAGACAGCACTCTTGACCTGCCGCCCCATTGTTTCCACTGGGGATGGATGGGGAGCCCAGGCGCCTCTGCCAGGGTGATCCGCCACTCAATAGCCACCCCATCTGTCGGCTGCATGCCTGGGCGTCGCAAGCGGGGATTTGACACCGTCTGTGCGAGATCTGAAAGGCGCCCATCTCGGGGGGGCTCTCTGTCTCTGAATAGGGGTTTAACACTGCTGCGTTGGGGTGTTGTCGTCCCCCCCCCCTCTCTCGTCCCGTCGCAGGCCCCGACCGACGCAGCCGGCTGGGAGTGTGTGTGTGCGTTCGTGTGTGCGTGGAGGATGAGAGACCTTCATTGTGTCTGTTCACAGGCCCCCCGAGCGACAGGGTCACCTTGTCCCTCAAACAAACGCTGCCCTCAGTGGGATTGTTGGCACTGTGTGTGTGTGTGTGTATCTCTAGCATCTATCCCTTTCACATCACAGCCTATTCAGCTCAGGCTGTCTGGATCAAGCTTTAAAGGATGTCTGAAATGTGTGGGGGAAACACTCCAAACTGCTTTGCAGGTTAAACTAGTCTTAGTTAGCATTAAGGCTAACAAAACCGCTGGTGTCATCCACTCTGTCTTTTCACTGCTGATTTACGAGGATCCATTGAAATATATATTTGTTTAGTCTCTTTAGTGGGGCATGAGCAGCCTTAGGCTGGGTTGTGGGAGGAAGAGGGACTGTATCAGAAAGAAACAGAAGACAGCCGGGGGCAGGAAAGGAGGTCACCTGGTAGCTACTTAGCAGGTGCTCACCAATCCCCACAGTCACCAACCACTTTGCGGCTCCTCCAGGCAATTTCAGTCAGTTCAAACTGGGGTTAAACACCACCAACAGCACCCTCTCCACACCTGTGTGTGTGTGTGTGTGTGTGTGAGATCCTTCAAACCAAAAGCGCCCTTTGAAAATCTGGGCATGTCACTGTTCTCCAAATTAGTGCTGTGGCAGCTCCACTGCATATCTGAACCGGAGGAATATATTTCCCACCAGCGTATGCATTATTAACTGCGCGGCGGGTCCGGTGCTAAGCATTGTGGCGATAGACTGGTTATTCACAGCTCTATTGGGGACGAATGTGTCGTCAGGAGAAACCGCTGCCGCGCTCCACCCTATCAGATCGTTTGTCATGAGTGATAGACAATTTTTAACGGGAGCCTTTTTCAATTTATTCACCACTGTGCTGTCACTGCAGTTTCCTACCCCCCCCCATCCTCTCTCTCGCTCTCCCTTTCTCTTACCCACCTCATATAGAAATGGGTAAACTCATTATACCAGAGTTTGTGTATGTGTAATTTGTGTACAGACCGTGCTCTGTAGGCTTGGTATGGATAATTCCGGACCTTAGTCCTGTACTGGATTTTTATAGCTCGCATTCGGGGCCCTGATACCAATTATGCAAACTATTAAAAATTTAAGGAGGACAGTCTTTTTATAATTTAATCCTAAAGTAATAGATTTGATAAAAAATGCATGAGAGGAGCTTTATAGATGAAACTAGAATGAGTGTATCAGAGACTCCAGTGAAGGGGATGCAGAGGGACTGGGCAGGAGGGAGGGGTGCTATCGCCTCATTATTCAAATGAAATGTGATTAGCACAGAGTAATAGTCTCTCAGAGGCAGGGCTCCCTGGCCAGTCTATTCAGACCAAACACCCATTGAGGTCATGTTCAGCAGACAAGAAATGGAAGAAAACGGTCCGAAACTGGGTGAAATGGGGAGGTTCTATCGGAACTTGTCCAATAACAAATGCTTCTTGTCATTTTCCTTAGGCACACATTTTGAAACGTTTTGATACAATGTGCTCTGATGAACACAACCCGTGATTGGGGAGACTCAACAATAACGCTTGCTTTTGTCTGGTAGGCCTATAAATGTAATGATTTCTGAAACCTTTTTCTAGGGGGATGTATTCTACTCCTGTAGCTCCCTGTCTCTCTGGCTCTCGCTCTCTTCCGATTGTTTGTCTTGTCCCTGCGTAAAGTGCACATAGAAAGGCGTGAAAGCAGGAAGTCTGCACAACTCTAATTGAATGGCTTTTTCTGCTTGGGAGCGATAGAGCTTTTACTGTCTGTAGTGCTGCTCATACTGTATCATTGCTGAGTGGCAGCAATGGTACATTGACACTCAGCAATGATACATTGAGGGCCACAGCTTGGAGTCAACATTGAGGCAAACGTTGTGTTGTGGTTGTATGTTTGCTGGGTCAGACTGAAAACACTGACCTGTTTCCTATGAGTTTAAGGTTGTAAAGTCACGTGCACAAGTACAGTGAAAATGCCTTCCTGGCAAGCTCTAAACCCAACAATGCAATAATCAATATCAACGTAACACTAAAAATAACATAAGGTAGAACAAAAAACGCAGGAGAAATAAGAACACGAGAAAGTAAGAAGCTATACACAGGGTCAGCTCTAATACCATACAATGTGCAGGGATACTGGCGAGATAGAGGTAGATACTCTATGTATAGGGGGCTAGGCATCAGGATATATGATAAACAGAGTAGCAGCAGCGTAGAGGAAGATTGTATGCTAGTGTGTGTGTGTGTGTGTGTGTGTGTAGATTCAGTATAATTGCGTGTGAGTGCTCATAGAGGCAGTGTAAAAATATAAGTATAGGGTCAACTCAGATGGTCTATGTAGCTTGTTCGCTATTTAAGCAGTCTTATGGCTTGGGGATAGAGGCTTTTCAAGAGCCTGTTGGTCCCTGGATCGGGATGTTCATCAGCGATTGTTGATGCCGATTTTGACTCTGTCGTAATGCCCATACCAAACCGCCACTGAAAGGGATCTATAGGCTAGTTAAATAAAGGTTAAATAAAAAATACAAAATAATCCACTTCAATCAGTGTAGATGAAAGGGAGGAGACAGGTTAAAGAAAGACTTAAGGATTTTAAAGTCATGGATTGTGTATGTATTGAACGGTTTTACGTGCCAGGCGCACCGGTTTGAATGTGTCAAGAACTGCAACGCTGCTGGGTTTTTCACGCTCTACAGTTTCCCGTGTGTATCAAGAATGGTCCACCACCCTAAGGACATTCAGCCGACTTGACTCAGCTGTGGGAAGCATTTGGAGTCAACATGGGCCAGCATCCCTGTGGAATGCTTTCGACGCCTTCTAAACTCCATGCCCTAATGAATTGAGGCTGTTCTGACGGCAAAAGTGGTTGCAACTCGATATTAGGAAGTTGTTCTTAATGTTTTGTACACTCATTGTATATATATATATTCGAGAAATTGGGTTGAAACCACCAACGAAAATTGAAAGCCAGCGAAGCTTATGGATTTTAAGTTGTGCCTCAGGGGTAAATTCCTTGTTTTTCTATGGTTGCCTGTTTGTGGAATCAATCCAATCGGGCTAAATCGATCATCTCCGTGGAAAGGTCAGGAGAAGAGGCAGCCGTGTTTGAAGTGCTTATCCCCGGGAAAGTGAGACAGAATTGTGACACCTCCATATGAGTAGGCCAGGCGGATTAGAGGCGGACAGGGTGGCCCACGGGGGCCGATTTAGGCAGATCCAGCTCTAAATAAACCACATATATCACCACAGGAGAGAGAGCGAGAGAGAAAAAAAAGTTTAAGCTGCCTATACTCTAATCCCCATTTTCAACAGAAAAGCATATTAGCTAGTAGATTTGGGAAAAAATAGGACATTTAGAAAAAGCTGAGGGGGTCAACACTTGTGTAGGATGGGGGCGGTGCACTTCCTTCCTGTGTGTTTTGATTTCATATTGTTTGAAGTCACGGGTCGCTCGGCATCATCCTCTGCAGTCTTTATCTAATGTGGAGTGGGTGGTGGTTTTGAGCAGGAGGCAGTAGCATCTGTGCAGAGTTGAAACAGGGCTCTCTCTAGCTAATCCTCTACCCAGGGATCACTCAGTGGGGTGAAGACAATTACCAGGCTGCTTTCTCATGCTAATGGTTCTTCTCCGACTAGATCTTCAACAAAAAAAAAGGGAGAAAAAAAGCAGGAGAGGGAGGGAGGCATGGTGGTGCAGGAACAACGACCGACCTAGCTAAAATGGGTTTTTAGATTACTGTTTAATTATGGATAGGGTCCCAGTTGTAATGGCTAAGGTCAGGAATAAGGAGTGAGAATTGGTTTTGTTTCGGAGAGAGAAAGGAGATAGGTTGTTATTGGGATTTCGTGTGTGTGACGTCAAGGACTTCAATGTTCAGAGAGGTCACGCGGTACAGATGCTGCCACTCACCCTTCCTTTATATTCGCCCTGCAGCAAGGTGTCAGACTCTGGAGTGGTTTAAAATTTAATTCATATCCCGGAATTTATAGAATTCACCCCTTGCCATTTCTGCTGGGAGAGGAAAATAGTATAATGGTCTCCATCTTCACTAATTTCTGGCTCTTGGCAACACTACCTGTCTCCAGTGAAGGACAAACCTGGGCACACAGCTGTAACTCACAGGGATGCAACCTGGAGCAGCAGCCACTGATCTGCTGGAGAGGCGGCCACAGGAAGATGGATGTCTCAGGGGCCCTTTTTGATGTGCCGGGGACACGGACTAGCTTGAACTTCACGAGCGACGTCAATGAAGGGGACGACTTCATCCAACTTCCAAGTTCCTTCTCTCTCTCTATCTCTCTCTCTTTCCCCCTGTGCACCAAACTTCTCCAAATTATTGAGAAGGAAAAGAGACTAATAATCAGTCAGCCCATGCTGTTATCTCTAAATGTCTGGTCACATTCACTGATAAAAAGGCTCTTTATCAGACTCCCTTTGTCATGGAAAGTGCTCACCATTTTAAAATCGCTATGACCCAGGCAGTTTTTCACTCATCACTGAACTAGAAATACACTAAGACCTTGCAGGTGCAGTTGAAGTCAGAAATTTACATACACTTATGTTGGAGTCATTAAAACTTGTTTTTCAACCACTCCACACATTTCTTGTTAACAAACTATAGTTTTGTCAAGTCGGTTAGGACATCTACTTTGTGCATGACGCAAGTAATTTTCCCCAAAATTGTTTACAGACAGATTATTTCACTTATAATTCACTGTATCACAATTCCAGTGGGTCAGAAGTTTACATACACTAAGTTGACTGTGCCTTTAAACATCTTGGAAAATTCCAGAAAATTATGTTATGGCTTCTGATAGGCTAATTGACATAATTTGAGTCAATTGGAGGTGTACCTGTGGATGTATTTCAAGGCCTACCTTCAAACTCAGTGCCTTTTTGCTTGACATCATGGGAAAATCAAAAGAAATCAGCCAAGACCTCAGAAAAAAATTGTAGACCTCCACAAGTCTGGTTCATCCTTGGGAGCAATTTCGAAATGCCTAAAAGGTACCACGTTCATCTGTACAAACAATAGTACGCAAGTATAAACACCATGGGACCACGCAGCCGTCATATCGCTCAGGTAGAAGATGCGTTCTGTCTCCTAGAGATGAACGTACTTTGGTCGCAAATCCCAGAACACCAGAAAATAACCGTGTGTAGATGCTGGAGGAAACAGGTACACAAGTATCTATATCCACAGTAAAACGAGTCCTATATCGACATAACCTGAAAGGCCACTCAGCAAGGAAGAAGCCACTGCTCCAAAACTGCCAGAAAAAAGCCAGACTACGGTTTGCAACTGCACATGCAGACAAAGATTGTACTTTCCCGATAAATGTCCTCTGGTCTGATGAAACAAAAATAGAACTGTTTGGCCATAATGACCATTGTTATGTTTGGAGGAAAAAGGGGGAGGCTTGCAAGCCGAAGAACCTCATCCCAACCATGAAGCACGGTAGTGGCAGCATCATGTTGTGGGGGTGCTTTGCTGCAGGAGGAACTGGTGCACTAAACAAAATAGATGGCATCATGAGGTAGGACAATTATGTGGATATATTGAAGCAACATCTCAAGAAATCAGTCAGAAAGTTAAAGCTTGGTCGCAAATGGGTCTTCCAAATGGACAATGACCCCAAGCATACTTCCAAAGTTATGGCAAAATGGCTTAAGGACAACAAAGTCAAGGTATTGGAGTGGGCATCACAAAGCCCTGACCTCAATCCAATAGAACATTTGTGGGCAGAACTGAAAAAGTGTGTGCGAGCAAGGAGGCCTACAAACCTGACTCAGTTACACCAGCTCTGTCAGGAGGAATGGGCCAAAAGTCACCCAACTTATTGTGGGAAGCTTGTGGAAGGCTACCTGAAACATTTGACCCGAGTTTAAATTGTTTAAGGCAATGCTACCAAATACTAATTGAGTGTATGTAAACTTTTGACCCACTGGGAATGTGATGAAAGAAATAAAAGCTGAAATAAATCATTCTATCTGCTATTATTCTGACATTTCACATTCATAAAATAGAGTGATGATACTAACTGACCTAAGACAGGGAATTTTTACTAGGATTAGATTTCAGGAATTGTGAAAAAGTGAGTTTAAATGTATTTGGCTAAGGTGTATGTAAACTTCTGACTTCAACTGTATATAGGCATTAGGAAAAGGTTCTTTTAGCACACACTCCATGCAAAAAGACCCATAGTCCAGAAGGGATGGCTTTTTGTATCTACAAGGGCTGTGCTAATGGGAGAGTATCCTCATGGGAAACATCGCACCTTTTTCTCCCTCTTTGTTTTAGATGACAGCCGCTCTCACTCTACATTTGCGGTTCATCTTTCCACACACTCGTTCTCTCCGATTTGTCTTAGAGCTCAGTGTTGTGTGAGTCAGAGAGACACGTCTACCTGTCTCTATCAAATGTTTCCTTGTTCCATGGTAACAGCTTGGTGGTGTCTCTACTCAGCATTACAGAGTAGAGGGAGGACTGTTGTTGAGGGTCTCAGTATTTCCTCTGTTTGAGGGGTGCAAAATCCACTTGTCATTTAAATCTCGCTGGATTGATTGCTTTCATTTTACTCTGGCGACTCTTTCCCACTCTTGCTTGTACCATTCGTTTCTCTCCGTTAATGTAACGACCGCGGAAACGTTTGTAATGACCTGTCAAACACACTCCGGTAATGGCTGCAATGGGCTCAGCTGAATACATTGGCTTTCCGTTGCATCTGTAAGAACACTAAAGCGTGGTCGGGGATTTAACAAGAGCGTCTCGACACCTACCTCACAATAAAGAGAAGAAATAGCTTTGTTTTGACGGGTATTGATTTTTGAAAAAAAGAGTTATGATTTAATACAGTTGAAATGTTTACAAATCAGATATGCTGAAATGAGAGCAACTTCCTGAAAATGAACACTGGGATTATAGTGTGATATTATGTCGGATCTCACAAACAATGTAAAGTAGGTTTAGATAGGTGTCATCTAGAACCAAGCGTTTTTAGATTAAATCTATGGGTATCCTTCTCTTGACACACTTGTTGAGTTATGCAATAGAACGTGACCACAACAGTAATGAATAATTCATGAATCAGTAGCCTAGACAGAGAACATTTTTGGTTGTTGCAGCTCTGTTCCGCCCTTTTATATTCATTTATTAATGTACGCAAATACACAGTGTATACGGTATATGCAAAAGAGGCACATCTAATTTTTGTTATTTTATCACAAAGTATTAAAAAATAACTGGTATACTAAGAACATGTATATATGAGTGCATTATAAGAAAGGAAAAAGTGACATTTTACAATAAATGTAAAACCTTAATTCCCACCAAAATGCCTGAACTGAGTATCTTCATCCATTGTCCAACAGTTACATTTATTCATATTTTGGTATTAACGGTACATTTTTCCCAATAACTGTTGCTAGTCTCAGGTCTAAAAACATGACTCAGTGTGCCTGTGAGGAGGAAAACACCTGCTAGGTTTCTAACTGTGTTTTGCTGTGTGGACATGAAATTCAACAGCACAAAGGTAAATGAATCTGTCACCCGTCAGTTTGATTGAATACGATCAGTGTCAATATATCAAGAGGCCCTCATAACCCCGCACCTCCATTTTGATCTGTGACGCCCTCCAGTCAGACCCTGGGGTCACCTGAATACCAGCACAGAGTGGTGTTTTTCAGAACTAAACATGAAGGAAACAAGGAAATAAATCATGTTTCCTTTTAATTATATTCTATTGATTTATTGATCACCACACATGTATTTTCAGACCTACATCTTTTCAGGCGGAAGCCTTTTCTGTGCGAACGCGTGTGTGCGTGGTGCGTGCGTGTGGGTGCCTGTGTGTGAGAAGGCTTTGCCATTTCTGTCTTTCTTTTTGTCTGTGTTTTGATTTCTTCATAAACTGACGTTGGCTTCTCTTTGATCTGTCGGAGCCAAGCTGAGAAACGATGGCACCAACAAACAATGAACAAAACGGCTAAAGACGACGCTGTGTGTTTTGAATATTCAAACACAGCAGCATAGAGGAGGGGGGTGTATTAGAATAGACTGTGTTGTTGTGTAAATCGATGAATAGATCTATCTGTGACACATTCAGTGATATCCTGGGATATGAAACTTCTCTGTGGTTTCTTTGGACCAGGGTTTGGAGACGAGGCATTGAGAAGGGTAGACGGGGGGAGATTCAGTTCCGTTACTATGTCAAGTAAGAGCCCTCTGAGCAAAAACTTGCATATAGGCATCATTTTAATGTAAGCTTTTAACAGTAATTAAGTCCTACTTGAGTGGTTGCCTTAACATGTGCTCAGTTGGTTAGAGGTGTCGGCGATGGAGCAATCCAAGTGGTACACTGACACATCAAGAGCTGGAAGCATCATGGGGGGCGTCACAGGGAAGTCACATCTTTGCAGTGGACCACTGAGACTAAGTGCTACTTGCTCCTGTGTTTCCTCTGCCGTCTCTGACAGGCTATACTTGTGTTTTTATTTCTTACAGGCCGACAGCAGCACCAATATACACTACATGACAAACAGTATGTGGACACCTGCTCCAAAATCATGGGAATTAATATGGAATTGGTCACCCCTTTGCTGCTATAACGGTCTCTGCTCTTCTTGGAAGGCTTTTCGCTAGATGTTGGAACATTGGTGGAGCGACTTGCCTCCATTCAGCCACAAGAGCATTAGTGAGGTCGGGCACTGATGTTGGGCGATTAGGCCAGGCTCGCAGTCGGCGTTCCAATTCATCCCAAAGGTGTTCAATGGGGTTGAGGTCAGGACTCTGTGCAGGCCAGTCAAGTTCTTCCACACCAATCTCGACGAACAATTTCTGTATGGACCTCGCTTTGTCCACGGTGGCATTGTCATGCTGAAACAGGAAAGGCCCTTCCCCAAACTGTTGCCACAAAGTTGGAAGCACAGAATTGTCTAGAATGTCATTGTATGCTGTAGTGTTAAGATGTCCCTTCACTGGAACTAAGGGGCCTAGCCCAAACCATGAAAAACAGCCCCAGACCATTATTGGCACTATGCATTGGGGCAGGTAGCGTTCTCCTGGCATTCGCCAAACGCAGATTCGTCCGTCAGACTGCCAGACGGTGGTTCCTCACTCCAGAGAGGGCGACACCACTGCTCCAGTGTCAAATGGTGGCATACTTAACACCACTCCAGCAGACTCTTGGCATTGCGCATGGTTATCTTAGGCTTATGTGCGGCTCCTCGGCCATGGAAACCCATTTCATCACAAACAGTTCTTGTGCTGACGTTGCTTCCAGAAGCAGTTTGGAGCTCGGTAGTGAGTGTTACAACCGAGGACGGTCCTGTGAGCTTGTGTGGACTATCACTTCGCGGCTGAGCCGTTGTTGCTCCTAGACATTTCCACTTCACAATAACAGCACTTACAGTTGCCCGGGGCAGCTCTAGCAGGGCAGAAATGTTACGAACCGACTTGTTGGAAAGGTGGCATCCTATGACAGTGTCACGTTGAAAGTCACTGAGCTCTTCAGTAAGGCCATTCTATGGCCAATGTTTTGGCTACGGAGATTGCATGGCTGTGTGCTCAATTTTATACACCTGTCAGCAACTGGTGTGGCTGAAATAGCCAAATCCACTCATTTTAAGAGGTGTGTGTGTATATACGTATATATAGTTCTAACTGTATGCATGTTTCATATGTGAACTGTCGTAAAGGGGTTGTTGCTTGGTCAGAGTCTCACGGTTGTCTCATTTGGGTGGCCTTTTATTAGGCATTAATGATAGAACTAGCCCTGCACAGAGACACAGCAGTCAGCCCAGAAGTCAATTAGTCCTCATTGCTATGACATGGTTGACATTAGTGTATGCAAGCGTGTGGTGATATGAGATGGCAGTCTACTCACTGCTTTTGGACTGACAGAAAACCATGACTGAAAGACTGATGCCGACTGGAATATGGAACCAAAAGGGTACTGCTTTATTTTATTTGACAGCCCAGTTTAAGCTTGTACTTAACTATGTCCGGTTTCCCAAAAGCAAAATTAATCCTTGGAACCTTTTTAGGAGCATCGTTAAATCTCCGAGCTGTGTCCCAAAACCATTGTTATTGACGTTGCACTTTAAAACGCTTGTAATCTAACGCCTGCCTCAGACCACTCGTAGAACAGCTAAATGCGTCGTTAATGCTTTTTTGCCCTTCCGCAACACTTTATACACAGAAGTTCTCCGCTAAACATAGGATCATATGGTTTATCCGTCTCTTGACCTTCGATAACTTCAGAACAAAGTTGACTACAATTAAAACGTCTTTGCAATTGATAAACGGGCGACGTAGAAAAAATATTCTTCAAATGAAAACTGAGACGACTGCATTAAATATAAATACTGTAGCGATAGGCCTATTTTAATCATATTGAAATACATGTCATGTTCAATAAATGTAGTTCTATTTTGCTACTTGTAGGCTACTGTCTATAATTTGTCTCAGTATATTTCATGATGCGTAGCCTAATGTGAGCAGTGATGTGCCAAATCGGTGATTTAGTGCATTTTTATAGGGTAAGCCACATCAATATTTCCAGCCATAGGTGATAATATCTCTCTAGGAGCTGATCCGTCTTCAGTATTGTGAAACAATTATAATCTCAAGGTAAGATTTGAATGGAGAAAGCTGATCCGAGAGCCGCATGGCCTTTCTTTCAGTAGCGACACATGCTCCAACGACGCACTTGGTTCTCTCCGCGTGTTTTGGGAAACGCGCGTTGCGTCTTCGGCCCGTTGTGGGAAAGATGCATCGGTAAAACACCCGTAAGCCTAAACCCCATCACTATTGGGAAACTGGGCCCTGGTATTTAGGCTGTGCGGTGACAATGGCTGCTTTCTGTTCGGCGTACTTACCCTTAAAGAGGGTAAGGCTTTGTAAGTATTGTCATTCTGTATTACGAATGATCATGATTACTAACAGTGAAGGGAATGGATCCTGCTGCACTGACCATTCTCCATACGTGTTCTAGAAATAATGTGTCACCTACCAAATAGTTCCGGTAGGCTTTAGCACACAATGTCCTTTTGTTGGGCCAGTTTTGTTTTGCTGGTTGTATTGGGTTGTGCAGGACTGTTGAGTGTAGACTGTGTCTAGGGGCCTGTATTGTTCTGGGGAATCGGTGTCTCTTGTTAGTGGAGCTGTGAGGGTTGGTTAACAATGCCTTATTTAATGTCCCAGCTTGCGTGCCTGTCAGCAAATGCCCTCTCAGGATTTGTATGTGTGTGTTGTTTATACTTGTGTGTGCTGGTGCAGTGTGTGTCTGCGATCTATGGGAGCTTCTCCCTTTTGTGTTTGTGTGTCCAAATTGGGGTCTGTAGCTCTTCTATTGTGTGCCCTGTCCACCGTAGACGAGTGTGTATGCGTGAATGTGTGTATGCGTGAATGTGTGTATGCGTGAATGTGTGCGTGCGTGAATGTGTGCGTGCGTGCATAGTGCTGTGTGTGGAGGAAAGTTAAAGGGCAGGGGAGTTTACTGCCAGCCATTCCTAATGGTAATGGGGCCTTTCATTCTCCCGCTATTCATGAGGGGGAGCTGGGGGATCAGCGGGGTAGAGGCAGTGCCTTGTTAAAGAAAAAATAAAGGGATTTGAGTGTGTCGATTGGATTAACTTGTTTGGGTTTATTAACAGGGGAGACACAGCATCTTGTTAAAAGCGCTGCATGGGGCATCCCACAGTGAGCCGGTGGGTCACTAATCAATTAGGCCCAAGCCCCGCCCTGTTCACCAAGCACGGCCACTACCAGTCAGCCCGCCACCAGGCTCCCAGACCTGACCTGCTCTGGTGGAAGGGGGGGGGTGGCATCACCAGGGCTGCACACACAAACAGACTGACAGTCGCAAACACACATGCACACAACTCTTTTACAATGGCTTCCACTTTTGGAGCGTACAAGGCCCTTTCCTGTGGTTGCGCTCCCAACCTGGTTGGATGCTTGTCTAGGCAGACAGCCCCCTGAGTGCAGGGGGACGATCCTCCTATAATCTGAGGGTCCATTCTCATTGACGAGAATTAATATCTATTCTCGAGAGACATTACTGTAATGTATATTTCTCACGTCTCGAACGCTACCTCTGTCGGTCGCGCACGACACCTGCCCAACAGTTGGGCAGTGGAAACAGAATTGTCTCGTTGAGCCCAACATTCGTGCAGTAAAAATACTAATAGCAGAGCATTGTTTTTGAAACAGATGAAATGTATAGACATTTGTATTATATTTTAGACGGAGTTTTCACCTGAAATTGCAGTAACAGCCTGAGCCACCACCCATGCAAGAAGCTGATCAACTCACCAAGGGAATTATCCGCATTTTCGTTTACCTCATATAATGACTTCATGGCATTGATAAAATTAAGCCTGGTTTGTTCTAAGATAGCTTTAATACGGTGGAACTGTACTTTTACATATTCAAATGAGAGGGGTAAACGTTTATGTTTAATATACTAACATTGCTAACTAGCTGTGTTTATTGTCATGCAAGCCACATTTATATGCAAGCTACATTTAGCCAATGCGTGTAAGAATGAGAAAATAAACATTTTAATTATCTGCACACGCTTGTGAATTGTTGAAGAGTGTAGCCAATATGGTTTGGTTGCGTTATTCAACAGTAGTTAATGTTGGAAAAGTTTATTGCATTGTTGAATAGTTTGCGACTTACTGGTGGCTACTGTGGTACTGATATTTACGGTAAATTTAGAGCCCCAGAGCAATAATGTCACGTTGCCAGACAACGAAAGGTAAGGCACGGATGTAATGTAAATGGGGGGAGTGAGTTCCATTTCGTTTATACAATTTGCTCTTTTTTGTCTAGAAACATTATACTGCACATTACTATATTATTATTTAGATCCTTTGTTAGCAGTAAGATACACTTTATAGTTCATGCCCAGTTCGGTAGGAAAATGTTTGTATGGAAAGGTATGTTCATATATTCTGTTCCACACAGACATGCAGTTATTTACCCGTCTCTAAGCCTACTCAAGGATGAAACTTTGTTTCGGCGCACAGAATCATCGTAACACCACAAGCTAAAACCTGTTTATTTCGGCCTGTTAATGCTTTTCTTTGTTCATACTTCCGGAATTGTTGGAGTTCCATGTGTCTGTCATTTGGGTTGTGCGCTAGGATCACGCGCGCCTTTGCACACCACTATATGCTACTAGGTTGCCGGACGCCATTCACTGGTTCCATTCATGTAACCATTCATGATGTTGTTTAACGTGTGCCCAATTTAACATTTTACTGCAGTGGGCTAAATCAGGGTCACAGAGTGATTCTTGGTAGAGTTAAACAAATCTACTTTGAAACAAAAGTATACACCTCACACACATGGTTATGGGTTTAAAAGAAAAGAAGACACCTGTACCATGTCAGATATAGAGTTTACATTTATTACATTTTGAGTTTGCATTCCAATATTACACTTTATATACATCACAGGAGACTGACATATAACAAAACTGTTTGACATAAACACCAGAATTTGTTATTAATGATTCAATTATGAAAATCTTAACATTCCACCCATGATGCCAAAGATGGCGCTTTTTGTCATTGACTGTGTGAAAGTGGTCATGTCTGTTTCGGACACAATATAATTCATGCTTGTGCTTCTAGCTCCGACAGTGCAGTAATATCTAACAGGTAATATCTAACAAATGACACAACATATACACACAAATCTAAGGAGGAATGAATTAAGACTATATCCATATGGATGAGCGATGTCAGAGCGGACCGGACTAAGATAAAGTAGAATAGAATACAGTATGTACATATGATATGAGTAATGCAAGATATGTAAACATTATTAAGTGAATGAGATGCCGTAGAATAGTATAATATACAGTATATAAATATGAGATGAGTAATGACAGATAAGTAAACCTTATTAAAGTGACTAGTGTTCCATTCCCTAAAGTGACCAGGGATTTCTAGTCTGTGCCTATAGGCAGCAGCCTCTAATGTGCTAGTGATATCTGTTTAACAGTCTGATGGCCTTGCGCTAGAAGCTGTTTTTCAGTCTCTCGGTCCCAGCTTTGATGCACCTGTACTGACCTCGCCTTCTGGATGATAGCGGGGTGAACAGGTAGTGGCTCGGTTGGTTAATGTCCTTGATGATCTTTTCGGCCTTCCTGTGACATCGGGTGCTGTAGGTGTCCTAGAGGGCAGGTAGTTTGCCCCCGCTAATGCGTTGGGCAGATCGCACCACCCTCTGGAGAGCCTTGCAGTTACGGGTGGTGCAGTTGCCGTACCAGGCGGTGATACAGCCCAACCGGATGCTTTCAATTGTGCATCTGTAAAAGTTTGTGAGGGTTTTAGGTGACAAGCCACATTTCTTTAGCCTCCTGAGGTTGAAGAGGCTCTGTTGCACCTTCACCACACTGTCTGTGTGGGTGGTCCATTTCAGTTTGTCAGTGATGTGTACACCAAGGAACTTGAAGCTTTCCACCTTCTCCACTGCGGCCCCGTTGATGTAGATAGAGGGGTGTGCCCACTGCTGTTTCCTGAAGTCCACGATCATCTCCTTTGTTTTGTTGACGTTGAGTGAGAGGTTGTTTTCCAGACACCACTCTCCCAGAGCCCTCACCTCCCTGTAGGCTGTCTCGTCATCGTTGGTAATCAAGCCTACTACTGTTGTCGTCTGCAAACTTGATGATTGGGCTTGATTTCCAAACCTACTAATACATCTAATACATCTGTATTAGCCAGATGTTGGTGTTATGTTGTCATACATTTTGGTCTTTTCTTTGGGTATACAGTATATGGGCTCGTTTTGGAGAGAAATTCAGTTTTTCTTTAGAATTTAAGTGGGGAGTCTGCTTGAGCCAGGTACACTCCTAACCTGTAATGCGGTTTGTTATTTTGTTTGAGAAGTAAGTCTATTGTCTACCCGTATGTGTTGTAAATATCTTTGCCAGCTATCACTATTGAACACTGTGGATAAATATGGACACCTTTGCACCAAACCTTCAGTCACACTTTATTTGGATAGTCCATCTGTAGATGATGGACATACTATCTGTTCATAAGCATCTGACGATCTGTTGATAAGCAACTGCTTGCTAAGGGTATGGTTAAGGTAAGGTTTAGAATAAGGGCTAGGATAAGGGTTAAGTTTAGAGTTAGGATAAGGGTTAGAGCTAGCGTTAGTATATAGTTAGTTGAAATGTTACTGATAGCCTGTAGAACGTCTACAGATGGACTATTCAAGTAAAGGGTTACAGAACCTTCTGCCTCCTGAATATCTACCCTTAAGACCACATCTCTACGTTACCTAGTTCACATTTGGTGGCAGCGGTGGGATATGAACCCACGCCTCCGAAGAGACTGGAGCCTCAAAAAAGAGTCACATTAGTAAAGTGAAAGCTATATCAATCCAGCGAGATGTAAGTGACAAGTAGATTTTGCACCGCTCAAACACAGGAAATAGATGGCTGAAAAATACATCCTCAGGTGGGCGGGGCATGCACGCTGCTAACTTAATTGTTACCAGAAATGATTTGATATTGAGATAAAAACGGCTGTATTGGACCTTTAATAAATGGTCTGAGAGGACACAGAGAAAGGCTTTTAGCCTGTGAATGGCCAGTAATGAGCTCAAAGTGCCTGTGTGTTTGGGCCAGGCCTGCCACGTGTGTGTGTGTGTGTGTGTGTGTGTGTGTGTGTGTGTGTGTGTGTGTGAGAGAGGGCAAATGGCACTGCACACACTAGTAGGCTTTTCAGGGGCACCTGGCATGTGCTTGCATGCACATACTGCAATCAATAGGTCTTCTTTGACTATGCATACAGCACATGAACGCCAGGGGTTTTTGTCCATCCAAAAGGGACTTAGGTGGTGTGCGTGGCATGGTGCGTGGCAATCAGCAAGGTCGGCCCATCGGAGCGGCTGAATTTTAGAGAACATTTTAGAGTGGCGCAGCGGTCTAAGGCACTGCATCCCAGTGCTGAGGTGCCACTACAGCCTGGGGTTCGATCCCAAGCTGTGTCACAGCCGGCAGTGACCGGGAGCCCTATGGGTCGGTGCACAATTGGCCAAGTGCCGTCCGGGTTAGGGGAGGGTTTGGCCGGGGGGGGTTTTGTTGGCTCATCGTGCTCTAGTGACTCCTTTTGGCAGGCCGGGCGCCTGCAAGCTGTCATCAAGGCAAAGGGTGGCTACTTTGAAGAATCTCAAATACAAAATACATTTTGATTTGTTTAACCTCTCTTGGGTACGTGAGACGTTAGTCCATTATATTTTTTACGTACTTTATATCGGAGTTTAAGTTTACACTGAAAGTGTTTTTCCATCCTGAAAATGTAGAATCAAAAAAACAAAAAAACTTTTATATATACATACACCGAGTGTACAAAACATTAGGAACATTTGCTCTTTCCATGACACAGAATGACCAGGTGAATCCAGGTGAAAGCTATGATTCCCTATTGTTGTCACTTGTTTTTATTTGGTTTATTTAACCTTTATTAACTAGGCAAGTCAGTTAAGAACAAATTCTTATTTACAATGACGGCCTACCCCGGCCATACCCTAACTCGGACGACACCGGGCCAATTGTGCGTCGCTCTATGGGACTCTCAATCACGACCCGTTTTTAAATCCAATTCTAATCATTGTAGATTAAGGGGAGCAGACAGGTTTAAGAAGGATTTTTAAGCCTTGAGACAATTGAAACATGGATTGTGTGTGTTCCATTCAGAGGGTGAATTGGCAAGACAAAAAAAAGTCCCTTTTTAAATGGGGTATGGAAATAGGTGCACACAGACACATGCTTTAAACATTATAGACTTACTTATAGTTTGAGGTTCTGATCTACTGTTTTTACATTCAGTGTTTAGTCTACAACGAATGAGGCGATAGAGTTTATACACACAATAACTTACGTTCTGTGAGGCGTTTGGGTCTTTATGGTCATAGAGCTGGAGATTTATAGCCTACGGGGAGATTGATTAGTGCCTTCACTGGCCCTGATGCAGGGTTGGCAATCCCCCTCCCCACCCATTTGCCTGTTCACACAGACCTTGGTCCCCCAGGCTTTTGCTGACAGTTTCCGAGAGCGGTCGCATGTTAAGTTGCTACAGACAGACTGCTGTTTCTCAACATTACCATTTTTTTTGTTGTCCATAGATAATGCTATCAATCACCACGGCGCAGACGTGTGTGTGTGTGTGTGTGTGTATGTACTGTACAGTGCCTTCAGAAAGTATTCATACCCCTTGACTTATTCCACATTGTTGTTTTACAGCCTGAATTCAAAATTGAATAAAGATAATAATAATTCTCACTCATCTACACACAATACGCATAATGACAAAGTGAAAACTTGTTTTGGGAAATTCTAGCAAATGTATTGAAAATGAAATGCAGAAATATATCTAATTTACATAAGTATTCACACCCCTGAGTCAATACACTTTAGAATCACCTTTGGCAGCGATTACAGCTGTCTTTCTGGGTAAGTCTCTAAGAGCTTCCCACACCTGGATTGTGCAACATTTGCCCATTTATTCTTTTCAAAATTCTTCAAGCTCTGTCAAATTGTTTGTTGATCATTGCTAGTCAACCATTTTCAGGTCTTGCCATAGATTTTGAAGTAGATTTTAGTCAAAACTGTAACTTGGTCATTCAGGAACATTCACTGTCTTCTTGGTAAGCAACTCCAGTGTAGATTTGGCCTTGTGTTTTATGTTATTGTCCTGCTGATAATAGGTTATTGTGCTGTTATTGTCCTGGGAATTCATCTCTCAGTGTCTGGTGGAAAGCAGACTGAACTAGGTTTTTCTTGAGGATTTGCCTGGGCTTAGCTCCGTTTCTTTTTTATTCTGAAAAACTCCCCAGTCCTTAACGATTACAAGCCAAAAATATGGAGTGTGGTACTCATTAATGTGTTGTAATGAATTTGCCCCAAACATAACACTTTGTATTCAGGACAAAACGTTAATTGCTTTGCCACATTTGTTAGTATAACCTTAGTGCTTGAATCTGTGTTTGAAATTCACTGTTCGAATAAGGAACCTTACAGATAATTGTATGTGTGTGGTACAGAGATGAGGTAGTCATTCAACAATCATGTTTAACACTATTGCATACAGAGTGAGTCTATGCAACTTATTATGTCACAGAGTTCCTAAGAAGACAGGCAGTTGTAGGCGGCATAGAGCCAGTCCTTGTCCCAGCCTGCTACTGAGCTTTACAGACTTCCATGCCCGTGAAGCTTTGCTTCTTGGGTTCTGATGCTTTTCTCACATTCTTTCTTCATTCCCTTCTCTCGTTCTCTTTCTCCCCCAGGTTGGCCTTGGCAGTCCTCCGGCTGTAGTTGTCTCCCCACCCCCCCGCCATGCTGGCCTGCCTGCAGAGGAGGCAGAACCCTCCCATCCCATCCTCCCAGCACCCCCTGTGTGCTAGCAAGGCCCTGGAGCCGCCTCAAGCCCTCAGCCGAAAATGTAAGTCCACGACAAGGGGGGAAAAAGAAAGGTCAAGGGTTTTGTTAGGTTGGCGTTATTTGTTGTTTCCAAATGTACAGTGCCTTTAGAAAGTATTCACACCCCTTTACTTTTTACTAGGGCTGTCCCCGACTAATGAAAATCTTGGTCGACCAAGAGTCGTCTGTTCTGTCAACCAATCGATTGGTCAAAATGTTAAAATGTGTATTTTTACATATATAGACACACAGTTTGAATAAATTCAACTATATGTAGGCTACTGCGCTTGTCTGATGCTTTATGCACTTCGATGAAAAATTAAGAAACCCAAATTACTAAAGAGGGAGCCAGAGATCAATATAGCCTAAACAGAAGAAAAAAACCTGTTCCCGAATTCCCCCCCGACCCCCCCCCCCCCCCCCCCCCCCCCCCCCCCTCCGCTGCCCGTTGCTACTGGCCTTAGCAGATTCTGCCGTTACGCTCCTGAAGTTGCTGGTAATAGGCTACACCAACAGTCTGTAACCTTTTCCAATTGGTGTGCCATGTTATCGTACCATTTCTACTGATCTGCATGCCAGTTATGATTTTCATATGCACATTTCTTTGGAACAGTTTCATTTAATTTATAATAAAGTCAAAATATCTATAAATCAATGTCATGTGGTTAATCAAAATTCGATCTTAATGAAAATGATACGAATCTTAAAGTAACTTCTATTGCCATTGCCAATATGTAAAAATAGCCTACGTTAAGCCAACAAGTAAAAACATTGCAGCCCGCAGGTAGAAAATATCCCGATAAAGATAAATATCCTATAAATCACATTGGCTACGCATAGCCTGTCTGCAAGGAACTTGGAACATTGTATCAACAATTAACTTGATCCAAAATCTTGTGATAGCAAACTTGACACATTGTATAAAATATTCTGGGCCCTGCGAGTTTCCTGCGCCATTAAGCTCTAGACAGACAGCCACAGCTTGTCGGCTATTTGTGCAAGGTATAAGAAATAATCAGATAGGCCTATTTTATGACGCTTCCACCGGATCAGAGCATGACATTTTTACTCCTTTCATGCTGAGTGGTTATAGAAAGGGAGAGCGCTGGAAATATTTTCAAAGGAACAATTGTCATTCTCAATGGAGGTCAAACAGACTTTGTTTACTTGCTGTTTGATTCAAATTAAAAAATACTTTGAGAAGCTCCACGGTGATGGTGAGTTAAGTCAATCAGAAATAGTATCAGATCCCCAAATGGGCACATTTACAAGCCTACATTTGCGTGCAGGCCAGGTAGCCTAGGCCTACTGTACTTCTATGTATAAACAGGTGCGTGTCCTTACTCAAGATTGACAGGAGCACTCCAAACAAAAGACAATGAATAAATTGATGACTCGACCAGTCGACTAACTCGGGTCAGCTCTACTTTTTACAAAAAAATGAATGTTAGAAAGTGAGATTAAAATGCATTTAATTGTCCTTTTTTGTCAATGATCTACACACAATATTCTAATGTCATACTGGAAGGAAAAATTATACGATTATGAAAAATAAGATTAGATACGTATTCAACCTCTTTGGCAATGATTACAGCTATGAGAGTTTTTTGGTAAGTCTCCAAGAGCTTTGCATACCTGGATTGTACAATATTTGCCCATTTAGTCTTTAAAAAATTCAAGCTCTGTCAAGTTGGTTCTTGATCATCGCTAGACAGGCATTTTCAAGTCTTGCTATAGGTTTTCAAGGAGCAAACTAACTAGGCCACTGAGGAACATTTGAATGTCGTCTTGGTAAGTAACTCCAGTGTATGTTTGTAATTTTCCTGCTGAAAGATGAATTTGTTTCCAGTGTCTGTTGGAAAGCAGACTGAACCAGGTTTTTTTGTATCCCCCAAAAACTCCTTTGTCCATGCCGATGACAAGCATACCTATAACATGATGCAGCCACCACCATGATTGAAAATATGAAGAGTGCTACTCAGTGAAATGTTGGATTTGCCCCAAACAATGCTTTGTATTCATGACCAAAAGTGAATTTCTTTACCACATTTTTTGCAGTATTACTTTAGTGCCTTATTGCAAACAGGATGCATGTTTTGGAATAATTGTTTTCTGTACAGGCTTTCCTCTTTTCACTTTGTCATTTAGATTAGTAGTGAGGAGTAACTTCAATGTTGTTGATCCATCCTCAGTTTTCTCCTATCACAGCCATTAAACTCTATAACTGTTTTAAAGTCACCATTGGCCTCATGGTGAAATCCCTGAGCGGTTTCCTTCCTCTCCAGCAGCTGAGTTAGGAAGGACGTCTGTATCTTTTTAGTGAGTGGGCGTAGTGGTACACCATCCAAAGTGTAATTAATAACTTTACCATGCTCAAAGGGATAGTCAGTGTCTGCTTTTTTATTTTCACCCATCTACCAATAGGTGCCCTGCTTTGCGAGACTTTGGATAACGTCCCTGGTCTTTGTGTACCTTACAGATAATTATATATGTGTGGTACAGAGATGGGGTAGTCATTCAAAAATCATTTTAACCACTGTTATTGCATGCAGAGTGAGTTTATGCCACTTATGTAACTTGTTAAGCACATTTTTACTCCACTTTGACATTATGGGATATTGTGTGTAGATCAGTGACACACAATCTCGATTTAATCCGTTTTAAATTCACTCTGTAACACAACAAATGTGGAAAAAGTCAAGGCACTGTATTTGATGTGGCGTGCACTTACAGTAAAGTGAGACTTTGGAGTTGCCGTCTTGTGTTGTTCCTCATTGTGAAGAGAGGGACTGTTTAGCTGTGCTGACTGTGCAGTCCTGGCAACGCCGCGTTTGAACAGCGTTAGTGTTTAATGTGCCTCCCTTGCCCTGGGTGACCCTCGGGGACCCTCGGGGTGTGTAAACATTTACAGTGTCTGGCCCCTGCCTCTGCGGCCCGGTAGGCTGGCTGTAAACCACCACAGCTGCTCTGTTTGAGCCCAGAACACAAGCCTCCAACTTCCCTCACATGAAACACTGTATGTCCATGGGAAGTTATGTAAAACGGGAGGGGAAAGAAACTAGAAACTGGTTTGGACCAGCTAAGGATTAAAGAAAGCTGCCGTATTCCCGCTGGAAGGTGAATTTCTGCCTAAATTCCCTGAAGCCTCAGGATTAACCCTTTAGTGGAACAAAACTGTCCAGTTTGTGTGTGTCGGGGTGGGGGGTGGGGGGGGGGGGGGGGGGGCGGGGCTGTTACGCTTATAGGCCACTAAATACTCTGGGAACGTTCTACGTTTGCGTGGCAGTCCTAGTACCTCACAAGCCGATTAAAGGGGAAGTAGAGAAGGAGCACACTAACCTAGCAGTTTCTACCTCAGCTTAGGGAAGCTTAAAGGAACTATTGTACATGTAACAATTTCACCTGCTAATAGCCCTACTTTTCAATAGCATATCACTAGTAGTAAAGGAAACATACTTCTCTGACTTCCGCATGCCACAATAAAATAGCTTTATTGGTCTGGCCAGCTTGTGTACACCTTTCACTGTTGCATGATTGATTCTTGTTTGCAAGGTTGACAACTTGTAACAGATGTCTTTTAAAGTACGATAAGGTTGTAAAGCGATTCTCAGCTTTCTCAAGTTTTTTTTATTTTTTAACACAAATATTATGGCTAAAAGGTTACATGTTACTCCTTTAATGGGGATAGCAGTGCCTGCTCCCCTTCCTCGCCCTACCCAGCTCCCAATTGAAAGGCTGTCGACGCCCCTGATTGGCTGTAGGGCAAGAAATTAAATACTAACCTGGGTCTGACAGGCCAATTAGCTTTCAACAATGTCCTTCCCCTGTTTGCGTCAATTATCAAAGGGAAGAGGTAAAGAGAGGACCTGGTTGTTCAGACCTACGCTAGTGTTTCCTGGTTCCATGAGGATGGAGCAGACCTATAGTGGAGTGAAGCCCATCCAGTTGAGTGAATGAGAAAGTGATTAAGAGGGGAGAAATGAAGAGTGCGAGGACAAAAGAGGTCGGGCCTCGAATGGCCGTCTTAATCGATTCCTTCCAATTTGGACAGGATTAGCCCACTTCCTCCCCGGACCTCTTATTGAAGAGCAGCCAGTGGGAGTCGGATTTGGAATCAATAGATAAAAAGAACAGTTTCTCCTTGTCCCCCCCTTCTCTCTCTCTCTCTCTCTCTCTCTCTCTCTCTCTCTCTCTCTCTCTCTCTCTCTCTCTCTCTCTCTCGCTCTCTCGCTCTGTCTCTCTGTCTCTCTGTCTCTCTGTCTCTCTGTCTCTCTGTCTCTCTGTCTCTCTGTCTCTCTGTCTCTCTGTCTCTCTGTCTCTCTGTCTCTCTGTCTCTCTGTCTCTCTGTCTCTCTGTCTCTCTGTCTCTCTGTCTCTCTGTCTCTCTGTCTCTCTGTCTCTCTGTCTCTCTGTCTCTCTGTCTGTCTGTCTCTCTGTCTCTCTGTCTTTCTGTCTCTCTGTCTCTCTGTCTCTCTGTCTCTCTGTCTCTCTGTCTTTCTGTCTCTCTGTCTCTCTGTCTCTCTGTCTCTCTGTCTCTCTGTCTCTCTGTCTCTCTGTCTCTCTGTCTCTCTGTCTCTCTGTCTCTCTGTCTCTCTATCTCTGTTTCTCTGTCTCTCTGTCTGTCTGTCTCTGTCTCTCTCTCTCTCTCTCTCTCTCTGCCCACCTGTTAAATCCGTTGATTGAAAGATTACCACCGTGGCCGCATTGAGGTTTATAATGAGTGTATTTGAGAAGACTGGCCTCCTTTCTGTCCCGGCGGAGGTGAGACTGTGTGTTGGATTTCAGAATTGTACTATACTCTATAGCCCTTGCCCCTCAATGAGAGAGGGGATTGTTCAGCCAGGCTCAAAAGGGGTTCGGAGGGGCAGATGTCGGCTTTGGCCGGGGGAACGTGGGCACACACTGAGCCTCCCTCGTGCAAAGCTAGGTCATCGTCGATCGATCACCCTTGGCCCAGTTAGAGATGAGGGACGGGGAGGGGGCGTTATGGGGTAAGTTGACCCAGGCTCTCAGTAGAATGCTGCTGCCTGTCTCTGCCTGCCTGAACGATTCCAACCGCTCACAGAGAGAAAGAGAGTGTGAGGGAGATTATTACCTGGCAGTGACAGGAGAGGGGAGCTGCTCTCCCATTTGCATCTTCTGTCCTTTGCACAAAAGCAGTGAGGAGGGTGGGTGGGTGCTTAGGAAAGCGGTGGTGGGTAGGGGGGTTGAGAGGGTGAGGAGTGGGGCAGCAGAGGTATTAGAACCCCCCCTGCATGTAAATGCCGAGGGGCTGCACAGTTCATTGACGTGACTCCCATTAAAAATACCTCATACCCTCAATAAAAAAGGACTTAACTGGCGGGAAGCATTCAGATCGGCTCGCCAGACAATCAATTTCCCCTGAGAGAAACGGGAGGGGGGGGGGGGGGGGGGGGTTAAAAATATCAGTGTGTAGGTAGTATCACTGAGGAAGCCAAGCCAGGGAAAAAAGCCATATTACAACCTATGTGTTTTGATAATTGCATTGTTTGCAATATAACCTATAAGTTATTTGCCACCGTTATATATAGGCCTGAGGCTGAGACAATAAGAAGACACAGTGGCAAGATAAATTCAACCCCACCTTTGTTTATAACAACACCAGAGAGCAACATCTGTCTGGTGAAGTCGACAAACAAGCAGTTACAGTTGAAGTCGGAAGTTTACATACACTTAGGTTGGAGTCATTAAAACTCGTTTTTCAACCACTCCACACATTTCTTGTTAACAAACTATAGTTTTGGCAAGTGGGTTAGGGCCAAAAGTTACCCAATTTATTGTGGGAAGCTTGTGGAAGGCTACCCGAAACGTTTGACCCAAGTAAAATAATGTAAAAGCAATGCTACCTATTACTAATTGAGTTTACAGTATGTAAACTTTTGACCCACTGGGAATGTGATGAAAGAAATAAAAGCTGAAATAAATCATTCTCTTTACTATTATTCTGACATTTCACATTCTTAAATTAAATCTGTGATCCTAACTGACCTACGACAGGGACTTTTTACTAGGATTAAATATCAGGAATTGTGAAAAACTGAGTTTAAATGTATTTGGCTAAAGTGTATGTACATTTCCGACTTCAACTGTACATGACCTACTACAGCACGGTAAAGCAAGTTAATGTTTCAGATCGTTTCGGACTACTAAACAACTATTGATTTAGAACCACAGAGATTTACCGCAAGTCGCAAAGAAAACAGGAGCTGCCTCCACTATTCCAGCACCACTTCAATTTCAATATTTCATCATCAAATCACCTATACAGTGACAACTAAGATACTTTTGGTCATGTATGTGGACACCTACTCGTCGCACATCTCATTCCAAAATCATGGGCATTAATATGGAGTTGGTCCCCCCCCAGCCTCCACTCTTCTGGGAATGCTTCCACTAGATGTTGGAGCATTGCTGCAGGGACTTGCTTCCATTCCCCCACAAGAGCATTAGTGAGGTCGGGCACTGATGTTGGGCGATTAGGCCTGGCTAGCAGTCAGCGTTCCAATTCATCCCAAAGGTGTTCGATAGGGTTGAGGTCAGGGCTCTGTGCCGGCCAGTCAAGTTCTTCCACACCGATCTCGACAAACCATTTCTGTATGGACCTAGCTTTGTGCATGGGGGCATTGTCATGGTGAAACAGGAAAGGCCCTTCCCCAAACGGAATCGTCTACAATGTAATTGTATGCTCTAGCGTTAAGATATCCTAGCCCCACACCATTATTCGATCTCCACCAAACTTTACAGTTGGCACTATAAATTGGGGCAGGTAGTGTTCTCCTGGCATCCGCCTAACCGAACTCCTCTGTCGGACTGCCAGCTGGTGAAGCGTGATTCATCACTCCAGAGAACGTGTTTCAACCACTCCAGCCTACACCCTGTATTGCGCATGGTGATCTTTGGCTTGTGTGTGGCTGCTCAGCCATTGAAACCCATTTCATGAAGCCCCCGACGAACAGTTCTTGTACCAACGTTGCTTCCCGAGGCAGTTTGGAACTCGGTAGTGAGTGTTGCAACCGAGGACAGACAATCTGTACACGCTACGAGCTTCATCACTCGGCGGTCCCGTTCTGTGAGCTTGTGTGGCCTAACACTTTGTGGCTGAGCCATTGTTGATCCTAGACATTTCCATATCATAATAATAGCACTTACAGTTTACTGGGGCAGCTCTAGCAGGGCAGATATTTGACGAACTGACTTGTTGGAAAGGTGGCATCCTATGATGGTGCCATGTTGAAAGTCATTGAGCTCTTCAGTAAGACCATTCTACTGCCAATGCTTTTCTATGGAGATTGGGTGGCTGTGTGCTTGATTTTATACACCTGTCAGCAATGGGTGTGGCTGAAATAGCCAAATCACCTAATTTGAAGGGATGTCCACATACTTTTATATGTATCGTGTACCAAAAACAATTTAGTTCAATGGGTTTCTGTGTGTGTGCATGCGCGTGCGTGTGTGTTAGAGGTTGACCGATTAATCGGAATGGCCGATTAATTAGGGCCGATTAATTAGGGGAGATTTCAAGTTTTCATAACAATCGGAAATCGGTAATTTTGGATGCCGATTTTGCCGATTCTTTTTATTTGTTATTATTTTTATAAATATTTGTAAAAAATGAAAAAGATTTTTTTTTACACCTTTTATTTAACTAGGCAAGTCAGTTAAGAACACATTCTTATTTTCAATGACGGCCTAGGAACGGTGGGTTAACTGCCTTGTTCAGGGGCAGAATGACAGATTTTTACCTTGTCAGCTCAGGGATTCAATCTTGCAACCTTACGGTTAGCTAGTCCAACGCTCTAACCACCTGCCTCACGAGAAGCCCGCCTGTTACGCGAATGCAGTAAGAAGCCAAGGTAAGTTGCTAGCTAGCATTAAACTTATCTTATAAAAAACAATCAATCAATCACAATCACTAGTTATAACTACACATGGTTGATGATATTACTAGTTTATCTAGTGTGTCCTTCATTGCATATAATCGATGCAGTGCGCATTCGCGAAAAAGGACTGTCATTGCTCCAACGTGTACCTAACCATAAACATCAATGCCTTTCTTAAAATCAATGCACAGAAGTATATATTTTTAAACCTGCATATTTAGCTAAAAGAAATCCAGGTTAGCAGGCAATATTAACCAGGTGAAATTGTGTCACTTCTCTTGCGTTCATTGCACGCAGAGTCAGGGTATATGCAACAGTTAGGGCCGCCTGGCTCATTGCGAACTAATTTGCCAGAATTTTACGCAATTATGACATAACATTGAAGGTTGTGCAATGTAACAGGAATATTTAGACTGATGGATGCCACCTGTTAGATAAAATACGGAACGGTTCCATATTTCAGTGAAAGAATTAATGTTTTGTTTTCGAGATGATAGTTTCCGGATTCGACCATATTAATGACCTAAGGCTCGTATTTCTGTGTGTTGTTATTATGTTATAATTAAGTCTATGATTTGATAGAGCAGTCTGACTGAGCGATGGTGGGCACCAGCAGGCTCGTAAGCATTCATTCAAACAGCACTTTCGTGCGTTTTGCCAGCAGCTCTGCTGTTTATGAATTCAAGCCTATCAACTCCCGAGATTAGGCTGGTGTAACCGATGTGAAATGGCTAGCTAGTTAGCGGGGTGCGCGCTAATAGCGTTTCAAACGTCACTCGCTCTGAGACTTGGAGTAGTTGTTCCCCTTGCTCTGCATGGGTAACGCTGCTTCGGGGGTGGCTGTTGTCGATGTGTTCCTGGTTCGAGGCCAGGTAGCGGCGAGGAGAGGGATGGAAGCTATACTATTACCCTGGCAATACTAAAGTACCTATAAGAACATCCAATAGTCAAAGGGTAATGAAATACAAATGGTATAGAGAGTCCTATAATTCCTATAATAACTACAACCTAAAACTTCTTACCTGGGAATATTGACGACTCATGTTAAAAGGAACCACCAGCTTTCATATGTTCTCATGTTCTGAGCAAGGAACTTAAGCGTTAGCTTTCTTACATAGCACATATTGCACTTTTACTTTCTTCTCCAACACTTTGTTTTTGCATTATTTAAACCAAATTGAACATGTTTCATTATTTATTTGAGGCTAAAGTAATTTTATTGATGTATCATATTAAGTTAAAATAAGTATTGTTGTAATTGTCATTATTACAAATAAATAAATAAAAATTGCCCGATTTAATCGGTATCGGCTTTTTTTGGTCCGCTAAAATCAATATCGGTATCGGCGTTGAAAAATCATAATCGGTCGACCTCTAGTGTGTGTGTGTGAGGGATTGAGTAGAAAAAAAACATGTTGACTTTCCCAGAAATGCCATCCTCCTCTCTTTCATGACTCTGTCATATAGTACACGCTTTTAGTTTTTGTTGTCCTAGGCTACCTGGCTAAAATGCTTGCTCGCTAGCCTAACTTATGTTCATCGGTAACGATGCACTAGGCCAGCTAGTTAACATTAGCCTACTACATCTAAATACATATTGAACTGTCATCTTCTCAGGCCAGGGGCACAACAATGTATGAATTTGTGGTTGGATCAGAATCACCGTTATAATCATTTGATCGTACGGAGAACTAAGTAAAACCACAAGTCTAAATCCCTACCTCTATCCATGGCTAATTCAGGAAAGGGACCATTTTAGCTAGCTAGCCAGCCACCGGAGGACAATGACATAAAGAGACACAACAATTCAAGTTTTTCTGTAAATTATGTTTGGCTTGTGATTGGATTGGTGTGAAGCCAAATCCAAACTGGCTTCCCTTGACACTTTTTTTTGGTGAGCCAGGACCATTCACAGTTGAGCTCACTCACTTTAGCTCAATGCTGATCGGCTATTATTATAAAAAATAAATATCAAGGGTCCAAGTGGTCTCTGGCTTCCCCTGCATTCAATGCTATGGGCAGCAACAATGTAATACTCTTTTTGACCAGATGGCACTTTAGATACTTTGAGAGTATTTTAACTTTTTGTATTGTTTGTTGGTTTGGCAATGCCACTGTCAGTCAGAGAAACATGCTGAGAAGGATTATTACCACAGCAAGTAAGGTACTTGGAGTCAAACAGACAGGCCTGGATGAGATCTTTAAGGTCAGGGCCCTCTGTAAGGCTCACAAAATCATTTTAGACCCAAGTCACCCCCTGTACCTGGACTTTGAATTACTCCCCTCTGGGTGCAGGTATAGGGCACCCATCAGCAGGAAAAATAGAACGAGACAATCATTTGTGTCAGGTGTGATATCCCTCTTAAATAGCTCGGGCAAATGTTCCCGTTGACCCCGTAAGGCCAGCAGGCTAGTCTTTTCTTCTTTTCTTTTTTTAAATTTTAAATTTAATTTAATTTTTTTAAATGTAATTTTTTTTATAAATGTTTTATTTCTTATTTTTACTATTATTATTATTTTTATTTTATTTTATTGGTGCGTGACTGTTATTAAAAGTTGTATTGTCAATCTTGTTTTGTATTTAACGCCACTTTAAATGTGTACGTGACACTGCAACAAAATTTCCCCATGGGGACAATAAAGTCAGTAAGTAAGTAAGTATAGATGGCCTACACATACAGAGACAGAGGGGCTCCGTTTCTCTCCCTCGGATGCTTTCTCCAGTGAGATACATTTAGCCTCTTGCAAATTGAAGGAAAGTTATGAAACACAGAGACGAAAGAAACTGAGTGAACGTTTTATCTTTCTGGCCTTGGAATTAAAAGGAGTGTGGAGGCATTACTTAAATTATAAATCATAGACACTTGCTTTCAGCATCCCCAAATTCCCAGAGTATGTGGCTGCATTCTCCCTGCGCCAGGCCCTGTCATTTTTTATTAAATCTCCCTTTGTAGGTGACATTTGTAGCGTCCAACCCCCCCCCCCCCCCCACATCATGTCTGTCTGCAGCTAATGTATACGCTGCCCTAGACGGAGGCAGGGGAGGAGACGGCGGTGGAGCCAGGGTCTCTCGTCAAGCACTTCCCCAGGGAGGGGAAGCCCAGTCAGAGGAGAGCGAGGGAAGGCCCTGGGCTTTTCGGGGAGAAGGATGCCACTCAGCCCCCTACCCTTGTGGAACTGGCCTCTCCCTACAAAGGGATGTGTGGACAGAGAAGGATTCTGAGGTTTGAGTTAGTAGCTCTAAGAGGGCTGGGCAGGAGGGACCACGGCACAGCAGCACGCAGCAGCCCTTCCATAGCACCTCTTTCTAGTCCCAGACAGAAGCCACTGTACTGTACTCTCTACAGCATTTCACCTACATGATTTCAGTCTACAATTTGACAAGGATGTAAGAATGTGTCCAGGCCATTTTATTCTCTGTAACGTCATTTATTTTCTTGTGTGGTGGGTTTAACGTTGGCAAGATAAGCAGGAGTGACGATGACGCTCGTGGCTATCCATATGGTGTGTTTGTGACAGGCCTGTCAGAATGGGTTCTGTACGTTGGTGGGTTCTTCTTTTCCCCGGTCGGACCGCCGTAGGTCCTTCCCTCGTTAGACCGCACATGTCACAGCCGCTCCTGTGTCTGCCCCGTGATTGGATCAGACCTCTCGGGCTCTGTCCTGTGATTGGATCAGACTTCAGGTTCAATCTGTGTCTCCCTGTCATGCCTCCAGCCAACAGCAGGCGCTGGCTCTAAACCCAATGTCCAGAAGGCATGCTGACATCATCATCCAGCAGTCCTTGGAAGCCAATCGGGGAGGTGCATGGAGAATGAGTAGAACAAGAAATAAAAGAATGGGAATGTCAGTTCTAGTCATTCTTTTTCGATGCTGATATTCTGTGGGCCCTGGTCAAAAAGTAGTGTACTATATAGACACAGCCTATGTTCCAGATAATGACTCCAGTCTCTCTGTCTCTCTCGCTCTCTCGCTCTCTCGCTCTCTCTCGTGTTTGAGCCAGAGGTAGACATGACAGTAGAATTACCCTTCCATATCCAATTTGAGTACTGTACCTCCACGACCTGTTAAGTGGGGAGAGAAAGGGAAAGGGTTTCTGTAGAATATTTAAATGTGGTCACGAGTGGCAGCAGAAATAACAACCTTTTCCCTGATTGCCTGTGAGCCCGGAGGGAGAGAGGATTGGAGTGGAAATGTAGAGAGGAGGAGAGAGAAAGGGAGGGTATAGAAGAGGGAGAGAAGCAGCGGTGGACCCGGGGAGAATCTGCATGCACTTGACCTTTCCCCACTGATTGAACTGCCTCTTTTCCATCCCCTGTTTGGAATTCCACAGACTCACTGCACATGGCCGGCCTGCCGCTGTCATTATTCCACTTATTCCGCTTTAGCGGAAAGAGAGGTCAGAAGGATTTTCTTCAAAATGAGAGGTGATTGACAGCCAAGCGTTCCATGCTCCACCCCCTGCCCACACTCCCTGATATACACTCTTCTCAGTATCCCTAAGTGTATCTCTACAACAGCCACCCATATAAAAATAATTGTTTTAGAATGCACCAATTTGTTTTCATGAGGTAACAACTTTACCTACACTTGATTGAGCTTGCTTGGCACCATGGAACCAATGGAATAGTCCCAAAAGTTCAAACCCGCCCTAATTTGGCATTTAAAAAAGAAAAGAAATCAAAGACTATTTGAACCCAGGTCTGAGCATGGTTTTGAGGACCGGCACAGTCTGAGCAAACAGTACAAGCATCAGCAGCCTGTCTCATGCTCACTGCCACTCTGTTGTGCCAGGATGGTGGAGGGCATCTCAGCGCTGGCACTCAGATGATCATTTCCGGCGGGCCGCATCCCACAGTGCCATGCCTCTTTGCTCTGCCCTCTGCCGTCTGTTAATGGGGCAAGTAGGTGGCGTGTGGGTGGGGGTGTGGAGTATTGTTACTGCATAGTGCGGTCAGGCTCTGGGAGGCAGGCCACCGCTCTAGTTTTGGCCACAGTGGGACTTGGTTTAGAAACATACTGTCGGCTCCCGTTCCAAGCCAAACCCCCTCCCAGCTAGCTGGCATTTGCGCATCACAGGTGCATGACAGTGGCACCATATTACTAGTAGGGGAAGGAGTGTCCACGGCCCCTGCTGTCCCACAGGAAATGACATGGTAGCCCCCGCCATCTCTTGAGCTGAGCACTCAGTGCGCTGGAGCGTAGGATGCTGCGGAGGTGTTGCACATTGGTATCATGGGGGCTGTGAGATTCTGTTGTCACTGCCAAGGTTAGGACTCTTTCTTCATAAACAATATTGTAATGCTCTTATTAACGACACCATCTTTCGGATGAATCATTTTACAGTTGCTGTCCATATCCAGCACTGTCTATGGTGACTGAGACCGGTTTCCCCTGGCCTCTGACCATTCAGTCCAGTTAAGGACGACTGCAAGGGATGGACTGAGAAGATGGAGAGAGAGGAGAGGGTTGGACTGAGAGAAGAGAGGGTTGGACTGAGAGAGAGGGATGGACTGAGAGAGAAGAGGGAGATGGACTGAGAGAGAAGAGGGGGATGGACTGAGAGAGAAGAGGGGGATGGACTGAGAGAGAAGAGGGGGATGGACTGCGAGAGAAGAGGGGGATGGACTGCGAGAGAAGAGGGGGATGGACTGCGAGAGAAGAGGGGGATGGACTGCGAGAGAAGAGGGGGATGGACTGCGAGAGAAGAGGGGGATGGACTGCGAGAGAAGAGGGAGATGGACTGAGAGAGAAGAGGGGGATGGACTGAGAGAGAAGAGGGGGATGGACTGAGAGAGAAGAGGGGGATGGACTGCGAGAGAAGAGGGGGATGGACTGCGAGAGAAGAGGGGGATGGACTGCGAGAGAAGAGGGGGATGGACTGCGAGAGAAGAGGGGGATGGACTGCGAGAGAAGAGGGGGATGGACTGCGAGAGAAGAGGGGGATGGACTGCGAGAGAAGAGGGGCATGGACTGCGAGAGAAGAGGGGGATGGACTGCGAGAGAAGAGGGGGATGGACTGCGAGAGAAGAGGGGGATGGACTGCGAGAGAAGAGGGGGATGGACTGCGAGAGAAGAGGGGGATGGACTGCGAGAGAAGAGGGGGATGGACTGCGAGAGAAGAGGGGGATGGACTGCGAGAGAAGAGGGGGATGGACTGCGAGAGAAGAGGGGGATGGACTGCGAGAGAAGAGGGGGATGGACTGCGAGAGAAGAGGGGGATGGACTGCGAGAGAAGAGGGGGATGGACTGAGAGAGAAGAGGGGGATGGACTGAGAGAGAAGAGGGGGATGGACTGAGAGAGAAGAGGGGGATGGACTGAGAGAGAAGAGGGGGATGGACTGAGAGAGAAGAGGGGGATGGACTGAGAGAGAAGAGGGGGATGGACTGAGAGAGAAGAGGGGGATGGACTGCGAGAGAAGAGGGGGATGGACTGCGAGAGAAGAGGGGGGTGGACTGCGAGAGAAGAGGGGGGTGGACTGCGAGAGAAGAGGGGGGTGGACTGCGAGAGAAGAGGGGGGTGGACTGCGAGAGAAGAGGGGGGTGGACTGCGAGAGAAGAGGGGGGTGGACTGCGAGAGAAGAGGGGGGTGGACTGCGAGAGAAGAGGGGGATGGACTGCGAGAGAAGAGGGGGATGGACTGCGAGAGAAGAGGGGGATGGACTGCGAGAGAAGAGGGGGATGGACTGCGAGAGAAGAGGGGGATGGACTGCGAGAGAAGAGGGGGATGGACTGCGAGAGAAGAGGGGGATGGACTGAGAAGATGGAGAGGGGGATGGACTGAGAAGATGGAGAGGGGGATGGACTGAGAGAAGAGGGATGGACTGAGAGAAGAGGGATGGACTGAGAGAAGAGGGGGATGGACTGAGAAGATGGAGAGCGATGGACTGAGGAGATGGACTGAGAAGATGAGAGGGATGGACTGAGGAGATGGACTGAGAAGATGAGAGGGATGGACTGAGGAGATGGACTGAGAAGATGGAGAGGGATGGACTGAGGAGATGGACTGAGAAGATGGAGAGGGATGGGATGGACTGAGAAGATGGAGAGGGATGGACTGAGAGGGATGGACTGAGAGGGATGGACTGAGAGGGATGGACTGAGAGGGATGGACTGAGAGGGATGGACTGAGAGGGATGGACTGAGAGGGATGGACTGAGAGGGATGGACTGAGAGGGATGGACTGAGAGGGATGGACTGAGAGGGGAGGAGAGAGAGGAGAGGGATGGACTGTGAAAACACTTGAGCGAATGTTGGCCACAGCACAATGCTAAAAGCATGGCTCCCCCTTTAACTTGAATTATTGTGGCCCATCTTAACTGTGTTGTATATGCGTGTACGTGCGTGCGCGTGTACACTTTTTTATCCCATGTGTAACTCTGTGTTTGTGTCGCACTGCTTTGCTCTATCTTGGCCAGGTTGCAGTTGTAAATGAGAACTTGTTCTTAACTGGCCTACCTGGTTAAATAAAGGTGAAATAAATAAAAACTGTGTCAGAGGGTCGGCCATCCAAGCTATTAGACCTAGAGCAGTGTTCAGTAACTGTGTCAGAGGGTCGGCCATCCAACCTATTAGACCTAGAGCAGTGTTCAGTAACTGTGTCAGAGGGTCGGCCGTCCAAGCTATTAGACCTAGAGCAGTGTTCAGTAACTGTGTCAGAGGGTCGGCCATCCAAGCTATTAGACCTAGAGCAGTGTTCAGTAACTGTGTCAGAGGGTCGGCCATCCAACCTATTAGACCTAGAGCAGTGTTCAGTAACTGTGTCAGAGGGTCGGCCGTCCAACCTATTAGACCTAGAGCAGTGTTCAGTAACTGTGTCAGAGGGTCGGCCATCCAACCTATTAGACCTAGAGCAGTGTTCAGTAACTGTGTCAGAGGGTCGGCCATCCAACCTATTAGACCTAGAGCAGTGTTCAGTAACTATCAGAGGGTCGGCCATCCAACCTATTAGACCTAGAGCAGTGTTCAGTAACTGTGTCAGATGTGTAACATGGATGGAGTGTTTTTGCTGACCCTGACTGTCACCTCTGCTTTGGGGGTCCCTGAGGGCTAAAAGGAACCATTCAAACCACACATTCAAATGAAATTCCTTACTCATATATCCAGACCACGGTATCCATCCATATTGGACAGTGATTTGAGTCAATGGAGGGTGTTTCTTTTCTGAAAAGCTGTAATCTTTACTGCTGCTTTCTATCTGTCGGTCTGTTTTGGCTCTTCCCCCTTTTTCTCTCTCTGTCGCTCTCCTAAATCTATGGCCTTTCTCTTTCCCCTTCTCGCTCCCTTGCTCGCTCCCTCCCTCCCTATAGCTCCCTCTCCTTCTCCCTGTCTCTCTCTCTTCCCTGGCTGCTGGTGTAGTGCAGACAGCCGGGGCCTTGTTGTCTGTGCAGTGTTAAATATTAATTGGGAATCAGTGGAGGACTTGTCTCCTAAATGATAGAACAGAAGGGCCCGGGCTTTTGCCTCAGGCAGCCTGCGGGTGCCTCTCTTCTCCCATTTGCGTGCAGGCCCGCGAACCAGCGCTTCCTCCAGTCTGACAGCCCTGCCCAGGGCCGCCCCCCCCCCCCCCCCCCCCCCCCCCCCTCTCCCTCCCTCTCTCCCTTTCCCACCCTCTGCTGCTCCGTTCAGCTCTGCCTCATCTCTTACCTCTGTCTCTGTGTGCTCCTACAATCTCCAGTCCTCAGGTCCCGTACTCAAACTCTGGGTTTGGTTGTGTACGTGGAGGGAGTGTGTGTGCGCGCGTGCTGCCGCCAGCTCTCGGGTCCATTTCTAGGCTTTCGAGGGAATAGTGTAGCACAGTGGCAAATACTACTGAAGGAAGGCAGCCAGGACAGGAGAGGTGCCTCGTTGTCATCACAGGTGATATAGACGGGTACAGTGTGCGTGTGCGCTGCTTAACACAGAGCCTCCCTTTGTCCCGGTTTATCAGGGCTATCATCTGGAGAGGTGTGAAGAGATGAAACAAGTGCCCCAGTGCATGCTGGTCCGTTGGCTGTGGGTGACCCCTATGTCTCAGGGATCATTAGCGTATATATATATACATGTAAAAAAGGCCATTAGTACTGTTTTGGAATTGGAAACCAGTCTGGGTTGATATTGAATGTTGGCTCTTTATCCCTCAGCTCTGGAGTGCAGCTTCAAACACAGAACGCAATGGGGGGGGGGGGGGGGGACGACATTGTGTTGGAGGGGGCCGGGCTGGACGGGGACTAGAGAGGGAGATAAATAGTGCGGGAGGAAGAGACAGAGAGGGAGGGAGAGAGCAGGGGGCTGGGGTGACTTTGATGCCACAGGAATGAGTTCACAGGTTCCTGAGCACAGGCCTAATCGCACATGACAATATCGGCTGGTGTGCCAGTCGCAACACATAACCGCCCGCCGCTAGCTAGTGCTGCTGACTCGGGGTATTTGCTGATAACGCTCTGCATTCTAGACCATGCTGTGTGCACAATGAGGGTGGCCCAGGCTTGCTTCAGGGAGAGGGGCAGTCTCGTCACAGCCATACTCCAATCGAATCGAAGGACAGGCCGGTGAATAAAGTAATTTTCCTTTCAATTTCTAATTTATTATGTCACCCGTTGGGCCCCATAAATTATTGCAAATGGAAAAGAAAAAGACTGGCGAGGCTCGGGGCTTGAAATGAGCTTGGGGCTACAGGCTTTGCCGGCGGTGTGAGATGAAACATTTTCAGTCGTTTTTTTTCTACAGGATTGATTGGAACACCCTTTTTGTCTTTCATGGGAACAAACAACGATGCATAGTTCTTTTTGTTTGGCCTGTTTTGTTTGTCGGGTATCGCGTGAAGTGTGGGGGTTAACATGTTGCCCCAGATTCTCTGTTTGTTTGGTGCACAAGCCGCTGTCCCACAATAGAGCCGACATGGCTGCTACTGCTGACAGACTGCATTCTTCCTCCCCAGCCAGCACAAAGAGGGACCGGCTCGGCCAGCTCTCACTCTCTTCTCTCTCTCTCTCTTCTCTCTCTCTCTCTCTCTTTCTCTCTCTCTCTCTCTCTCTTTCATTCTCTCTCCTTGTGTCTCTTTACTCTGTGTGTGTGTGTGTGTGTGTGTCTCTCTCTCTCTGTGCCTCACTCTCTGTGTGTGTCTCTCTCTCTCTGTCTCTCTCTGTCTCTGTCTCTCTCTGTCTCTCTCTGTATGTGTCTCTCTATCTCTCCCTGTTGTTGTTGGTCTAGCTAGCTGCTCAAACAGGGAGATGGAGGGCTAGAATCGCTGTTTTAATATAGTCAGCAACCTCCTTTTTATCCGTGGGGATTAAACATAAGTATTTGGCACAATCTGAAATGGCAGCCTACTCCCTATGTAGTGCACTACTCTTGACTAGAGCCCAAATGGAATAGGGTGCATACAGGCTGTCCATGACACACGACACACTGCACAAACAACGCTGAGCTTTAGTTTTGAGTACTTTATTAGGATCCACATTGGCTGCTGCTAACATAGTAGCTACTCGTCTTGGGGTCCACACGAAATGTAAAACACGGCATGGTACGAAACATCAATAGACAGTAACAACTCAAGGGCAGAACTACGTGGAGCCAAGATGACCAACAACAAGAAATATCCATGAATATTTAGCAAGATACGGCAACTTCATTGAATATTCAGCCATAGGAGTTCTTTGACCGTGACATATGGAAATGGTCTTTCTGTATATTAAAATGACTATAGAGGCACCATAATGACATGGCCACCAGCGCTACTAGGATTTGTCCTCCTTCTAATAATAATCCTATAAATGATAAGAGGAATTCCAGGTCAAGTGGAGCTGTAGCAGAGGTGTGTGCAGGGCTCTGCAGGGCAGGAATGCTGTGGTGCTTTCCCATGCTGTTGCTTTTCCTCTGCCGGCCGCGTTTGAGACGAGGCTCTGCTCCAGGCTCGGCTGGGCTTGAGACGAGGCTCTGCTCCAGGCTCGGCTGGGCTTGAGACGAGGCTCTGCTCCAGGCTCGGCTGGGCTTGAGACGAGGCTCTGCTCCAGGCTCGGCCGGGCTTGAGACGAGGCTCTGCTCCAGGCTCGGCTGGGCTTGAGACGAGGCTCTGCTCCAGGCTCGGCTGAGCTAATGCAGCCCGAGAGCGGACAAATGGAAAGTGACACTTGTGTGTGTAGAATGGTATTTGTGGTGACTCTTTGACTACAGATAATAAAGTGTTCGCCCGAGGTGATTTCACTCGGCGAGCACCCCCAATGGAACTCACTTACTCAAGGAGAGAGAAGAGACGTGGAGCAGGGGTAAAGGGAGGGGTGGAGACTGAAAGATAGAAGGAGGAAAGGAGGTAGAGGGAAGGAGAAAATCCAGACTTCTTCAAATGATGCACGGTGTTAGTTACTAGAGGAAGTGAGGTTCAGCTGAAGAGCTGAGGTTTGGGGGATATGTTCTGAAAAGGATGGTGTAGGTGTGTGCCTGCGCGTACGTACGTACGTGCAAGCGTGCGCATGTGTGTGTTAGGCCCTGTTTTCTTCAGAAACAATCAGTCCTCAGTCATTTCTCCTACAGCCCATAAAAAGCAGGTTGCTACATCAAACCAGCTAATTATACTGAACCAAAATATAAACACAAAGATTTTACTGAGTTACAGTTTATAGAAGGACATCAGTTAATTGAAATAAATGAATTAGGCCCTAATCTATGTATTTCACATGACTGGTGTCATTACACGTGGTCTGCGGTTGTGAGGCAGGTTAGACGTACTGCCAAATTCTCTTAAACGATGTTGGAAGCAGCTTATGGTAGAGAAATGAACATTAAATTCTCTGGCAACAGCTCTAGTGGACATTCCTGCAGTCAGCTTGCTAGTTGTACGCTCCCTCAAAACTTGAGACATCTGTGTCGTTGTGTTGTGTGACAAAACTGCACATTTTAAAGTGGCCTTTTATTGCCCCCAGCACAAGGTGCACCTGTGTAATGATATTGCCGCTTAATCAACTTCTTGATATACCACACCTGTCAGGTGGATGGATTATCTTGGCAAATGAGAAATGCTCACTAACAGGGATGTGAACACATTTGTGCATAACATTTGAGAGAAATTAGCATTTTGTGAGTGTGATTTTTTTTAAATTTCAGCTCATGGAACCAACACTTTACATGTTGGGTTTAAATTTTGGTTCAGTGTAGTTTGATCTAGCGCTATATACAGTGCTTTGTGCAATGGGTGTGAAGACTTTCACTATCTTCACATTTTGCTGCCTTAAAAGCTAAAGATGTATTAAATTGGGTTGTTTTCCCACCGATGTACACAACCTACTTCACATTTTCAAAGTGAAAGAAAAATGCAATAACATTTTCTTTAAAAAATAATTGCATATTGATTGCATATGTCTTCACTCCCCATAGTGAATACTTGATGGATGCACCTTTGGCAGCCATTACAGCTGTGAATAATTTTGAACCAGATTCTACCAGTGGCGCGAATTGATGGATGCCAAGGGAAGCCAGGCTCCCCAAATAATTGGCTATGTAATGTATCTTTCATATCACTGTGTTTCATAACTTTCCTTCAATTTGCAAGAGGCTGACTGTATCTCTCCGGAGAAAGCATCCGAGCGAGTGAAACAGCGCCCCTCTCTCTCTGTATGCGTAGCCCATCTATCTGATGCTGTCTGGTCAAAAATACTATAACATTGTTGTCGCCCATAGCATTGAATGCAGGGGAAGCCAGCAAGCATTTGACCTCCCTTGATTAAAAAAAGTATAAAAGAATAGCCAATCAGCATTGAGCTAAACTGAGTGAGTTCAACTGTGAATGGTCCTGGCGCACCAAAAAAAGAGTGTCAATGGAAGCCAGTTTGGATTTGGCTTCCCACCAATCACATCACATCAAAAGCAAAACTTAATTGACGGAAAAAAGTTAAATTTTTGCATCTCATGTTGTTTTCTTCCGGTGTCTAGATAGTTGCTAGCTAGCTAAAATTGACCCTTTCCTAAATTATCCGTGAATGGCGATAGGGATTTGGACTTGTGGTTAATTCTACGTTTTGGCCAAATATTTTTAAGACGATTCTGATCCAAACATAAATGTATACATTGTGCCCCTGGCCTGAGAGGATGGTAGTTCAATATGTAGCTTGATGTAATTGTCTAATGTAAACTAGCTGCCTTATCGTTGCCCATGAAAGGAAGTTAGGCTAGCGAGCAAGCATTTTAGCCATACCCATAACATGATGCAGCCACCACCATGCTTGAAAAGAGTGGTACTCAGTATTGTGTTGTTGGATATGCCCCAAATATAACGCTTTGTATTCAGGACATAAAGTCAGTATCTTTGCCACATTTTTTGCACTTTTACTTTTACCTTGTTGCAAACATGAATGCATGTTTTGGAATATTTTTATTCTCTACAGGCTTCCTTCTTTTCATTCTATCATTTAGGTTAGTTTTGTGGAGTAACTGCAATGTTATGATTCATCCTCAGTTTTCTCCTATCACAACCATTAAACTCTGTAAATGTTGTAAAGTCACCTTTGGCCTCATGGTGAAATCCCTGAGCGGTTTCCTTCCTCTCTGGCAAGTTAGGAATGACGCCTGTATCTTTGTAGAGACTGGGTGTATTGAGACACCATCCAACGTGTAATTTAATAACTTCACCTTGCTCAAAGGGATATTCAGTGTCTGCTTTTTTTTTATTGTCACCCATCTACCAATAAGTGCCCTTCTTTGTGAGGCATTGGAAAACCTTCCTGGTCTTTGTGGTTGAATCTGTGTTTGAAATTCACTGCTTGACTGAGGGACCAGAAATCATGTTAATCACTATACAACTTATGTGACTTGTTCAGCAAATGTTTACTTATTTAAGCTTGCCATAACAAATGGGTTGAATACCCGACTCCAGAAATGATGTCTAAAAACAATAATTCCACTTTGGTATTATGGGGTGTCTCATCTAAATTTGATCAATTTTAAATTCAGGCTGTAACACAACAAAATGTGGGGAAAGTCGAGGGGTAGGAATACTTTCTGGAGGCACTGTATTTACAGACACTGTAGTAAATTATTGCCTAATCATATTTAAGTACATTTCCTTGAACAGTGATTGGCCACGTGATTGGCAGTTCGGCAGCCTACTCTATTTCATTGAGCGCACACATAGGTCTACTGTACTGTAGGTGCACTTGATCTCGCAGGCCCAACTAGGGGAGGAGTGGTAGGCTACTGAACTTGAACCGGTGAGTTCTGAGAGTGTGTGAATAATGTGACAAAGAGGTGATTTTAATATAACAGGTAGGCTGACGCATACAAAGCAGAACGACGGCCGTTTCCAAATAATCTGCGGGGGGGTTCTGTCTGACCGCCCGGCCCCGTCCTCAGCATGAAAAAATGCAGACCGCGCCGCATTGATCTCTGTCGGGAATGCAGCCCTCTACAAAATGTTCAATCATTTTTGTTTGACTTTGAAAATCGGGAGTAGGTTGTGGACATCGGTACCAATTTTTTTTTGATGAATTTATTCCCTTTAAATTTCAAGGCAGTAAAATGTGAAGACTGTGTACGGAGTGTGTAGACTTATTAGATGTTGTATCAAGATTTTGGGGGGGAACAAATGCTAAAATGAGGAGAAAATGGTCTTGTCTACTTGTTAAAGCTAATGTATTACAGTGAAGTTTATCTCCCAGACCTAAGCTTATACAGATCAAACCAAGACTAACCTAAGATACTCCAGTATACTGAGACCCTGAGAAAAGGAAAGGTGCTCACAGTGTCCGAAGGCTAAAGCTTTTGCCGGGAAATTAATTGATTGAATCCGAGGCGAGAGACTCTAATGAAATAAAATATTACATTTGGGAGTCATGTCCGAGCTTTTTCCCATATTCATTTCTAAATCCATTTTTGACACAGCCCTTATGACTCAGTAGCTGGCTGTGATAGATCACGGTGGAGATTGCAGAGTGCCTCGACCGGCCATTAGTAGAACACTCTCAATTCCCTCCAAAGCCTTATAGGAAGTATGTCTATATCTCTGTTACTCAGTCAGGGTAACCATCAGGGACAGGGAGTACACAGATGGGGGTGGGGTTGTAGAACCTATGTATCATCATCATCATCATAATTCAAGATATCATCATCATGAGCTTTGATACAAATTTGCACAATTATAGCTAGCCTAATCTTTGAATCGTATATATAAAAAAAACTCTACGCCGTCTCCTAGTAAATAATCATCAACCTTGAGATGAACCTAGATAGATGTGCACCTGGAATGTTTTTCCTTTTTTTCCTGTTGCCGAGTAGAGTAAGCAGCAGGGTTCCTCCCCCCTCCCCCCCACATGGACTTGAATTGATTAGTTTCCTTAGCTGAGGGCATATTCAACGTGTCCCCCCCCCCCCCCGCCGCCAGGCAACTCTTCCCTGTTGATCGCTGGCTCACACATGCTCCTCTCTTCTGCAGTGTCTCTCTCTCCATCGCTCTCCTCAGAACGCTCCTGCGGGGGAGCCAGGTTTTTGATTGGCTGATGGCCGAGTCGGCAGAGCACTATTACTATTGTTTTTACCTCCGACGAGGAGGTGGGGGGGGTGCTGTCCTGGGGGTCTGGCCAACAGCCCCTGCTTTGTGTGCCCAATAGTCAATTAGAGGCGGCGCCCTGGCTGAGACGACAGGGATGCAGGGTTAATTGCAGAGGACCAAACAGCTGGCTCTATCAGGGCCCATTGTGCATTGCAGCAGTTGTCACGGCAATCCAGGGCCAGCCTGTAATCGCTAACTAGTCAGCCCTGTGGCAGATGACACCTCCATTAGCACAAGGCAGGTATTGTTCAGCGAGCAAAGCCGTCTCCAGCTCCCCCATACACCCCCGCCTGCGCCTCCTTTCATAGCCCAGCTTTTGTCCGGTGTTGGTAACAGAGGGTGGCGGAGAGGATGTCTGTCATAGGATCAGGGTCTATCTAGCCCAGGGCCAAACGATAGGCACGGGTCAAGGGTGTCCCTTCGCAACAATGCACTTTCAAATCGTTCCATTCCCGAACGGCAATGCATTTGAACAAGTCAAACTTTTTCCAAAGTAAGTGATTCAAGCATGAGGGATTCGAAGGCTGTTCTACACATGAATTATTAACTTGAGTAGCTCCATAACAATGAGGTGGAAAGGGCAACGCGTCGCTTGCTTGCTCCGTGGAGACAGGATAGATTGAATATGCAGCAGGATGGTGGAAGGGGAAAAAAGTAGATTAGCATGGCTTGGCCTAAAAGCATTGTAATTTATAGGGACCTGTGGTTTTAAAAGGACACATGGGGGTGGGTGATGGGGCCCCGGGCTGCAGTGGATAATGCCCTCTCTGGGCTTCGCTAGTGCTGACAGCTCATGCACATTTAACAGCAGCTTCTCTTCTCTGGAGAAAAAGTTCCCGGTGAACCTGGTGGATGTTGCACTGCTGCTGACCTAGTGTTTTCTTTCATCTCTCTCTCGCTCTTTCTCTCACTACGAATCAACTCCTGTTGGAATTGCCCTAACCCTGTTATCCTCGCAGCCTCTGCTTATTTGGTCAAAGCTAATGCGTGTTATGTGCTCATCGTTCTGTGAAGACATCATTGCAAACCGCTCAACCACATGGTCTTTACAACCCTCTTTTTTGAACTGAAATTGTATTTTCTTTGGCTTTGTTGCTGTGGAAGGAAAGAGGGGATGGATGAATGTGTATAAGTAAGCAACACATTGCTGACACTGGCTGAGAGTAAAGATTGAGAACGTAGCAGATGCTCACATCTGATGTGTCGGTGTTACCCGTTGGTTTCACTACTAACTAGAAATGTCTCCAACCTGCTCACGATTTTAGAACATTTGGAGCTCTAATAAATGGGAGAAAGGAGGGAGAGGATTTCAGGCAGTTCTTTCCGGCTTATTCCTGTGAATATTCAATTAAGCCACTAATTAGAATGCAAAGCAGTTTTATGCTCCTCTGAATTTCATACTGCACTCTCTCTGCACAACCTCTGACTCCTCATCCCTGTCTGTCTCTCCTTTTCTGCTCTCCGATTTTTCTTCCCTCCCTCCCTCACTCCGTCCCTCCGTCCCTCCCTCCCTCCCCTCCCTCCCCTCCCTCCCTCCCCTCCCTCACTTTCTCCTTTGCCTCCACCTCGCCTAACTCTACGTTCTCCTGCTCACTCCATCTGCCACGGCTTCTATTGATCAACACAATTTGACCCCTCACTTGGAAGAAGTGCACCAAATTCAATGGATTTTTTTAGAGTCTGATCCCATTCCCAGTTCTCTCCTTATTGCTGTTTCGTACCCTTCCCGACTCCAACCCCATACACAGAAAAAATGAGTTCATCAGAATTCAGAGTACCGCTGGCTAATTAAAGGAGTGTTAATTGAGTGTTCAGGATTGAGCAACACACGCGCACACAAACCACCCACAAAGATGGCACAGGGCACCCCAAGGACGATGTGCTTGGGGAGCTCCACGTCACTCAAAAGACAGAGGGGAGAACAGTTACATCCACCCCCTCTGCTTTGTTCTTTTAACCCATAAGTGTCTAAGCCGGGGGAGGAGGGTACTATTAAGGTATATGGAATTGTTTTAAGAAAGTCATAACAAGGATCATTTTGCTATTTGATTTTTAATTTTAAGACCCCTTGAAGTTTCAAAAATATTGTTTAAAAAAATGTAGCCCAAAAAAGGCACTTGGTCAAATAGTCCTTACACAGCCTGGGGGTGTGTTGGGTCATTGTCCTGTTGAAAAGCAAATGATAGTCCCACTAAGGGCAAACCAGATGGGATGGTGTATCTCTGCAGAATGCTGTAAAATAACATATGGAATCATGTAGTAACCAAAAAAGTGTTAAACAAATCAAAATATATTTTATATTTAAGATTCTTCAAAATAGCCACCCTTTGTAAGGACTATTTGACAAAGAAGGAGAGTGATGAAGTGCTGCATCAGATGACCTGGCCTCCACAATCGCCCGACCTCAACCCAAATTGTTTTTATTTTTTTTGTTTAACTAGGCAAGTCAGTTAAGAACAAATTCTTATTTACAATGACGGCCCCAATTGAGATGGTTTGGGATGAGTTGGACCGCAGAGTGAAGGAAAAGCAGCCAACAAGTGCTCAGCATATATGGGAACTCCTTCAAGACTGTTGGAAAAGCATTCCAGGTGAAGCTGGTTGAGAGAATGCCAAGAGTGTGCAAAGCTGTGATCAAGGCAAGGAGTGGCTACTTTGAAGAATCTCAAATATATTTTGATTTGTTTAACATTTTTTGGGTTTACTACATGATTCCATGTGTGTTAAAAACCCTTGAATGAGTAGCTGTCCAAACTTTTGATTGGTACTGTATACTTCAATGAATGTTTTCAACTAGTACCAGGGGACCTTTCAGAGGAGTCTTGTGAGGCCTGAATATGAAAATATTAGTGTGTAGCCCGAACAGGTTGGAGGCTACAGACAGAAGTTGGCAGGTCGGCTCTACCGACTGACACTTGTAGAGTAAAACGGAGAACACTGTTGTGTTTGTGAGAGTCTCATCTTTCCATAGAGGGGATGTCTCATGGTCTGACAGACACTGCTCTAGCTCTGTTACCTTTCACCGCAGATGCAGAAGTGCGACATAGGCGGATTTGGTGGATTGAGACTCATCCAATGCAAAAAAAACATATATTTGTAGCTTAAACTGACATATTTTTATGGGGATTTTTTTTGATTATGCTAATAAATCTTAGGGGTTAAAGAGCTTCACGATTCTGTTGAAAAAGGCCCTCTGCTGTTCAGTTCACTTCAGTTCTGTCTTGCCATGCTATAGTGTATACACACAAACACATAGCCTCTCTCACTTGGGTGTGAGGCGCTAATGAGCCATGGCATTTCGAGATGTGCCTGCTCTGACACACAGGCATTGTGTGCCAGGCGCTGGGTGATTAAGGACGAAGGTCAGTCCGTTAATTGCCTCCCTGCCATCTCCTCTCCCTGGCGTGGGAGCCCAACCCAGCTCCCAGCTCTCACCACCACTAGCTGTATGGTGCTGGCTCTACCACTTTTATCTTCACTGCTATAGTATATACGCAATTGAAACGTATGGTATGAGGATGACCTCACTATGAAGTCTGGGTTTGGATCGTGATATTGTAACATTACGCTATGAAGCCGTGCTTGTCTTTCCCGGCTTTTCTCTGTTCGGAGATGCCGTTTCAGATGTGCATGTGAGAGTGCTGGTCGTCACCTCATGCCTTGTTGTGGAAAATAAAAAGTGTCTTATTCCATCCCCAAGGGAAATAATTAATCCGTACAAGGCTGTCGTGTGTTGAAATGAAGCAAGTGTGAAGCATTTAGCCCAGGAGGCATTGCAGGCTGTCGCCTGCACAGGCACCTGTTGTCGTCCCTGCCCTACATTTCAGCAGAGCGCACAGAGCAGAGCATAACAACATGCTCCACTGATGCTACTGTGTTTGTGTGCGCATATGCACGTAGGTGCATGTGTGTGTACATGTGTACACATGAGTGTGTGTACAGGAAACCCTAGCCCTGTGAGGAGGAGGTAGGGAAGCTCAGCGGAGGCAGTGGCGGGCACCTCGGTGGCTGTTTATCAGCCAGTAACATCTGTACGCTGTAGCTGGAGCCAATGAGTCCCGCAGCGCTGCAGAGCTGGCCTCAACACCGCTAGGCGCTCTCCTTTCACCTCCTCCATGCCCTTAGCTTCCTTATCCTGCAAACCCACAGCTCCTCCTGGGAGAAGACGGATGAAGATGCCCTGGCCATGCACGTCAAAGTGTGTGTGTGTGTGTGTGTGTGTGTGTGTGTGTGTGTGTGTGTGTGTGTGTGTGTGTGTGTGTGTGTGCCTGTGCGTGCGTGTCACATTTAATCAACTCTGCAACAAACAGAATAGTAGGCAACTAGAATCCGAAAGAGCACAGACGCTCATTTGCCTCCTCTTCCTCAGTGCCAGTAGGCTCTAATAACCAGAAGCTTTTGTGGGGCTGAGATGGGTTTTGTGGGACCTGTCAAGCCCCTAATCCCTGTGGCCTCTGAAGTGTGAAACCCTTTGATGCCAGGTCGCTCCCCAAAGGCTCTGCCTGTTGACAAACAACGGGCGAGCCAGGGAGAGATGGAAGGAGACTGAGGAGATCGGGAGTAGTGGGACTTTTCTCCGCAGCAGAAGGAGAGACAGCACAGTAAAGTCAGACATGGAAAATATGGACTCAGTCACTGACAAGGAATGGGAATTAGCCACCCTTGAATGAATTTTCTGGTTGTTTTGCAAAGTTTTTTTTATTCATGTGGCAGTAATTAGGGGGAATGATGGGCATGTTGCAGGGGGGTGAGGAGGGGCACAGCCCCTTGATATGCCAAAGCAGAATATCGCTCCTCATTTAAACCATGTGATGATCAAATATGTTTATTTAAAAATGCACCCGGCCCATTTTGCATGTGGACCGGCGAATGCCAAGATTTTTTTCCTTTGGAGCACATTAAATAAGTCTTCTGTCAGTTTCCCCTGCCTGTGGGAACATCAAAGAGTGGTGCAACCAAAGCTGTCACCAGGGAAGGTTAGGTTGGGAGAATTGTGCCCCAGTCAGGCATCCCCATTCCTACTGCCCTCTGATCTGGATCTCTATGTTCATGCATGTAAGGTGTCCATATTAGGACATTCCTACGTATGTACTGTGTCCTTCTAAGGACAGTCATCCTTGGTTTGAGTCATATATGACCCTTTCAGCACAACCCATTACAATGTGATCAGATTCATTTATAGCCATAAACATAACATTGTATTTCTTGTTTACCTTTTACTCCAGTGGGCTAAATCAGGGTCACAGTGTTTCTTAATAGTCTTAAACAACTCTACTTTGAAACAAAAGTATACACCTCACACACATGGTTATGGGTTTAAAAACACCTGTACCATGTCAGATATACAGTTGAAACATATTATATTTCGAGTTTGCATCCCAATATTACACGTTATATACGTACATCACAGAAGACTAAAATATAACAAAACCGTTTGACGTAGAAAACTGGATTTTCAGCATTTCAATTTGTTTGATTAATTATGAAATTATGAAAAATATGAGTAACATTCCCCTCATTAGGCAACTAGAGGGTGATTTGGTCATTTGACTCCAGGACAGGGATACTACATTGCCTCTCTTGTCTTATTTAGGACCAATTGTGATGCTGGAGTCTGATAGTACTGTCATTGACTATTGAAAAGATTGTGATGTGTAGACCTAATATATTTGCTTGAAGCATCAATATGTTTTATTTACTTCAACAATCTCCCAAGTGGCACAGCGGTCTAAGGCACTGCATCTCAGTGCGTCACTACAACCCTGGTTCGATCTTGGGCTGTATCACAACCGGCCGTGATCGGGAGTCCCATAGGGCGACGCACAATTGGCCCAGCGTCGCCCTGGTTAGGGGAGGGTTTGGCCGGGGTAGGCCGTCATTGTAAAATAACAATTTGTTCTTAACTGACTTGCCTATTTAAATAAGGGTTAAATAAAATATGCTTTTCCTGTCTTGTAGTTGGAGCATTCACAATTTCACAGACACGAATAATATGCACGTTCTAACTCCCAATTTATTTCCTTTATGATATGGATCTTGTAGATTGAATCATTTTCACAGTTGGAGGCCCATTGGATAGTAGAAATGAACTTCCCATGCTATCAGTAATGGGAGCAGAAGAATAAGAGTTGGTGACTGCTTGGCTGTAAAGTCTCTTTAAACTGAAATGGAGTGAGTCACGCTCATACAGCACCCTGCCTCGAAACTCCTCAGGTCACCACGACCTTCGCTGACTGGCACGTTTCTATTTTGTTTAGTCTTGGTGTTTTTTTTTGTTCGCTTTTGCATAAAAATGTCATTTTGTTAAGGGGTTGCGAGTCATTGGTAGCAGATGATTTATTGAAATTTATGTGAAATTGAGTTCTTCCCCCGATACCCCTCTTTTTGTTGTACATAGTTAAAGGTGACAGGCAAAGGTCTCCACAAAAACCATAACACTTAATAATTAATAACTTTTTTGGCGACCCGACCAAATTGACATAGAAATGTTAGGTATAGATCTGTAAATTCTCACTGAAAGCAAGTCTTAGAAGTGGTAGATCTGTTCTTTGTGCACTATTTATATGCTTCCCGTTCTTAAGTTTCGTTTTTGCGTCTTTGTACACCAGCTTTAAACAGCTGAAAATGCTATATTTTTGGTTATGGAAATATAATAATTTATATAATCTGAATATAATATAATCTAGATAGCTATAGCTAGACAGTGTATTGCCAGTTAATGTGCTGAGGCTGCCATTCAAACAGCTAAGACTAGCTGGCTAACTAGCTAGCTAAATGTTTTAGTTGGTAAGACTGGTTGTATGAAACAACACATGTATAATGAATGTTAACCAGCTAGTTACCTAGCTAATAAACTTAGCATACATATTGTTTCCCAAGAAGTAAACTATCTAGCTAGCTACACTGGCTGCAGCCATTGCAGACAGAAAGCTAACTAGCTAACCAAAATGTGGAAACAATGAAGCTATTTCTGATCAAATGTTACCATATATAGATAGCTAGACCCTTTCTTACTAATTGTACTGTAAACTCAAGGTTAGCTAGCTAGTAAGCAAACATTAGCTAGCCCAAGTGTGGTTTAGCTAGCCAATAACATTCATGATCTCTCCTGGTGAAATTGTTTTGAAAAGCATATACTCGTACACAAATACTCTTACTACTTTGAGCTGGCCCTTAATAAAGATCACTGTAAACAGTAGTGTCGTTTCAAGTGATTTATTATAGTTAGCTAGAAGAACAGCCTCTTGTCTTCTCATTCTGCAGCATAAATCTGCTCCGACCACCGACTGTCATATCAGCACGAGTGAAAAATATAAACTACTTTGAAATCCTAGTAGCTAGCTACAGCCAGACTATCAAGGTTATCTCTTGACAGATTAGCTTGATCAAATGTGAAATTGAGTTCTGATTATGTTCTCAACAGTACAATATCGAACATGTGAGCTCAGAGATATGTGGAATTTGAACATTTTCAAATTCTGCAATTTTCACAATGCCCTCAAATGACATCCTTTCCAGACCTTCCAAAAGAGCATATTGACATGTAGTCATGCCTGTTTTAGTGTTATGTCAAGGATACAACATCTACCCCGACCAAAATATTATTGCAGATCATTTTATGATGTATTTAGCTGTTGTATGATGAAAGGTTTGGAAAAACAGGGAAACCTTTGTCTGTCAACTTTAAGTAGCCATGAAATTGCTTGAATATCATTTAAATCCAATCTCTGTACCCTACCGCCCAACACTGACAAATAATGGTGGGCTTTTAGAAAGGGACATTTTCCTGATTTGCCACCTTATCTCTGGGTCGATTAAGCTGTTGCTACCTGAGTAAAGGCCAATAATACTAGTCTGTGTGACCGAACTCAGACGCTGTGGGATTTCATTTGGGGGTTGGAATGGCTCCAAGTACTAGGTAGCATACCACAACCACCATTTAGTTGTGAGTGACAGAGGATCTTGCTTATGATAGTGGAATTCTGGCACTAGGCATGATATCTAGCTGGTGTTAAAGTCATACATATGTACATATGACTGCATATTACTATGTGTTCTAGTTAATTCTGTGGACCCCAATACTGAAATTACAGAGAAATAAAAACTAGATAAGCCATATGCCAACTTTAATCTAAACTTTACAATTCAGAGATTTTAAAACTAAACCTTTTGGAGTTACACTTTACTATGTTAATTCTTTATTGTTTTGTAACAGCAGAGTTGAAACACATTGTATTAAACGTGACTTGCTATTCTCATTATTTAGCTCACCCTAAAACAAGGTTAAGAATTCCCTACAGATGGTTAATTGTGATTTTAGTTAGGGTTTCCATCGCCCCATCTCCAAGTAGTCCTGGGTCGAATCATTGAGGAAGGGTAAAACCCAGTAAGCGATACTACTTATAAATCTCAACTGTGCCACTGCAATTAAATATGCTTCTATACCCCCTTCCCCTCCTCCCTCCTCTCCTCATATCAAAGGCTAACCCAATTCGACGCTAAAGAGAGTCTGAATTAATTTCACAAAGCACTGATTTAACAGTGCCTAAGGTGCCAGCCTTCAACAGAATTAGTTTTTTTTTTTTAAAGATCCATTCGTCGAGGGATATACTTTCACATAAGGGGGTGAAAATGAGATGGAGGGGTCCTGGGGTCCAGCAACATTAAGGCAGTTATATACAATTTAAAATATTACATGACATTACATTTCATAACACTTCACAACACATTAAGTCTGTTCCCTCAGGCCACTACTCTCTATCACATATCTACAATACAAAATCCATGTGTGTGTAGAGTGCGTGTCGTATGTGTGTCTGTGCCTGTGTGTATCTCTTTACAGTCCTCGCTGTTCCATAAGGTGTATTTTTCTGTTTTTTAAATCTGATTCTACTGCTTGCATCAGTTACCTGATGTGTAGTAGAGTTCCATGTAGCCATGGCTCTATGTAGTACTTTGCCCCTCCAATAGTATGTTCTTGACTTGGGGATTGTGAAGAGACCTTTGGTGGCATGTCTTGTAGGGTATGCATGGGTGTCAGAGCTGTGTGCTAGTAGTTTAAACAGACACCTCGGTGCATTCAGCATGTCAACACTTCTTACAAAAACAAGTAGTGATGAAGTCCATTCCTTCTCCACTTGGTGCCATGAGAGATTTACATGCATATTATTAATGTTAGCTCTCCTTTTACATTTAAGGGCCAGCCGTGCTAACCTGTTCTGGGCCAATTGTAATTTTCCAAGGTCCCTCTTTGTTGCACCTGACCACACGACTGAACAGTAGTCCAGGTGCGACAAAACTAGGGCCTGTAGGACCTGCCTTGTTGACAGTGTTGTTAAGGCAGAGCAGCGCTTTATTATGGACAGACTTCTCCCCATCTTACCTACTGTTGTATCAATATGTTTTGACCATGAGCGTTTACAGTAGTTTAGTCACCTCAACTTGCTCAATTTCCACATTATTTATTACAAGATTTATTTGAGGTTTAAGGTTTAGTGAATGATTTTTCCCAAGTACAATGCTTTTAGTTTAGGAAATATTTAGGACTAACTTACTCCTTGCCACCCATTCTGAAACAAACTGCAGTTCTTTCTTAAGCGTAGCAGTGATTTCACTCGCTGTAGTAGCTGACTTGTATAGTGTTGAGTCATCCGTGTACCTCGACACACTGGCATTATTCAAGGCCAGTGGCATTTCATTAGTAAGGATTTTAAAAAGTAAGGGGCCTAGACCACTGCCCTGGGGAATTCCTGATTCTACCTGGATTATGTTGGAGAGGCTTCCATTAAAGAACACCCTCTGTATTCTGTTAGACAGGTAAATCTTTATCCACAATATAGCAAGGTGTTTAAAGCCATAACACACATGTTTTTCCATCAGCAGACTAAGATCGATAATGTCAAAAGCCGCACTGAAGTCTAACAAAACAGTTCCCACAATCTTTTTATCATCAATTTCTCTCAGCTAATCATCAGTCATTTGTGTAAGTGTTGTGCTTGTTGAATGTCCTAACCTATAAGTATGGTGACCTGTACTCACTTTACTTTGTCCCATGCTTAGTTCTGTCTCTTGTGCTCACTCCCATGTGTCTCTTGTCTATTTATCTTGCAGGTGAGATGGTGGTTCCCATGCATTCTCCCCGCTACCCCAGCGTGGCTGAGCTGGATGCCTTCGCCCAGAAGACGCAGAGCAGCCCACTCTCCATCAAGATCTTCCCCACCAACATCAGAGTTCCCCAGCACAAGCACCTTAACCGGACTGTGAACGGCTTTGACACCACAGGTAGCCAGCGCTACAGCCCCTACCCACACCTCCATACCGGCGGCTACACAGGCCTCCTGGCCATTGTCAAGGTCTCTTCCCCCTTCGCCCCCACTAAGGGGGTCCTCAAGAACTCGGAAGGCAGGCGAACTAAGCTCTCCCCAGCCCAAATAGCTGTCGCCCCGTACCCTCCCCCTAGCAGTAGTACTTTAGCCAATGGCCACTGCCGGATGGTGTACCACACTGGACCCTCGAAGCCCCCCGAGGCCCCTGGCCTCTCCCTCTCGGTGCCCCCTAACGTCACTGTGGCCGGCTCTGGGATCCCTGTGACAGGGGGACGAGGCCTGGTCCAGCTACCCCCACAGTCCAACCTTCCTTCCATCCAGAGCATCATCTATCAAATCAACCAGCACTGCCAGGCCCAGGCTCTGCAGCAGGTGTGCCAGGGTGCAAACTCCTCCACCGCACCCTCTACCAACCCCAGCCCCTCCAAGCAGGGTATCATGGGGGTATCCTCCTGCTCCTCGGGAGGTGGCTACGTGGGCGGCATGGCGCCCCAGCCTAACCTGGTGTACACAGGGGCAGGGCTGCCGCTGGCGGTGCACAGTGGCGAGGCCATGAAGGCCGGGATATACTCGGACAGCATGGACTACATCCTGTGGCAGAAACAGCAACAGCAGCAGCAGCAGGCTGTGCTTCGCATGTACAGTGGGGGCAGCGGGGGAGGAGGGGCCATCAGTAAGTCCCCTGAAAGCTGTGGTGCCCCGGGGGGAGCAGGGATCATGGCCCAGGCGCAGGTGTCATCCTCCTCCTCCTCCAGACCCTACCACCTGACGGGGGGAAGTGGAGGGGGTGGGGGGTGCCTGGACAAGGTCAGCTCTTCCCCTCTGAACTGCATGGGGATGCATGGGAACTTCTCGGTGGGCCAGTACTTTGCCCCACCCTGGAACAGCGTGCTGGTCACCCCCGACAGTGACTGTTACAACCCGCACCAGGAGCTCCTGGGGACCACCACCCGAGGGCCAGCCACAGGGGGGCACAGGGAGATGGGCTACCCCCACCACCATCATCCCCACCATCACCACCACCATCATCATCACCACCACCCCGCAATAGACAGCGGGAGCGGGGGATGCCTGTGCTGCAGCTTGCCCAGTAAGAGCCAGCTGTGCAACACATCAGTGCTGAGCAGCAGCCTGCAGTCTCTGGAGTACCTGATCAACGACGTCCACCCGCCCTGCATCAAAGAGCAGATGCTGGGCAAAGGCTACGAGACAGTGTCAGTGCCACGGCTGTTGGACCACCAGCACGCGCACATCCGCCTCCCAGTTTACAGATAGAGCGTGGGAGGATGAGGGCGAGAGCCAGGGGACACGAATGAATGAATGAATGATGCGAAATCTGGATCAAAAGCTGAGGGACAGAGAAGAAGACCTTGATTTCCTGGGGACGTATAGGCTTGTTGAGACTGGCACTGCTTGAAGCAGCTCGGGGGCGCCAGGGAGGGAAGCGATGGTGTGAGAGTGGATCTTGTATTGGGTGACGGCTGGGGGGTTTCTCCCTCCCAGCCCAGAGGGGTTATTTATCAGTCAGGGAGAAAAAGGGTTTCAGTGGTTTTGGGTGCCCTGACAGAAGATTCTCCAGATGTCCCATAGTGTGGTTTGCCAACAGGAATTTGGGGGTGATTTTATTTGTATTTGTTCCTTTCTTGTTTTGTTGTTGATGTTGTTGTTTTGAGTTGATTCAACTTTTTTGGTGAATTCTAGCTTGATATGAAAGTGCATACAGCCACCTCTGTTGTTCCCCCATCCAAATACAACGCAACTGGGGTGCTATAGTCACAAAGAAGGCCCCAAAGGGCCAAAGGGTAGGGCTGCTTTCTAAAGTCCCTAAAGAAATACATCATACTCGCACACATTTTCATACATACACATGCACACACTCAAAAACTCATACACAAACACAGACGTGTACACACAAACGTCACAATGTTGAATGAAAAATATATGACAATATTAGTAATTATTGTTGTTATAATGGATCCCATAAATTGCACTGCTTGGAGTTTAAAAACGTTGTTAACTTTGGAGTTTGGAATTGGGTAGTTTGGATATGATATATTTAAGAAACTTGAAATCTTGAACCTATTTTTGTTGTTTTCTATATTTGTAGGTATATTATATGCATAGGCTGCTATGGGGGAAAAGTGTCTCAAAATGCTTTTTTATTGTTTCTTGTTATTCCTCCTCAAGCTGACGTGCAGTTTCTGATGTCCTGGTATAAGGCATAGTCGCTGCTCTGGTTCTTTAACCTAGCCAGAGAGCTATCTTCTCTAAACAACACTGGAATCTACAGTACATTTTGAAAACACTTACAAAAAAAAAATGTGCAAAAAAAAAAAATGCTTCCCCCCCCTCACTTTTGAAGATTGTTACTGTATGATTGGGAGGTTTTCCAGCATGACCTCTTGTGTGTGGTTTAGTTATACATCTTTTAATATATTTATTTTAATATATTCCTTTTAATCCCTAGATTTGTGTCCCCTAAACTCACCCATCCCCCCAAAACAAAGAAACCCCAGTTTAGGAATCTGAAAATGAGGCTGAATCAGCTTTTTGCTATGGGAGGCTTTTGACCTCGTTCCGTTATAGTGCTAATCCTGTCATGCCTCCCTTTTATAAGTATGGTAGAAGTGGGATATCCCTTTCACTTTTGGGCACTATCATATAGGAGGAGTGAGAGCTGGGACCAAAGGGGAGTCTTGATGTGTAACAATCATGCCCTGTTCTCTCGGGTGATGTGAGATGAGACAAGGTACACTGCTTTTTCCTGGTCCGTTTCAGCCCATGGTTGAGACGCGTTGAGCCCGAGTCATTCGTTGACTTTAGGATTCACAACATTGAAATATTTATTATGACTGTGAGTTTCCCTTGAATGTACTGCACTTAAATTACTGAAATGTCTAATGCCTTGGCTTGAGGGACTCGAGTGAAAATATTTTTTCAAATTATAATAATTGATCAGTGCAGCAGTCCTATGGTCCTAAATTAGCATTTCTTTGGTCAGTCAAATTTCACTGGTAAATTGAATTTATTAACTGGAGAGAGCGCTGAGGCTTTGTCACGTGGAAATGCTGGCAACAGTGGATATTTATGAAGTGCAATTATTATGACTGTATTAACATTTCTCTCTGAGCTTACACCAAAAAAATGTAAACTACAGTTGTAAATACATTCCCAATGTACCACGTGCCCGATCCCCATACTTTTCTGTTTTGAGGTGTAAAATAAATCTTATTTAAGAATATATTCAGAAGCCACATTTTGGCTGTGAGGTCTGTCATTATTTATTTTTAATATATTCCACACAAAAAATTGATAGAGAAAAAGATTGACTCATGCCAAATATCTATGATTCTCGAGAGGATCATATTTTTGGCAAGTCTCATCGTGGTGTGTATAGATCTGAGGTTTGTGTGTGGAATGTGTGTTAAAGTTTAACTGAAACAATTTAGGAAGCAAGGGTCCTTTTTAATAACCTTATACGATCAACAACCATGTCCCAAAGGCTTCATAAATGCTTTTGTGATCACTGTGGAACCTCTTCCACCAAACTAACCTTTATATAATGGATTGATCTTCTTTTAAATTTGACACAATGTGTTCAAATAGCCGCATCCATACCATTGTTCATATAGGCCTACCACTGAAAGAAAGTAGTTATCGACCGACAGTCTTTTCTATCCCAGGATTTGAAGATATTCCAACTCTATATCCTTAGATTTAGTAGAGCCACAAAAAGGAGATGACTAACGGCAAAACTGAAACTTTCATCGTTTTGCACCTCAACGCATCAGCAAATGTGATTTGCATTTCCCCCTCAAGATAACCCCATTTACCATGAGCCTTAAAGAGGCAATCAGCAGTTGAAACATTGCCAAAGCGTTTTCCCCACCACTATTTTGGTAAAAACAGGGTGATTGGGGCTGGAGAAATTTAAAGACAGAGCTATGGATGCAAGGACTGACCATCCATGATATCCAAATGATAGTTTTAACCATGTTATGAGGCTGTACAGTGTTAGTTTACATTTACAATGTTTTTCCAAAAATGGAGTAAAACAAGCTTATATTTTGTGTTCTGATGGGGTGCGACAGTTCTAACTAATCTCATGAGGCATTTATAAGTTATACAGTGCTGGGAAAAAGTATTTGCCCCCTTTTATAGTTTTCTCTACTTTTGCGTATGTTTGATACTGAATATTATCAGATATTCACCCAAATCCTAATATTAGATAAAGGGAACCTGAGTGATCAAATAACACAACAATTACACACTTATTTCATTTATTTCATAAACAAAGTTATGCAACACCCAATGCCCCTGTGTGAAAAAGTAATTGCCCCCTTACACTCAATAACTGGCTGTGCCACCTTTAGCTGCAATGACTCCAACCAAACGCTTCCTGTAGTTGTTGATTATTCTCTCACGTCGCTGTGGCCAACTCTTCCATGCAGAACTACTTTAACTCGGGAACATTTGTGGGTTTTCAAGCATGAACTGCTCGTTTCAAGTCCTGCCACAACATCTCAATTGGGATTAGGTCTGGACATTGACTAGGCCATTCCAAAACTTCACATATGCTGCTTTTTAGACATTTTCATGTAGACTTGATTGTGTGTTTTGGATCATTGTCTTGCTGCATGACCCATCTGCGCTTCAGCTTCAGCTTACAGACGGATGGCCTGACATTCTCCTGTAGTATTCTCTGATACAGAGCAGAATTCATGGTTTCTTCTGTTAAGGCAAGTCGTCCAGGTCTTGAGGCAGTAAAACATTCCCAAACCATCACACTACCACCACCATGCTTGACCGTTGGTATAAGATTCTTACTGTGGAAGGCAGTGTTTGGTTTTCACCAGGTATAATGGGACCCATGTCATCCACAGAAGGAACCATGAATTCTGCTCTTTATCAGAGAATTCTACAGGAAAATGTCAGGCCATCCGTCTGTAAGCTGAAGCTGAAGTGCAGCTGGGTCATGAAGCAAGACAATGATCCAAAACACACAATCAAGTCTACATGAAAATGGCTAAAAAACAACAAATTTGACGTTTTGGAAAAGCCTAGTCAAAGTCCAGAACTAATCCCAATTGAGATGTTGTTACAGGACTTGAAATGAGCAGTTCATGCTTGAAAACCCACAAATGTCGCTGAGTTAAAGCAGTTCTGCATGGAAGAGTGGGCCAAAATCCCTTCACAGCGAGGTGAGAGACTGATCAACAACTACAGGAAGCATTTGGTTGGAGTCATTGCAGCTAAAAGTGTCACAAGCAGTTATTGAGTGTAAGGGGCCAAATACTTTTTCACACAGGGGCATTGGGTGTTGCATAACTTTGTTAACAAAACTTATTTTATTTATTTAATTATTTGTAAACTCAGGTTCCCTTTATCTAATATTAGGTGTTCATTGAAGATCTGATAACATTCAGTATTTAAAAAATATTCAAAAATAGAGAATCAGAAAGGGTCAAATACTTTTTCACGGCACTGTATTCTTCAAGAACCAATGGGTACATATCATTCATTTATAAGTCCAAAAATGTATGTAGCAACGCTGATTGCTCCTTTAAATGAATACGGTAATACAGTAGTGTTTGTGGAAATCCTTGGAAGGCTGACAAAGCAAAGCTCTTAGACCAAGGAGTATCTAGACTTGCACTAATACAGTAAGTATCCTCCTTAACATTCCACAGTGAAATATTTTCACGTTGTTTCAACAGCTTAACATCCCAGCACATGTTTCTGCCATCGTTTTATTCAGTCTTGTTGAAATATTTTGACAGATTTACAGAAGATGTATCAGATTCCAAATCCCTTTCCGTTTGGCTTCAGCACCCAAGCGTTAAACCATGTCACGTGATGTTGGAGGAGAGCTATAGTGAGACTACAGGCAGTGTGTGGAGCATTTGGTGTCAGCATTTTCCCACAAGGAGAGGTTATTGGTGTTGCGTCTCCCATCTAATGGGAGTATTGGATAACACCAGGCCGACTGACAGTGGGAGTAGGGTACATTTGTCCACAGGATTGTAGTGCAATTTACCCTGTTTTTCAGAGAGCAGGGGGATTATCTTTAGGAAAAGAATAATCTCTAAAACTGTTGATAAATATTTTAATATCCCTTATTAATTCCTGTTGTTTCCCATCACATATTTTGTCTATTAGTGTTTTTTAGATAATGACAAGACACATTAGAATTTAGTCATATTTTTTCATCATTGGACAAGGATATGTTAGGAACAGGTCTGAACTTTGAGCTCACCGCCTCCGACGTCACTGTGGCAGACACTCAACACTCAAGTTAACCACACAAGTCCCTGGGGACTTGGCATTGTGACGGATTGTCTTTCTTCTTTTGGTCGTGTCTGTCAGATCGTTGTCACCACAAAAGGAACGTCTCGGAGCACCCTTCCAGGCGGTTATCTCTTCCGGCCTGGCCTGTCATCTACTGTCTGTCACTTTTGGGAGGTTGTGTTTTAACAGTGGATGTGCAGGACTTTAGTACTCAGCTTGGTTCTTCCTTCCTGTCTGTACTCCATACAGACCTATATTGAGGCTTATATTATATCCAAATATAAAGCTCTGAACTCCATTATGGACACTATCCTCTCAAACTCTAGTCCTGTAGACAAGTTATGTATTTAATGTCCATTTGTAGCTCTCTGCTTTTTCAGAGTTGTCATTATGAGAGGGTAGAGGATAATACTGTGGTTTAGAGTTAAAGAGCAACTGCCCTTGAAAAGCAACTTCTCTTTTTGAAAATGGATTATGTGGCATCGATATGAGTCAGAAACCTTTATTCTAGTTGACTCGGAAGTGTAAATAAGATCATTTTGGTCATAAATATTTGCGAGATGATTGGAGAAAAATGTGTCACGGAATGAAGGGTAGCGTAAAATTATCCTGCTCACATGCCAACAGTAAGTAGTTGTCAATTCTGAGCGTTACACATGACCCTATCTTAATGCCCATGACTTGACATTAAATTTGACATCACTATGGGGCTAGTTTTTTATTTAACCCTCATTTAGATAGGCAAGTCAGTTAAGAACAAATTCTTATTTACAATGACAGCCTACACCGGCCAAACGCAGACGACGCTGGGCCAATTGTGCGCCGCCCTATGGGACTCCCAATCACGGCCAGTTGTGATACAGCCTGGATTCTAACAAGTGTGTCTTTTGTGACTTCTCAAGCACTGAGACTCAGTGCCTTAGACTGCTGCGCTACTCGGGAGCCCGAGTGGGACCATCAGTAAAGTAAACAATGTACATGGGACAATATCTTAAAAGGTCAATAGCTCCAAATGTCAATTAAATAAATTAAATAAAAAAGTCAAACCAACTTTGCCACACCAGCTAATTGGCTAAATGATTTGGCTAATTCTTCCCACCTGTAAACACACACGAGAGACACCCACATCAAACCACACCCTGAAACCAACTCATGTTTGAATTCAGTCATGGGCGCTAACATTTCTTAATGAACCAAATCTAAACTGGGCCAAATCTTTAAACATTCCAAAAGAAAGTCTCTTCAATTTATCGTTCCATGGATAAAAATAGAGAACATTTCCCATGATCAATGAAAGTGATTATTTTCTATTGTTAGAATGGAGTAATACTATTACCATGCATCCCTCATGTTTCTTCATGGAGTGGGATAGGGGGCTTTATTTTAGTTCCCACACAGTCTCCAAACTGTCTGTCCCAAGGGAGGTTACTGTTCGTGGAATATACCTCTGTTGCACTGGCCTCTATCTAGGATTTCTAGGCTCCTTTGCGAAAATGGATGCTCAGCCCATATTAGGATAATGGAATTACATTTTCAATAAGACTTGTGACCGCCCATCCATGGCTCCATCCGTGCAGGGCCTCTCGGCTGCAGAGTGGCATATGGCATGTCATTATCTACGCCCTCCCTCCCTCCCCCTCATCCAGGGCCAACAGGGTTCACCAGTGCTTAAACAAACCCAGGGTAAGGAGGACTGACGGGATGGGGAAGTGTTGAGGGGGTGGGTGGACACTGAACCACAGCCAATGCAGCGCCATCTCGGATGGCCTTCCTCCTCCACACCACCCTGGGCTCTGAGGCGGCAAAGGCACCTTTGAAAGATGGCCTGCTGTTTTTGATGATGGAGGGGAATTTTTTTGTTGGATTACTCTATGTGCCTTGGCCCTGGCTGGCTGGCTGGCTGAGGGGCCCTTTCTGCTCTCTGTGACAGATCTCAGGGAGAGAGCGAGATGGCGAGGCAGAGCAGGCCCTTGAAGCATTTAGTAATCAGGATAATTGTCATGTTGCGGCTGGTGCTGCTTCTGGTTTCAGCCACCCAACCTGTGACTCTATGCATTGAGAAACAGTAGTGTGTGTCTCTGGGGATGTTATGATGCACACTGGTCGCTCGCGTCAAAGCTCTTCTGCCTATCAATAAAGGTCTCTGGCCAGGATTCCAACAAACTAGACCAATATCATACAGTTTTTTTTACTGGTAAATTTCATTGGTCAATACTGCAGATGTCGGCTCAAGCGTAAATTACCTTCATAAGTCAAGTGCAGTGTGATGTCGTCACAGTGTAGCTTGCTTGAATCCTGGCCCAGGTCTCTATCTTATTGAAGGACAGTCTTCAGTGAGCGGTATTGAAAGATTTCCATTTGTATGAAGCACAAATGGTATGTTCATGTTTATCACTTGCCATTTGTTCCTGGAAGCGCAGAGGTTAGTGGATATATATATATTCTCCCACTCCTTCACTACACAGAGAATGACCTCCACATATTTTGTGCTATCTTCCTGTGGCCAATGGCTGTATAGAGAAAAGTTATCCTCACAGAATGTCTATTGACGTATTCCTCCAGCGCTCTGTATCTCAGGTATTTCAACAGCACCATGACTCTGGGAAAGGGACGATACTATGAGGCAAAGGGGAGAGAGGTGAAGAGGGATAGACTGGCTGTTAAGATATCTCAGTCAACAAAAAAGGGCAGATGCTCTCTCTGTAGAGCCTTGGCGCTGCCTCTATATACTGTACCTTGCACACACAGATGACACGGGTTGGGGTGGTTCTCCCCCCTACTAGACACTGCTTTTGCCCAGACCTAGAAGGCTGGCTGAGACATATCCTCTGACTTCCCCTATCCCCGGGACCACTCCTGTCCTCCTCCATTTTCCCACTGCCGACTGGAACATCATATCATCAACACAGTCCTCTCCATTTCGCTCTTCTACCTGTTAAAAGCAAAGCATTGTTTCCGTTGATAATTCTGGTCTTCCTGAGGAGGCTTGTACAGGTGACCTAAGAACCTTATGGATGTTGCACATGATCTATACTAGGGATTGAATTGCCCACAGATTTGGAGCAGAGTGCTTACAATGACTCCTCGTAGGCACAGGTGATACAGTTGACAGACGGACGTGTGAATATCATTAAGTTTGAATGTAAAGCACTGGTGATGTACTGTAGCGTCGTTATCTTTTAAAAATAATACAACATCAATAAAATAATCAAAACAGTTCATTTATAGCACAGATTAAAGATCAAAGAAGTATAATCAGTGGGATGCCCGTGTCCCGAGGATAAGCTTAGAATCCCTTCTCTGTCAACAAAGTCCAGCTGGGTACAATTTCAGGTGCCTATGAAGTTGCATTTTCCTCAATGTTATAACTGTATGTAAGGGAGACTGTTGGCAATTTGAACACCTTGAATGTATCAAAGCAGACACAAGCTAGAGTGATGAAACGCCCACAGTGCATGCCCATTTCGGTTATCTTCCTGCTTGAAAAATCACAGCCAAATATCTCACTATTTAATATTGTATGAATTATAACATAATATCTGTAACTAGCCTTGGGGTCCTGTAGAGTGCCAAAGAAGTTGTGGACAGATATGATCTGGGCACCTCCATCACCATTGGGCTGCTGAGTGGCGCAGTGGTCTAAGGCACTGCATCTCAGTGCTCGAAGCATCACTACAAACCCTGGTTCGATTCCAGGCTGTATCACAACTGGCCGTGATTGGGAGTCCCATAGGGCGGAGCACAATTGGCCCAGCGTCGTCTGGTTTAGGGTTTGGCCGTCATTGTAAATAAGAATTTGTTCTTGCCCCCCTATTCAGATGTTTTGAGAGGAAGCGAATGCTCATGCAAAAACATGAGTGTTACTGTAATTATTGATTAAGTACATAGAAATGTTTCTTTCAGAATCATTACATTTGTCTATGATAATAGGATCATTCATCAGCATGAATGTTTTTAGGTGATACATTTGACCCCAGCTACTTTTACAATAGCAGGGGAGAAGTGAACGTCCTGACTTTTAGGATTAACATCAATATTGTGTTCCGACCGTCTTATGTACAGACATAAATGATATGAGTTATTAGGAGACATATGCAAGTTAATTATATATACAAATTACTGGCCTAGTTCAAGTGGTTCTGAGCGATAGAGTACAATACAAAAACTGTTACAATTGCCCCCCGTCTCCCCTATTACAAGATTAATTCTAGAAGGACCCCCAAATCTCTCATCTATTTCATGGAGTGTCTATATGGCTGTGTGCGATCTAAAATTCTGGGGATTTTTTGGTTTGTTTTAGTATCTATTTATTGTTTGTTTGGCACACAGAATGTTCCTGTAGACAAACAGGACTGATTCTACAATGATCTCCAATGCTGCCAAAGTATGAGGGTGCCACAACCTTGAGAAAATCATATATATGGAAATAGGAAATCTATAAAGCATCTCTCTTATTGTTCTCCCTGCAGTGTTGTATTTATGATTTTGCCTCCTCAGGATGAAAAATGTGTAAAGAATACCGTTAGTTTTTTGTTAGTTTTTTGGAAACCGTAATAATATTTATTGATCTTGGATTTCAAACGGATGGTTCTGAATTCAAAAAAATGAAAAAGCTGTAAAATTCTTTAGCCTTGGGATTTTCAACTTTTGAATGTGCCTACAGCCAAGCATACCTGCGATTGCTTACCCCCCTATATCCCAGCCCACCTCTACAATCTCACCATAATCTCCCCGACGTCCCCCCTCACCTCCCCTTCCCACCCCACCTCTACCACATCCAATCTTTTGTGCCGCTGTATGCCCTCTCCCTCACCCCTAATTCCAACCCCCTTCAGCCCCCTTCCTCCAGCCCAGGTACCATAGTGGATAATCTAATGTAACTGCTTTTTTTGGGGGTCAATCTCAGGACTGAAATGTCTTTATTATGATGTAGATGGTTAATTTATTCTCTCTGTTCTGTAATATTGTTTGACATGAAGTAAATAAAGTGGATGATGACTTCTATGTCCATGACTCTGGTCGTTTTTTCCCTCTCACGGGAAGCTTTGCTATGATATAATAATCTGATTTCACTGCAATGAACTCATTTGAATGAGTTGCAATCTCTCTCATTTGTCCTCTCACTCTCTTTTTTTTATCTCTCTCGCACTCTCTCCATCGCACTCTCTCTCTCTCTCTCTCTCTCTCTCTCACTCTCCTTGCTAAACCTATTGTGTAAAGGACTTTCCCATCAGGTCCTAACTGATTACGGTAACCAAGGTAAGTTCATTAGTGGGAGGCCGAATCTCCATGAACGACACTATGAGCACATGTTGTAGTACCATATGCTGCCCTCTGCAATCCGCTTTGGTTTTTTCATCTGTTAGTGTGCAACTACATCTGAGGGACAGAATGTTTCTCTGTTTACAGGCAGGCAGCCTTTGGGTGACTTTGGTACTCGCTACTGCTTCTCTTTCTGTTATGTCCATGGTTTACCGTTACTGTTGCATAATTAACATTGATGCCCCACATGAGGAGAAAAGCCTTGCAGTGCTTTAAGCTGAAAAGGGGGAAGCGAGAAAGCAGTAGTATTATATAGTAGTACTGCAGTGATGGAAAAAGTACCCAATTGTCATACTTGCATAAAAGTAAAGATACCATAATCTAAATGATTTAAAACCAAATAAAAGGGAAAGTCGCCCAGTAGAATCCTACTTGAGTGAAAGTCTAAAAGTATTTGGTTTTAAATATACTTAAGTATCAAAAGTCAATGTAATTGCTAAAATATACTTAAGTGTCAAAAGTAGAAGTAAAAGTGTAAATCATTTCAAATTCCTTGTATTAAGCAAACCATATCGCACCATTTTCTTATTTTTTTAAAGACGAAAATGCCATGCTAATGCAGTCTTTTGGCCACTAGAGGACCCCATACAACTCCATGTCCAGGACATAGGTTTGGTTACAGTGGGTTTCAATTATAAATCTATCCTAATATGACTTGGATTTAAAGGGCATGTGCCTAGACTGGTACAAGAAATATGGTGGAGGGAATCTCTCTTGCACTGACTCACCCAATGATGGGCAGCTCAGTGGCTGGTGATGGCCGATGCGCTGATTGTGCTTTTGCCAAAAGCCGACATCTATCTCTCTTGTTTTACTTTGTAAAACAATATGCACTCAATAGGCCTATTTGGATGTTGAGCAAATATTTTGGTCATCTACAGCAGAGAGATTAGTCGTCTCTTCTCAGCAGGAGCCATTTGCTTACCCGATTGTATTTGCAACACTCCCTGATACATAAGTAAAAATATATATATCCCCCTATATGCTACACACAATCCACAGCTAGACAATTTTTTAAAGAAGCTATTGATCCTTTTTGGCTAAAGTGTAGGCCTACTCATGGAGTAGTAAGTAGGCTATTCTGAATTATTTAATTTCTTCTGAACAAACAGCAGTAATTCTATAACTTCTGGGAAATATATTTCAATTAATCAGCTGCAGCACCTCCGGCACGATGATTCTATAAGGAAATAAATGACTAAGTGCTGCTGCACATATGCTATCGGCCAACCAGACCGAATATTGATGATGATGTAAATCAAGTGTTATCAAGTGTTAATCAAATGTTATTCTGATGTGGCAGTACTGTCAATATTTAAACGAGGTAGCTTGCTACACACACTCGACAGTAACCAATACAGGGCGGGTGCTATCTCTGTACAGGGCAGACTGGGAAAAGACACAACCGGGCACAGGTAAGCTCTGTAGGCTACAGGGCAGACCAACAAATGGGGTAGGGGTAATGTAGCAGGCGTAAAAGAAACACATGAAACTAGATCCCCCCTACATATTGATCTTGATTTATTTTGTATTTATTTTTTAATTGGGGGAGGTTCTCTTCTGCGCTGTTCAACCAATCCAATAAATGTGGCAAGTGGGATAGGGCAAAGAGGCAGCTGCTTGAGCACAGGTAGACCCTTATCTGTGCACGAGCAGGAGAGCAGCGCATTACATTTGACTTTATAGATGATGTATGCTTGAGCTGACGTGCAATGTTTACCGTGAAATACCATATCCGCAAATGTTGAGGAAAACGCCTATAAAAGGCGCATTGCGTTGTCAGTTGTCCATTGCGCTGCTCTATAACGCACCTTGGATTGTATCCCGGCCTCAAACTACAAGCACTCCGTTTAAATGTTTAATGACACTGTCACCTTTAACCCCAGAAAGTTGAGCTGTGGTTGTTTTTTTCCATTCCATCCTCCCCACCACCACTACACTCCACTCCACCCACCTAAACCCTCTGATAAGCTCCCAGGCTGATGAGGCAGCCGCCTTCACCAGAGCCTGTGGATATGGGAGACTCACTGCACACTGATTTCATGCACAATGATTTCATGCACGCTCACTCACACAGTAAAGAGGGGATCTGTAAAGCAGAAATGCTTCTCTTATTAGCAAAACTCATCCACCAGCACGCCACATTGAGTCCCTGGCAATTTCACAAGAAATCAGGAGGACAGATGCCCATAGAATGGGCCTCCAGTGGGTTGCTGTAGCTCTGCTGTCACCATAACATCAACCTGCTATTTAGGCTTGGTTTACACAGGCAACCCAATTCTGATAGTTTTTCACTTATTGGTCTTTTGAACAATCAGATCAGCTCTGAAAAAGATCTGATGTGATTGCTCAAAAGGCCAATTCATGGGAAAAATATCAGAATTGGGCTGGCTGTGTAAACGCAGGCATAGACACTCAATTATAGTCCAAGGCCCGGTTTCTCAAAAGCATCTTAAGGCTAAGTTCATTGTTAAAATAGTGGACCAGGTTCAGAGCTTCAAGTTCCTTGGTGTCCACATCACTAATTCCTTATATTAAGCAAATCAGACAGCACCATTTTCTAGTTTTTTATTTATTTACGGATAGCCAAGGGCACACTTCAACACTCCGGAGGACAGATGCCCATAGCATGGGCATCCAGTGGGTTGCTCAACTATTTTAACAATGAACTTAGCCTTAATTAAGATACGTTTTGGGTATTGTGTGTAGATTGCAAAAAAAAGATATTGAATCTATTTTAGAATAAGTCTGTAACATAACAAAATGTGGAAAAAGTTACAAGGTACTGTGATAATGTGCACACTAATTAAGCAGGTCACTGTTTGCCTGTCCTCATTTTTTTCCTATGACAACCGAGAAATGCAGGGCAGGAGCAACTAGGGAATAATTTGTAATGTGAGCACTGAACATCCTGGGATTGAGGATGGAAGGAATGAAAGATTTGGGACAAGGGAATCGTGAAATGTGAGTGCGTCCAAGTAGTTAAGATTTTAGAAGTCATGTAGTGTATGCCCAGCATCAAAAAGTTGTCACATAGATAACAATGCATCTTGTATGATCATCGTAATGCTTAAATTACATTGCAACTGGAAAACGAGGCCCTGGTCCCTATTCCCAACTCCCCCAATGGCTATATTCATTCAGAAATGTCCCACTCAGGTGAGGTATTTCACAGGTGCATATGAAAAGCTTTTTAGGGAATTACTTCAAAGGAAAGCCTAATTACGTTTGGCAGAATAAATTGTCTGAGGGGCAATGAGTGATTCTGAGATAAAGATGTGTCAGCATGGCTCTTATTCTCCTTTCTGTAATCTATAATCTATCTTCCCACTGGGCAAAAACGGGTTGAATCAAAGTTGTTTGCACTAAATCAATGTGCAAAACTGATTGGATTTGCATTTTTTTTTTTTTTTCACCAAACTTTTAACCTAAATCCTATGACAAAGTGGAAATGTTGGTTAATTTCACACTGAATTCAAGTTATTTGACAACTCAACCAAACGTAAATCAAAACGACATTTAACGGACGTCTGTGCCCAGTGGGTTTCAATGGTTTCTGGACTCTACCATCTATCATCATTTAATGGTTATGAGGAATGTGGTAAATATGTTAGTTGTGGTTCATTCCGTTGATGAAAGACTTACAGTTCCCGTCTCCGCCACATTCTGATCCATGATGATCAGTATCTGTGGATATGTTGTTTTAAAGCTGAGTTGGTTCATGCGTTTAAAGTACAGCCAGAATGTCGATATCTTTCATTTACCATTGAGTGTCTTTAAAAAAAATAAAAAATAAAAGTGAATGTGTGGAACTATCTGACTGATATTCAATATTGTAAAAGTAATCAACAACCTTAGCAATCGGCTGGGCCAACCTGGTCTAAGAGCATTTTGTATTATTCTGTACGTAAATCCGCAGACTCCATTTTGTATAATACGTTACATTTTGTATGGTATGTATTAATTAATAATGATATGTTACGAATTATAATTCTCAGGGTTCCTGAGTGTCGCAGCGGTCTAAGGCACTGCATCTCAGTGCTAGAGGTGTCACTTCAGACCCGGGTTTGATCCTGGGCTGTGTCACAACCGGCCGTGACTGGGAGTCTCATAGGGCGGCACACAATTGGCCCAGCGTCGTCTGGATTAGGGGAGGGTTTGGCTGGGGTAGTCCGTCATTGTAACTAAGAATTTGATCTTAACTGACTTGCCTAGTTAAATAACATTTATTTTATGAATTTGCAAAACATACAATATGCTACGAATTTTCAAAATGTATGATATGTCACGAATTCTATCTAGGATAGGGGTTAAGGTTAGGGTTAAGTTTAGGAGTTAGGTTAAAGGGTTCAGGTTAGGTATAGGGGAAGGGTTAGCTAAAAGGATTAAGGTTAGGCTTAGAGGAAGGGTTAGCTAACATGCTAAGTAGTTGCAAAGTAGCTAAAAAATAGTAAGTAGTTGAAAAGTTGCTATTTAGCTAAAATGCTAACGTTGTCCGTGAAGAGAATCAAACTAGCAACCTTTGGGTTGCTAGATGTTCACGTTATATGCTCACCCATCCACCCCGACCAACCACCCTACTTTCGTTTTTTGCCTTTAGTAACCATCTGTCTTACGTAACCATACCAAACAAAACATATCATACGAATTCGAGTGTCCCGGATTTACGTGCAGAATAATACGAGATGCTCGAGACCAGGGTGACTGGGCAGGACACTTGATCCAAGTTGGATGCTGCCTATATCATAATGTAGGCACACTGAAATAAAAGAAAAGCAGCAGTGAGTGAGAATAGTAAGCAGGAGTGGATTGAGCAAGACTGAAGTCCAAATATCATCAGACTCATCAGGCTCTACTTCTAATGGTCTAATTGGCTGGGTGACAATATTTGGACAAGTTGTGCTGCCAAAACTGCAGCTCAGGCTACCCATTTCTGATATATATTTTTCCCCACTTATTGGTCTTTTGACCAATCACATCAGATCTTTTCACATCAGATCTTATTCAGATTGGTTATAAAGACTAATTAGTGGGAAAATATATTGAAATTGGGCTGCGTGTGTAAACGCAGCCTAAGAGGCTGCAGAGGGGAGGGCAGGCCAAGTTGTCAGGTGCTCACACTACTTAGATAAACCTGAAGGATTAGTGGCGTAGTTAAAGTTAGAGCAGATTAGTCTTTCCTCTGTGATGTGGAAAGAGATTCCCGGTGTGCTTCAGTAAGGCTGGGAATGTAGGGAGGGAGGGGAGGAAGGAAGGTGGGGGAAGTGATGGAAAGGTGAGAGGTGAAGCTCTGGGCCATATTCACAAAGTGCTATAGGGTCAGATTTCCCTTTTAGACCATAATTAATACGATTATATATCAGCACTCTGAAACTCTTTCTGAATACAGGCCCGGGCATCATGGTTGGAGGGTCGTGCAGCACTTATGCCTACAACGTATCTGAAACAGATGACTGTTCAACTAGACGGCAGGGGAAGACAAAGGAGCAGGTTTGCTGGATGAAGGGGAAAATCTTGGAGGTGCTTTCGGAGGTAGTGGGGCTTTGACTGATGAATGAGAATGTGTTTAGATTAAAAAGTAATTGGTCAGGGTTGTATTCATTAGGGAAACACCGTAGCAAAACATTTCCAATGGACAAAGAGGATTTCTTATTGGACAAGTTCAGGTCAGGTGGTCTTTTTTCTTCCTTTTGGTGCCTAATGAATACAACACGGGTGCTTTTGCGACGTGAGGGCACTGACTACATCATTTAGGAATTTAAACATCTGCTTCCATCTGCTGGCCAACATAAGGATTACAGTAGATTGCAGCTTCAGAACAGAAATAAATAATTTACCGTAGCCCAGAGTTCACCAATTTGTGGGCCGCAGGCCAAATTGGTTACATTTTGTAAAAAATATTATTTTATTTTTTATTGTTGGACATAAAAGACTGTAAAAACAACAGGAAATCAGCTTCAAGTGATTTTAATTTTGGAAAACTGTTCAAGTATTCCCACGCACAATATATTTTATACAAATTTAAGCAAGGTTTGAAATTATTATTTTAGTCAAATAATATATCTGTTTGGGTAGTCTACAAATGATTTGTAATTCTGTCACGGCTACCCGCTCAATAAAATAATCATCCCGCGGCTGAATCTATTTGACGATCCCTGCTGAAGCCTATACAATATAATAGTACATAATGTCATTTTTTTCTTCAGAAAAAGACAAAAAGACCAGGAGTTAACGTTGTCGCAAAATTTATTAGGAATTGTATAAAAGAAAATAAAAACATTTTGAAACACAGGAAGCTAATGTCCATTATGAATCAAAATGCCTCAACCAAACTTGATGGAAAAACAGCTTACATCTTCAACACCATTCCCTGGGTGATGTTGGATCAGTAGCAAATGTTTCAGTTATAATTGAAGGCATATTTTCATTTTGGTATAACACCCAAAGCTTAAGAAAATCCACATCCACGTAAATACAGTTGGGGAGAATATATCTTCCTCTCAACAAATCAATTCAGTGTTTGTTTGTTTTTCGATATGCTTTGCAATGATATACACACTTCATAAAACAAGTAAAAATTGCAGTTATGATCAAAGCAATCCTATCCAAGCATGAATAATAAAATTAGGGCCCTGTGCTTCGGACTATCAACAGGACTAGACTGATGGAAATGATAAACAGTGGGCCATATAAAGCTAGCGTTATTTTTTTTTGTCATTTAGTACATAGCTACATACATACAGTACATATTGTGCTTGAACACCCCATCCCAAAATGGTTGTTTGAACTTTAAATCAGTTCCTCTCAGTCCTTTTTCCAGATACTAAAAACAACAACGATATGTGTAAGAATATAATAAATATTGTTGGCCTTCTTGAACTCCCTGAGCAAGGTTTCTTAAATACAGAGGTACAATATGCTTTCATCAGCAGTCTCCCAGTAGATCACATCGACATACGTCTCATCTATGGTCAACTCTTGAAAACACACATTTGGATATGTTGAAAGTTGAAGCCATGGCATTCTGTCAGGTAACAGCTTTTCGAGGGTCCTTCCTCCTGGGTTAAAACCACCACGGTAGAGGATACTTATAATCAGAGGTATGACCACCATTCACAACTAGTTTCATAAAAAAGCTTTTGATAAACAAATGAATGGTTTCCTTTGACCATACACTACATTCCTATATTTTCTAAATCCTTTCTATTGTCTTATAATACTTTGTACATATCTTTGGTTCTAATCTCATGCCAACAGAGTTTTGTGCAAAGTGGCAAACTTTGTGGCCCAACTCTTCTTTGTCAGTCTGAGTACTGCCGATCTGTAGGGTGTTCTTAAGGACCCGGGCTCCTGGAGGCCCCCAGAGCTTGGGCCATAGCCCTAGCTGGGCTTTAGCCCTCTGCACAGGGTCTGTGTCTGGGGGTCAGTGGCTCCATCTCCAGTACTAGGTCTCGTGGTCGTGGCCCTTTATTCTGCTCCACAACCCGTGGCACCACCGTGGACCAGCGATCTACATGGGTTGGGGAAAGAAAGTCAAATGTTGGCTGATGTGATTTGGCTTGCCCTTATACACTGTGTATTAGCCTTGGTGAACTGTACGTATGCATCAGTGCATTTTTTTTTAGAGAACGCAGTAAAAGAGTCTCACCTCTCCTTAGGCCACGGACGGTTTGATGCACTGTACCAGAGCATTGCTGGGTCTCTGTTATGTTCTTTCCCGGGTCTTCGTTGATTATGGCCAGGTTCTGATTCCAGTGGCACCAGTTGACCTCGTCCACCCTGAAACGACCACAGAAGATGGTTTACATTTGACTTACCAATCAGACCCGTTTCTCTGACGCAGAGAGGGGTGAGAGTTCAGTGAAATTAGCATGTGTACCTGAAGCACCAGCGGTGGTCAGGGGTACCGTCCCAGTTCTTCCCCACTGTCACCATCTCCCCGGACCGGAAGGACTTCCGCAGACACACAGGGAAGGAGCGCTCGATGTCCAGGATTGTCGTAGCCCACTGTTGTTAAAACATAACGTCAACCAACATGCAGTAATGTTTTTCATAACATACTAATGTGACGGTGAACTAGAGGATGCACTGTGCATAAGGCCATCACCAGGGGTTCCCAGGGTCCTATTTACTAGGTACCAAACGTAAGAAAAATGACTGAAACAGGGAGGGACTACCTGGACTTCCAATAATACATGTTTATTTTCGTTTTCCGTGACAACATTTGCTGCGTTGTGCTTTCATGAATAGTGTTTACTGCATAGGGGACCTAGCTGTCCATCAGCTGTCCTCCTCACTCACCTGCAGCTTCCAGATCTTCTTGCTCTCCTTGGACACCTGGCTCACCGTCTCTCCCATCAGAGCGATCAACATGTTGAGCAGCAGCACGAAGGTGAGGATGATGTAGGTGACCAGCAGGATGAGGAAGACAGCTGGGTACTGGGCGCTGCTGACCATGTCCAGATCACCCATTCCGATGGTCAGCTTGAACAGGTCCAGCAGGAAGTTGCTGAAGGTGTCCGTGTCCCGGCACTGGGGGTAGGTGGGGCAGCCGCCTTCCTCCGGACACACCTCGTCAGGCCCGGGGCACACCGCCAGGAGGGACACCAGAGCTGGGGGGTGACATGGGAAACAGGAGGAGATGATAAGGTAGGTTTCTCCTCTGTTTCAACTGGTCGACAGACTGTGGAGAAGAAGTGTGCAGTAGGGGACACTGTACCTGACGAGTATCCAATCATGAAGAGCACGTAGACCAGCAGAAACCGGAACAGGTCTTTGAAGAGAATCTGAGAGCCAAGGAAGAAGGATCAATTGTGATCAGGTGTCTAGTGTCCAATTTGATTTCAAATTCAATGTGATGGATGAGAGAGTGAAGGAGTCGATACCTTCTGTATCATGATGCTGTAGGTGCCGGTGAGCTTCAGGCCTCTGGTGAAGTATAAAGTGTTCATCCAGCCCAGGACCAGTGCAAACACCATCACAGACACATAGGCCTCGATACCCGACAGGTAGAGGGCCGCAGTCACTATCACCAGCACAGAGTAGATGAAGCTAGAGATATAGTGTTCATTAGGCACAAAATTGAAGAAAACGGACCGAAACCCCTAGGTACTAACTGAACTTGTCCAGTAAGAAACCCGTTTTAATTTTCCCATTCAAAATGTTTTGCAACAGTGTACCCTAATGGCCTTGGTGTTCAGATTCCAGGAAACAGCAATAATCCTTATCCTTTCCTACGTGTTAGATACAGGCAACATTCCCAGTACACAGGAATGCCATTTGGGATTTAACGGACACCATGTTGGCTCTCGCAGATGCAGCACTAATGATGCAAACAAAACACCCTTCGGAGCGGCACTCAACATCCTCCGCTCTTTGTTGGGATCGTGAGTTTAATTAAAGAACATGTAAACTAGAAAACGTGCCAGGAAAAGGGGGGGCTTTAATGTGGAATTAAATACAAGACTCAATTAAGAGAGGATGATAAATTAGCCTCGGGTACAAGTCAGAGGGTGTTACAAAGGAGCTGAAGGTTAAGGAGGGGGAGCTGGAGTCTTACTAGAGCAGTTGAAAGGAGCCGTCGACAAATAGAGAGTTCACCCCGGGGCATTTCTTCAGGAAGAGGTCCTTAATCTACAAAGAGGGGACAGGGAGAGAGAGATTTTGGTAATGGCTGCCCACAAACATACTGTATTTTAGTTTTGGGGTTTGACACAAGAAGAAAGAAAGAGAGAGAAAGAAAGAGAGAGAGGTCAATTTACAGGGGAGATCGAAGATTTATAGTGAAAGTGTGTGTTTGTGTACACATTTTGAGGCCTCTTTAAAAACAAGTTGTTAATTGTAGAGTCAACATTCAAAGCTGTAACTCTGATTGGATGGTTCAACCGGAGAGAAGATGTAGTGGCTGCAGGCTGCAGACTTACGTTGGTGAGAAAGAAGAAGACTCCGGAGCCCAAGGTGATAAACTCCCCTCCCAGACGCAGATAGTCTGTGGAGGTGGTGTAAGGGTACGGAGGCTGGGCAGGGACAAACAGAGTTAAAGCTTTGCTGATCATGGCACCCATACTGTTTGCACAATACACATAATAATGCCACTTGGCAGACACTTTCATCCAAACCGACATTGAATAAGTGCATATATTTGTTGCATTTGTATTTGAGTTGTTGGTCATGTCCGTACCATTCCCTGGGATGGGCGGTAGTAGGCCACCAGGGTGAAGATGATCATGGTCACCAGGTAGGAGACAACACTGATGTAGAAGGTGACGGCAGCAAACTTCTGCCACTTGGCCCTCAACAGCTCGTTGATGGGCTCCACAGCCAGCATCTCATGGCGATTCTACGGACAGTGCAGGAAAACTCACAATAATGATAGGAAGAGAGTATGGTGTGAAAGAGAAATCACACTCCATCTTTCATACCATGCTGGCTCTCCCTTTATCGCAGGTAAACAAATCTATTACAGGTAAAAAGGCAAAAATCCACACTTGGCCTCTGCCTGCTCCATCCCACCTCACACTCTCAGCCACAAAAAAATACACTGTAGACTTGCGTTAGCTCCCAGAGCTTTAGAGTCAAGGCTTTATCTAAGCGGGCTTTCACGCACCTCGATGCGGCTGTTGTAGACCAGGATCTCCAGCACGGACACCTCCTCTCCACAGGTGTCCAGTGAGGAGAGGTCGTACAGGGAGGAGTACACGGGGCCGTACGCCCAGTCCTTGAACTTCCGTGAGAGGTGACGCGCTTCCTCGTCCTTGATCTCCCTGCGAATTATGTGCTGGAAAACCTGGGAGAAATAATAATAACAAAAGCAGACCTTGGTTGTCTGTTTTACAACGCATGCAATTATATCTTCTGTCAATAATAGAATATATAATCCAACAAGGCACCACACGATAGCATTTCCATGTGTTATACAAACTATCCAGTTAAGAGTATGATTCCTTATACACGTGATACATGAGTTCGTTCTCACCCCAATTTTTCCCAGCTTTGCTGCCATCATAAGGGGCGACATGCCGTCGTTGTTGAGAACGTCCTCCAGGCTGCATTCTGGGTAGAGTTTGGCACACTTGGTCAGCAGCAGGTCGTACATCTTGGTGAGGAAACGGGTGTTGTCCCGGGTGTTGTCGGCGATGTGCACCAGGGCGTGTAGCACTGTGTTGCCGCGCGAGTCCTGCCGTCGAAGGTCAGCCTTCTTATGGGCGTTCTCGGTCAAGTAGTGCACCATGTTCGGCTGGTTTGTGCACGCTGCCAGCGACAGAGGCAGCTCGCCTGGTCAAAGAGATACAGTCAGATACACACAGCAACAAGCACATCAATCAAGGGTATCCCATTTTACAACGGAAGCAATAGAAAAAGACTCAAACGTGCAAACCCTGCCCAACTGGCACTCATGCAGTTTCTTTCCACTCTGGGAAGTGATGTAAGTTCATATGGAACAGCAAACCACTTTCAACATGTCTTTGAAGGCTTTCTTTGCCTGGCTACCCAAACTTCTTACTCAGGCCTAACGCTACACCGGGCCTATGGACGTGGCAGACAAAAATATGTAGCGAACAACAGAGCGGCGGAAGAATTCAGTGTGAGTCATCAGGCTAAGCCTACCTATAAGTGGATCAACGATTGGATTTAAAACCTTGCAACGAAAAGGGCACAATTAGTACTACTTGTCTGAGGGAGGGGCCTGTGCATTGAAACCAGTGTGCCAAAAGCAGCTACTGAAAACGAGCCGTTGCCACGGGTGACAGATTACCCTGTCACCTCGCATGGGAAATGTTCTTCTTCATGGATTTGCACGGGAGCTCGTGGAGTGTTGGAGTAAGCGCTAAATCACATTAGCTGCCGCCCCTCTGCCAGGTTTCCTGGTCACCTTAGCACAAAGCTCCAGAGTGAATGACTTGCACTGTGCCACAGACACGCCAGGAGTTTGGAATGATTTGGGAATGACAGTATATGACAACTGGATATAATCCCTTGTGTGATGGAACATAACGCATTAATACAATAACAATGGCACTAGTGAGTTTCTTGGGGAAATAATTGCCTACTCAAATCTCCTGTCTTTTGCATGTCTCTCTTTCTCTCCCTTTCACATTCCTGAGCAGAGTTGTAGGTTTCTGCACTGGCCTGGTAAAGCATTCACCATAGTTGCAAACACAGTGCCAGAAAAGACAATGTCAAAATGAAATATCAGTCAGCACAGTCTAGTTCGGGTCAACATGAAAGTGTGAAAATTGTATTAGTTTGTTGAACTTGAGGCTGGAAGGGCTGTTGAGGTGAATGGGATGTAGGCTAGTCTACTCCGGAAGATCTTAATTTGTGCCAGTTTGCTACAACAGGAAAATAATCCTGCAGCAACAGCAAATGTGAATTATTATGTGGATTATAATTAATACCAATTTTTGTAGGGGTTGATACATTTTTCGTAAAGGGAAAATCAAGTCTGAAATTTCAAAGTGGACATTTTTAAACGTTTTACATTTCCTGCATTGCAGAAAAGTTCTCCTGCAACAGGGTGATCAATTAAGATCCTACACCTGTAGTGGGATGTTTGGTTCAGGGATATGAGTTGCAGGGATACTCTCCAATTAGCAGAGGGCAATATTACATTTACATTTAAGTCATTTAGGAGACGCTCTTATCCAGAGCGACTTACAAATTGGAAAGTTCATACATATTCATCCTGGTCCCCCCGTGGGAATTGAACCCTGGTCCCCCCATGGGAATTGAACCCACAACCCTGGCGTTGCAAGCGCCATGCTCTACCAACTGAGCCACACGGGACCAATATGGAGTGGCACGTTTTATTTGGAGGCTCTCTGTTTTGCTGACCTCACCGAGGTTGCTGGTCCATTGACAGAGGCAGCCCGCCCATTTAAAGGGAAGAATGTATGTTGGGGTTTTTTCAGCAGCAAGACACAGACACCTTTCATTAAACTGTTCGGAAATACTTGTTGAACTTGTGACATCATTGTTTTCTTTTCTTTTTTGGAGAAGCCTCCTACTAATAATGACATTTCTGATGATATGACTTCAGACTAGTTTTGGGTGGTTATATGAGTTTATCATAAGCCTAGCGAACTGTTCTGACTGCGTTTTCCCAGCCCAAACCTGCCATGTAAAAAGGGAAGGGTGGGCTCTAATGTCACTTAATCTTACCATCAGTGGTGTAAGGTACTTAAGTAAAAATACTATAAAGTACTAAAGTCGTTTTTGGGGGTATCTGTACTTTACACATTTTTTTTACAACTTTATACTTTTAATTTTAATTTTGATACTTAAGTATATTTATTACCAAATACTTTTAGACTTTTACTCAAGTAGTATTTTAATGGGTGACTAACTTTTACTTGAGTAACTTTCTATTAAGGTATCTATACTTTTACTCAAGTATCACAATTGGGTAATTTTTCCACTGCTGCTTACCATGGTAACTGAGAGCATTTTCCAAAAGATGCTTAACTCTACCTTAGTAGTGGTATAGTACTCCAAGTTATCCAACTGCGCAGCGATCCAGTCTTTGTAGCCCAAACCTCTGGGCATGTAAAATAAAGGCACACTGAGGTAGCTAGAAAACCACTTTTCAAGTGCACTGCTTTAAGATACACTGACATGACCTCACAATGTCAGGAACTAAGGCGCCTGTCATGGAAAACTACAGACATGTCATTAAAAAACCAAGAGGAATAGAATATGACTTTAACAGTATCAAAATACTGCCAAAGTTCAATAATACAATGCTAGGGCAAGAATGTTACCATAAATAGGACATGTATGAAGTCTCATCATGTGTTTAACTCTTAAATGTAACTACATGTAATCTAAAATGTAAACTATGTGATCCCGAAAGTAATTATTTATCATGAGAGGACCATAAACAATAACTAGTAACGCTGCATACTCCAATAAAGGCTAAAATCTCACCTTTCTGGTAAAAAAGTTTGAAATTGCTGCGGTGTAGTCACTTTTGAGGACACAAGCTCAAGTAAACAGTGCAAATATGATAAAAATATGAAAACATGAAATATTTCATATGTCGTATTTCCTATTCAACAAAACTGTTTGAATAAGACTTGAAATGACTTATATGCTTTCTAAATATAGTATCGTCAAATTATAAAATCACTAACTATAAGATTTCACCTGATAACTTTGTAAAATAGTTTTAGAACACCTACTCATTCAAGGGTTTTCTTCATTTCTACTATTTTCTACATTGTAGAAAAATAGTGAAGACAATTAAACTATGAAGTAACACATATCGAATCATGTAGTAACCAAAAAAGTGTTAAACAAATCAAAATATATTTTATATTTATACTTCAAATAGCCACCCTTTACAACCATTGAATCTATATGTTTTGACCATGACAGTTTACAATCGAAGGTAAGACCAAGTAATTTAGTCTCTTCAACTTGTTCAACAGCCACCCCAATCATTACAGGTTTCAGCTGAGGTCTAGAGCTTGGAAATTATTTGTAACAAATACAATGCTCTTAGTTTTAGAGATGTTCCGTACCAGTTTATTCCAAGCCATCCATTCCAAAACTGACTGCAACTCCTTGTTGAGAGTTTCAGTGACTTCATTAGCTGTGGTTGCTGACACGTATGTGATTGAATCATCAGCATACATGGACACACTGGCTTGTTTAATGCCAGTGGCATGTCATTGGTAAAAAATAGAAAAAAGTAGAGGGCCTAGAGAGCTTCCCGGTGGTACACCACACCCTACATATTTGACATTAGACAAGCTTCCATTAAAGAAACCCTCTGAGTTATCTTAGATAGATTCCTCTGAATCCACGATATGAGGTTGAAAAGCAATGAAACATTCACTACCGTTCAAAAGTTTGGATCACTCATGTGTCCTTGTTTTTGAAAGAAAAGCAAAGAATTGTCCATTAAAATATCATCAAATTGATCAGAAATACAGTGTAAACATTGTGAATGTTGTAAATTAATACTGTGGCTGGAAACAGCTGATTTCTTTAGGGAATATCTACATAGGCGTCCAGAGGCCCTTTATCAGCAACCATCACTCCTGTGTTCCAATGGCACGTTGTGTTAGTTAATCCAAGTTTAGCATTTTAAAAGGCTAATTGATCATTAGAAAACCCTTTTGCGATTATGTTAGCACAGCTGAAAACTGTTGTTCTGATTAAAGAAGCAATAAAACTGGCCTTCTTTAGACTAGTTGAGTATCTGAGCATCAGCATTTGTGGGTTCAATTACATGCTCAAAATGGCCAGAAACAAAGACCTTTCTTCTGAAACTCGTCAGTCTATTCTTGTTCTGAGTAATGAAGGCTATTCCAGGTGAGAAATTGCCAAGAAACTGAAGATCTCATACAAAGCTGTGTACTACTCCCTTCACAGAACAGCGCAAACGGGCTCTAACCAGAATAGAAAGGGGAGTGGGAGGCCCAGTTGCACAACTGAGCAAGAGAACAAGTACATTAGAGTGTCTAGTTTGAGAAACAGATGCCTCACAAGTCCTCAACTGGCAGCTTCATTAAATAGTACCCGCAAACCACCAGTGTCAACGTCAACAGTGAAGAGGCGACTCCGGGATGCTGGCCTTCTAGGCAGAGTTGCAAAGAAAAAGACATATCTCAAACTGGCCAAAAAAAAGAAAAGATTAAGATGGGCTAAAGAACACAGACACTGGATAGAGGACCTCTGCCTAGAAGACCAGCATCCCGGAGTCGCCTCTTCACTGTTGACATTGAGACTGGTGTTTTGCGGGTACTATTTAATGAAGCTGCCAGTCAGTTTGAAGCTGCCAGTCAGTTAACAGGTGCATGTTTATCATCAATTAGAAAAAGAAATTTCATAGATTCATCAAGTGCAGCGTCTGGATGCTCCTTGCTAATCAAATCAGACCAACAAATATTTTTTACATCATCCACATAAGAGTCACAGCAAAAGAAATTGTAAGATCTCTTATACACTATTCTAGGCCCATCTTTTGGAACCTTGGTTCTCCTAGATATAGCCACTATATTGTGATCACTGCAATGGGTACGGATACAGCTTTAGTTCAGAGTTGTACAGTATTAGTAAAAATGTGATCAAGACCTGAATGATCTTGTTCCTGTAGTGTTAGTAAACACCCTGGTAGGTTGATTAATAACCAGAACCAGATTACAGGCATTGTTACAGTGAGAAACTTCCTCTTGAGCGGAGAGCTTGATGAAAACCAGTCAATATTCAGGTCCCTAAGAATGTAGGCCTCTCTGTTTACATCACATACACTATCAAGCATTTCATACACATTATTTAGATCACAGGTGTCAAACTCATTCCACGGGGGGCCGAGTGTCTGCGGGTTTTCGCTCCTCCCTTATACTTGATTGATGAATTAACATCACTAATTAGTTAGGAACTCCCCACACCTGGTTGTCTAGGGCTTTATTGAAAGGAAAGACCAAAAACCTGCAGACACAAGGCCCTCCGTGGAATGAGTTTGACACCCCCTTGATTTAGATACTGACTGTTAGCACTTGTTGGCCTATTGCGAAACACCCCAAAAGAATAGGCTTTAGATGACTGTAAAATAGATATACGTTCCCCTCAAGTTCTTGGCTTTTTCCAGAACTGCTACCTTGTCCTTGAACCTCAGGATGTCACACCCTGATCGGTTTCACCTGTCTTGTGCTTGTCTCCACCCCTCTCCAGGTGTCTCCCATTTTCCCCTGTGCATTTATACCTGCGTTTCTGTTTGTCTGTTGCCAGTTCGTCTTGTCCCGTCAAGTCCTACCGGCATGTTGCCGTGTTTCCTGTGCTCTAGTTTTTTCCTACTCTTCCCCTGACCTTTCTGCCTGTCCTGACCCTGCCTGCCGTCCTGCACCTGCCTGATTCTGATTTGGACTACGACTCTTTGCCTGTGTCGTGATGTTGGTACAATTCATGCGATGACGATTATTTTATGAAATTAATGAACTATGTTTAATTATTACGATGATTACATTCATCATGTAACATTTAACTCAAAAGCAATCTTGGAGCACCACGGAAAAAGTTTGTTTAATGAGTTAACTCAAGAATATCGTTATCATCTTAGCCATCTTAGCCAATTATTATTACCTCATATCAGTCTCATTCTGAATGTCGCATAATCCGTAAAATCTGCACGAACCCTAGTCTAAATGATGACTCAGCGATACACAAAGTGGCCTAATTATTTATTTACTAACTAAATAATCACACAGAATTACATAAACACACACACACAGGATCGATTATACATTGATTACTAACAATGCAATGAAAAGTCCCTGGTAGACTAACCCGATATAGCGGCTTAGAAAGAGTGGGAGAAGGAGAGACAAAGGAATTCAACTATCGTACATACAGTTGAATAATACTCGTAAATATGGATATTTAGCACCCAAACAACCGCTCATTCAAATTTAGAAATGTAATGTACATATTTATGCTTGTATGTCTTTGTCGTCTCTCTCTGTTGAAATCACCCAATCAGTATGTGACGAATAGTTTAAAAGAAAGTCTCTGGTTGTGTAAGTCTCTGGTTGTTCACCTGTTCACCTGGTTGTCCTTAGTAGTAGCTTTCTTTGCTGGAAGTGTTCGTTAGACTGGATACAACACGTTCCAATGGTTGTTTGATAAGGAAATGTTCTTCTTTTCTCATCTTCGGTTGAGTTTCCTAGACTACATTACATGCAGAGCTGCATGTCTAGTCTTTGTCTTCTCTCTGAGTTACCCTTTCCTGGTCTGGTAGAGTCTAACCATTTTACCATCTAACCATAGCTTTACATTTTCTGGTCTAGTAGTTTTAAACCATTTGTGACATCCTGTTTACCGTCCGTATAGGAAAGGGGGATACCTAGTCAGTTGTACAACTGAAATGTATCTTATGCATTTAACCCAACCCGTTTGAATCAAGGAGGTGTGGCGGGCTGCCATAATCAACATCCATGTCTTTCGTTGCTCGGGGAATAGTGACTTGCTCAGGCGGTTCGACAGATTTTTACCTTGTCAGCTCGGGGATTTGATCCAGCAACCTTTCCGTTACTGGCCCAACGCTCTAACCACCTGCCGCCCCTGGTCTGTATTTAAATTGCAATCAATTCCATGTGTAGCCACCACTCCATGTTTTCTGGTCTACTGTAAATTTAGTTAGGAGTCGTTTTATAAGCACTCTGGAATAAGGGGCGTTCCATCCTTTTGGCATAATGTCTGTGCTCACGTGGGCGTGGTTACTAACTGGGTAAAACTTTACATGAAAAACAATTCTCATTTAGAAGGATAAAATCCCATTTCATCTTCTCACAAATAGTTTCATATTTAATCATATGAGTTTTACAACATTTAGACGTAACTCTGACATATACATTGTGAAAGATCTTAAAGTTACAATGTTTCCGTTACAACATCTTTAATGATACCACAAAATCACAAATGATACGACATCATCATTGTTTGGATCCCCACCGAACCATTTCCCACATTCTTTATGTTAGGAATATTGTTTCATTATCCACTTTTGGATGTTGAAGTTCTTTGGGCAAGAATTTCTCTATACCACTCAGACATTCCATTCGTGGATACTGAGAGGCAGAGGGAAGAGAGTTAGAAACAATTTACGACTGGTTGTTAAGTCATAAAACCGACCCAACTCCACCCCCCTTCCTCTCTGGTGGGAGAGAGAGGGGGGGGCTCTCTTTGATCCTCACCCAGGAGTGAAAGTCATGGCACCATCCTTGACCTACCGATTGCCTGCCATCCTGTACCTGCCTGACTCTGATTTGGACTACGACCCTTTGCATGCCTTGACTTACCTTTTGCCTGCCCCTTGTACTTTAATAAACTCAGAGACTCGTACTATCCACCTCCTCTGTCTGCATCTGAGTCCTGATACAGGAGCTTGAAGACTATCAACCTGGGCCTGTCACCTGGGCCGGTGTTGGGTTCTCCAGTCCTGTGGGCGCATTCTAACTCAATCTTCATGTGGTCCGTCTTCAGTTTCTCCGAGATAATTTTCCTCACTTTGTCCTCAAACTCCATCCAGATCTCATGTGTAGATTCTGCAATTCCATCTAGAACAATGTTGTTCCATTTTGATTGTCCCTCGAGATAACAATGCCAGAGAAATCAGATTATCATGGATTCACATATAGAACTAAATGTCCTCTCTCAATGACTTATAGACTTTTGCCATCTTGCCGTTTTCCTGCTTAAACTCATCTAGCTGACCCTGTGAGAACTGCAAACTGTTCTTCAGGTCCTGGACTTCTCTGCTCAAGTTGTTCATTATTTTATTAGTTGACTGCACTAGTATTTGAACAAAACACTTGAAGCTATTGTCTTGTTGTTGTAACTACTGCTTGTAGAACTCTTTTTGTTTGTTTAAAATATCCTTCACCTGTGATAGAGACACTACTGTCCTCAACGGTACTCCCGCCGGCTTTGGTCTTTGTCATGGTAGCAACGTAGGCTACGCTGTTACTCCCTGCAATTCCAGACAGGGCAGGTCGCAGGGAAGATGGAAACAGCAACAAAATAGGGATCTAGACAACCACAAGCCTGGGATAATCCGCGGTACCAGCCACAATGGCTAATCGCGTTGTAGGCTGCGTTCAAGTCCTCAAGGAAACCCCTCTAGCTTGATAGGCAGCTAACAGTGGCAGCTAGGTTAGCTGCTACGCCAAGCAGCTCATCATCAGACCCTTGGTCGTCAGGATCCCTGGACAGATAGCAGCGGTCCCAGCAACTGATGCCAATCATGTCGCGGGATCCAAAATCAAAAGGTACAGTAGCTAGCTAATAACCAAGCTTTTCCAATCGAACACTTTTTCAGACACTTTCAACCTTTCCAAACCAATTTACCGAGTGCTGCCTCATTCCGCGTTCAACAAGAAGTGACCTGTTGATTTCAGGCCTGCGCTTTGTCAGTGGCTTTGACGTAGGGTTCAGCCAGGAGTTGGACAGGTGGAAGAGCGAATGAAATGGTAGGAGAGAAGCTTCAAATGGTTTTTGATTTCACATCCCAAGTCACACAGGCACAAAAAACATACTACTGTGTCCGTGGGACGATTTATAAGCAAAAAACTGTCAGCCGGAACTGGTACTAGGACCATGCAGGTCTCCTAAACGGGGGGACTTTAAATCCAAGAGGTTTTAAACTATACTCCTACACTTAATGTACTGCCACTTTAAGTCCCTAATGACTGAGGACTTAAAATTATTGAAAATATTGAATCTCGAATCTGAATCTTGCGGTTTCTGAAGACAGAAGAATGGATCAGATCTGATCCTAACGTTATGGTGTCTTACCAAAGTAGAAGTAGCCCCCCTCGTCCCTGGGTTGGAAGAAGCGTCCGCGGGCCTGGGCGTGAACATCTGCCCCTTTCTCCACCAGCAGCTCCACGTACTGCTTACAGCGCCTCTCAATGGCGATGTGGAGCGCCGTCTGGCCTGTCAGACCACACAACAGTCAGTCAACACATTGGGTAAAGGGACAAGTGGTTAAATTGGGATTCTTAGATCATTCATATATTCTCTATTCCAGCCTTGACTGAGAGGGATTGAACTCTAGAGTGGATTTATTGCATTGTTTGGTCTCTCACTGTCTGCTGAGTTCCACCTTCAGGAGTGAGGAAAGGTGCATTGACTAGAGGTCTCGGACAAAGACGCAAAATCTCCATTCCAAGACTGGGTCGAAGGTCAACCGCTTTCCTCTCCTATCCACATTTCAACAACGGTATTGTTGTAACTAAGGCGATACCACATTCACTAAGTCCCTGTATCTCATCAATACATTTATTTTTATTTTTATGTTCAACAAAGGTAGCTTGGTTCTGCTGCAGTGTCAAATCTGTGAACAGTCATGGCACACAGACATAAACACATTCCTTCTGGCTTGTATGTTCATTAAAAGGGGACCTGTACCAACAGTAAGTAGACCATATGGCTGCCATGGGCTCCTCAGCAATCACCATCTGTCTACTACTTCATTACTGTGTGGAGGTGGACTATGGTTGTGTCTGAAATGGCATCCTATTCCCTATATAGTGCACTACCTTTGACCAGAGCCCTATGGGAAAAAGTGCACTACATAGGGAGTAATTTCAGACGCACGGAATGTGAGATATGCTGGCAAAAGTGTGAAATCCCATTCTAACAGCAAATCTTAAAGTGGCTGACATAGTGTGTGATGAGTGAATTTTTTTTTTTTTTTTTTAGACAGGGAGTTTATTGTGCTTAGACCTAAGACAGTAGATGGAAGAAAAAGGTGTGCTGCACTGCTGTTTCCAAGCTGTAAAGGCCAATCGTGGAGGTGTAACAGCCACATCATCCAGCCTTCCTCTGGAAATAGAAGCCCCATAGAGCAGCCCTGTGTTGGGCCGGAGACTGGGATGTGTGGTCTCTTTGTGCAGAAGGGGCAGTGGAGGGTGTAGGTAAGGGCGTCTCTATTAAGCCTGCCTTCATGGAAGTAGTACTGGGCTACGTGTGCATAGTAGGCCCTACATTTCAGGTAGGTATCTGTGATAATATCAAATTATAAACACAGTCCACGTTTGAAATAATCTACTTCAATCCTAGTCAAATGACTGGTTAATACAGTACTGGGTCGTGTTCATTAGGGCGCACAATTTAAAATAATCATTATAAAGGTTCACGGTTCATAACAGAAACCAAAAGTGAGCATTTCAGTCTGTGGTACCTATTGAACAGGACCCTGGTGTTTTTAGCGGCTAAAATGTGAAGAGAGTTTACCTCTGTAGTAGACGTCTCTGAAGGGCGTGTTGATGAACTCATGGAGGTTGACTGTCTGCTCTGCGATGTCCATCAGCATAGGAATGGTGTCATTCTGACCACTGTACAGGTTCAGAAGGGCTTTGGGTAGGCATGTCTTCCCTGTAGAAGGTTCTGGGAGAAATATAAAACCAAATTGATGGGGGGAGGGGTACTCAGAAACGGCATGTACATGTATAGTTCTGGACATAAAATTACTTTTAAAATATCCTTTGAGGCAGCAAGGTACATTGTTCATGTGACAAACGGTCTTGCAGCCACGGCGACACCAAGTGCCAAGTTCATAAGCAATCACCTAATAAACAATGTAATGAAATGCATTTCTGAAATATACCCTGCACCTCTCTGATTCAGAGGGGTTGGGTTAAATGCGGAAGACACATTTCAGTTGAATGCATTCCGTTGTACAACTGACTTGGTATCCCCCTTTCCCCAGACAGAGCAGGACCCTCCAATTTGAAGCAAATGCTTTTTCACTGTGCTGCAGTACAGGTGAACTTTATGATACACAGAACTGTGCTTAGAGAGGAACATCCAACAAATCACCCAAAACAGAGTTGCCAGTTGAGAGAAGAGAAAGAGGTAATTTTTTTTAAATGTTTGTTGAAAAAGTAAAAACTGGTGATAAATCGTTAGTGATAAAATAAGAAAGGAAAGGGAAGCAAGCAAGACATTTCACTAAACATGAAAGTGCCTCAAAACCAGGAGAAACAACAGCCAAACTAAACGTGGTGGTAAAGTAAGTTGTCTGCTTCTATTGTTTACTTTTAGTCTGAGTTTTTCATGTAGTCTGTCAAGCCACTTTAGTCATTTTCTTCCCAGAAGGAGACAGTTTGCTGTGATTTCTCTCTGCTCTCTGTTATAAAGCACACACACACACACAGGCAACAGGAAGCTGTCCTTGGACCAACCCTTGGCAGGACAAAATCTCTGACATCACAGTAGTTTCCTTCTCATTACTCTATGGCAGGGGTGTCAAAGTCATTCAATGGAGGGCCTAGTGTCTGCAGGTTTTGTGGTTTTCAATTAAGGCCTAGACAACCAGTTAAGAGGAGTTATTTAATAATTAGTGACTTTAATTCATCAATCAAGTACAAGGTAGGCGTGAAAACCCACAGACACTTGTCGCTCCGTGGAATGAGTTTGACACGTGCTCTATGGAGCCAAGAACAACAGGGAAAAGAGGACGGTGGAATACTGAGGAGTCAGAGACAGATAACCAAGTCACAGGACATGCCAAAGAGTTGAAGCCCTAAGGGCAGAAAAAGGTCTGTTTAGACATCGATACCTATTATCAATACACAAAGTCATGACAAACTCCAGGATGACACATTAACTGAAGGTGTTAGTCACAGGGCTAAGTGGACTAAGAAGTAAGGCTTCTCCTTTAGTAAGGCAACTGTAACAGATGTGAGATGTTTTGTTGTTCCATGACATCCAATTGGTAGTTACAGTCTTGTCCCATCGCTGCGACTTCCGTACGGACTCGGGAGGTGGCGAAGGTCGAGAGCCACGCGTCCTCCGAAACACGACCCTGCCAAGCCGCACTGCTTCTTGACACACTGCTCGCTTAACCCTGAAGCCAGCCGCACCAATGTGTTGGAGGAAACACTGTACAACTGGCGACCGAAGTCAGTGTGCATGCACCCAGCCCAACACAAGGAGTCGCTAGAGAGCGATGGAACAAGGACATCCTGGCCGGCCAAACCCTCCGCTAACAACGCTGGGCCAATTGTGGGCCGCCTCATAGGTCTCCCAGTCGCGGCTGGCTGCGACACAGCCTGGGATGGAACCCGGGTCTGTAGTGACACCTCTAGCACTGCGATGCAGTGCCTTAGACCTCTGTGTCACTCAGGAGGCCAAATGTGACGTTTGAGATAAAGTTCTGATGCTATCTTAGTCCCACCCCTTAAGCCCCACTCCTTAGGGCGGCAGGTAGCCTAGTGGTTAGAGCGCTGGGCCAGTAACCGAAAGATTGCTAGATCGAATCCCCGAGCTGACAAGGTAAAAATTGGTTGTTCTGCCCCTGAACAAGGCAGTTAACCCACTGTTCCTAGGCCGTCATTGTAAATAAGAATTTGTTCTTAACTGACTTGCCTAGTTAAAATAAAATTAAACAAACACACACTTTCTCTTTTCCTCCGACCTTTCTGCGTTTGGCTGTGAAAGCTGAGACAAGAGATATTTGGCACCACAGGGCTCCACCCACCACACCACCAATGGGGTTGTCTCACCTTTGAACTCCTCGTCGGTGAGCCTCTTTTCGTGACCCTGTAGGTACTCCAGCAGGCCGGAGAGGGCCTCTGGGTCGGCCCGTGACACGCCATCGAAGAGCAGCATGCGGTTAAACACCTTCAACACCTTGGGTGGGTCCAAGCCGGGAGGGTCCAGACTTTCATTGCAGGACGTCTCAGTCTTACTATGTAGGGACCATTGACATACATATACTCACATACACTGAGTGTACATTAGGAACACCTGTCTTTCCATGACATAGACTGACCAGGTGAATACAGGTGAAAGCCATGATGTCACTTGTTAAATCCACTTCAATCAGTATAGATAAAGGGGAGGAGACAGGTTAAAGAAGGATTTTTAAGCCTTGAGACAATTGAGACGTGGATTTTGTATGTGTGCCATTCAGAAAGTGAACAGGCTAGCGAAAATATTTAAGTGCCTTTGAACGGGGTATGATAGTAGGTGCCAGGCTCACCGGTTTGAGTGTGTCAAGAACTGCAACACTAGTGGGTTTTTCACACTCAACAGTTTCCAGTGTGTATCAAGAATGGTCCACCGCCCAAAGGACATCCAGCCAACTTGACACAACTGTCAACATGGGCTAGCATCCCTGTGGAACGCTTTCAACACCTTGTACTGTAGAGTCCATGCCCCGACGAATTGAGGCTGTTCTGAGGGCAAAAGGCGGAGCAACTCAATATCAGGAATGTGTTCCTAATGTTTTGTACACTCAGTGTATAACACATACTCTAAGTGTTTATAGACATCATTGGTAGGAAATCCCTGTGTTACATTACTGATCCGAAATGAAAGATGGCGGCTTATTCCTGGATCATTTTTTTTAAATGGTGATTTCTGGCATCAATAGGCCTAGAGGTGGTGGGACTAAACAGTGGGGGTCAAGAATGGCAGTTGGGCCAACGCTTTATTTAAAGCCAACAGTAAAATAATGCTTTATTACTTGTTATGAGCATGTATGAGCCTTTGAAATATTTTAGCAAATGTTCAATACACTCAAAATGGCTGGTATTTAGTCAGGATCATAATGCGATGATAAAATATAATATGGGGGTCATATATGCTTATGACAAGTCTAACAATGCATTATAACTCCATCATAATTCATCATACCTGTGGACTATGTAAAGTGTTACCAGTAGTTGTAGCCTAGAAAAAAGGTTGAACGTTAAACCATATAAAGTGAACTGCTGTCCAAATTCTACTACTGAACTACTCAATAAATAGACCTCACTGTGAAGCGGGTAGCCGGGAACAAGCTCCAGCCTAAATATTACCTCAACGGCTGTGAGGAGGGAAACAACAACACACTCTCTGTTAGATGACTGAATGTCCCTCTGACTAGCCCTTCTGTTTACGAAGTTCCACATGAGAGGGGCACACCTCTGTGACTAAACAGTGGCAGTTGAAGGAGTTTCTATATTTTTGCAATGAGCCATTTTTTTCCAAGCCGAGCCTTTGATTAATAATGAAAACTGCAATGTATTGTAAAATAGAACATTAATACAACTCTCAGCTCAGAAACCAAGCCAATTTGATCAACATTTTTAGGGGAAATCTCTTATATGGTAGAAATATATAGCCACAATCATAGAGGTAGTTTTTGAGTATCTATAACCCAGACCATCTCTAACAGGAATTTGTCTTTTATATTATATGGTGAGGTGTTAAACATGTCTAACAACCTTTGGTTCCAAGTACAAACCCTATGGTGTGGTCTGTGTAACAGAGATAGTTAGGTGAATCACAATTGTGTGATAAACAACCTTGCCTGACACCTGAAGACTTGCGTTCCCTCCCCAAGCCGATGCCTAGGCTTTAAGCTCAGGGGGTTAACACAGTCTTGTGGCATACAGGAGAAACCGAGTTCGAACCCAGTCGGTCACATTTACACCCCAGAAGTGATCTACTATGCTGCTTCTAACTCCGCATGTTGTTCAACAATCTATGCCTCTGCTCATAGACTCATGAAAGCCACCATAACGAATGAGTCACGTTTCTACTTCAAAACAGAGGGCCCTCCTCACCCTCGTGGGAGCTTCTTCCTGCGTGGCTTCTTGTTGTTGGTGTGCCTATAGGTACCATAATCAAAGAGAGAGTCCATGGGGGCTTTCTTGGGGCCGGGCGCCACGGGTGACTCGTAGATGGTCGACTCCAGCAGGTCCATGGGGTTAGAGATGCCCTTCTTAAAGGCACCATGGAACTTCATGCGGAGGTTTTGTCGGCTGTCCCCTGGCTGCAGCTGGCCTGGCCGGTCGACGTCCGGAGCCGGGTCCTGAGGTGACTGGGAGCCCTCCTCACTCTCAAACAGGTCGGCCAGTGCCGACAGATCAGGACAGGTACCATCGGCATCAGGCTGTCCCTCCCCACTTCCTCCTCCGTCCCCTGAGCCCGAGGTCAGGGCAGCCTTGTTCGCGGCCGAAGGAGCCGTGTCCGTCTCTGTCATGGCGATGCGACACCTTCTTAGTAGAGTGGCAGGGGAGCGGTCCTAAAAAACACCATAGCAAAATACACAGGTTATAACTCCATCTGGGTCATAGGTCAAAGGCACGGGAGAGAAACTTAGCAGTCCAATCATAGACCTTGTATTTGGTCTCACTCAACTGTGAATGACCTGGGTCGTGTTCATTTGGACACACAAGCGGAAAATATTTTTGCCACAGAAAACAAATTTAAAAAATCCTGTTTCAGTCTGTTTTCTTCTATCTGGTGCTTAATGAACAGGGCCTTGAACAACTATCACTGATTGCACGACAAACAGTCACTTGAATAAAATGAGCCTTTGGGTGATTGGACTGTGTATTTCAAGAAACAGAAAATGTATGTCTAAAAGTGATGCTCCTGTATGTAGCCTTGATCCTGAAGTAGCCAGGGCTGAAATGGTACCCTATTTCCTTTATAGTGCACTATGGGGGTAATACCCTATGGGCCCTGGTCAAATGTAGTGCACTGCAACCCAGATGTGTGTGGGCAGAGCTCTGGCATCCTGCTCATCTTGTGGGCCGCGTTGATGGCACAGAATGTCCACCAGTCAGCCATTTTCCGCCGCTGGCAGCCTGGGAACGTCATCTGTAAATATTGAGCAATGCATTGCCTGACCATTGCTGGCCCGGAACTAGTGCATGGTAGTGGTGCCCAGATTTTCCATTTGGGGTAGGAGAACAGAGTGGGATGCCTCTGAATTTCCAACCAGTTTACTGACCAGACAGAGAACACAACAGAGGATGACTTCAAATGCACTTTTCCCATGGCTGAGTATTTTTTCTTCTTTCCAACAGACACTGGAAGACGAATTCACCTTTCAGCAGGACAATAACCTAAAAGGCCAAATCTACACTGGATTTGCTTACCGAGACAGCAATATTTCTGAGTGGCCTAGTTATGGTTTTGACTTAAATCAGCTTGAAAATCTATGGCAAGACATGACAATGTTTTTTTTTTTTTTTGCAATGATCAACGATCAACTTGACAGAGCTTGAAGAATTTAAAAAAGAATAAATGGGCAAATATCTTGAGACGTACCCAAAAAGACTCCCAGCTGTAATCGCTGCCAAAGGTGATTCTACCATGTGTTGTCTCAGGGGGGTGAAAGCTTATCTAAGCAAGATATATTATATTAGATCGTTGCCGATCTACACAAGATGTTATACAACAAAATCTGGAAAAAGTAAAACGGTGTGAATACCTTCTGAAGGCAAGTAACCCATTACTACATTATAGTAATGCTATGGAATATGTATCTCCCTTTCTTTTGCAGATGCTAAACTGACTAAAACAGAGGGGGAACTACCTGGTTCAATAAGGGAGAAAACGATGTGTTGCAAAACCTTTATTTCATGGCCACGACCCAGAAACCTTTTCAAGTGGGGAAACATGCAACCACCACCTGACCAATTCTGAATGGCTACACTTCTAATGGTGCATTTTCTACTCGGGGACGACAGAAACAGAAAGCTGGTAAAGACCTATGACTCCTGCGATTGTAAAGGGCAAATCCCATGTGTGTTCTCCTGGGGTCCTGGGTTCTATTCAGATGGTCCCTTAATCCCTCCGTACCTCATTCATCCCTTATGTCACGCTGAGGTGCTGAGTTCTTCTTCAGGGGAAACTGGAAGTGACGCTGGGGCATGGGGGGGGGGGGGGTCCTGTTTAAGCGAAAAACAAAAAGTGTGGTATTTATTAACAGCATTAATACAGACTGGTTGACTCGCAGGAGAGCTTGATAAACTGATGAAAGAGAAGGGTGTCAGAGTAAGTAGAGGTTAGTCCACAGTCACTCCATGGGAAGCTCCATTTGTCACTATGGGCAAAATGTGTGTTCTGGTTGATCTTTTGGTTACTAAACATACATTACATGACCAAAGGTATGTGGACACCTGCTCGTCGAACATCTCATTCCAAAATCATAGGCATTAATTTGGAGTTGGTCCGCCCTTTGCTGATGTTGGAGCGATTATCCCTGGCTTGCAGTCGCCGTTCCAATTCATCCCAAAGGTGTTCGATGGGGTTGAGGTCAGGGCTTTGTGCAGGCCAGTCAAGCTCTTCCACAACGATCTCGACAAACCATTTCTGTACGGACCTTGCTTTGTGCATGAGGGCATTGTGATGTTGAAACAGGAAAGGGCCTTCCCTAAACTTGTCACAAAGTTGGAAGCACAGAATCACCTAGAATGTCATTGTATGCTGTAGCGTTAAGATTTACCTTCACAGGAACTAGGGGTCCTAGCCCGAACCATGAAAAACAGCTCCAGACCATTAATCCTCCTCCATCAAACTTTACAGTTGGCACTATGCATTCGGGCAGGTAAAGTTCTCCTGGCATCCACCAAACACAGATTTGTCCGTCAGACTGTCAGATGGTGAAGCGTGATTCATCCCTCCAGAGAACACATTTCCACTGCTCCAGAGTCCAATGGCGGTGAGCTTTACACCACTCCAGCCAACACTTGGCATTGTGCATGGTGATCTTAGGCTTGTGTGCAGTTGCTTGGCCATGGAAACCCATTTCATGAAGCTCCAGAAGACCACTTCTTGTGCTGACGTTGCTTCCAGAGGCAGTTTGGAACTCGATAGTAAGTGTTGCAACCGAGGACAAACAATTCTTATGCTACGTGCTTCAGCACTCGGCGGTCCTGTTCTGTGAGCTTGTGTGGCCTACCACTTTGCGGCTGAGCCGTTGTTGCTCCTAGACGTTTCCACTTCACAATAACAGGACTCACAGTTGACCGGGGAAGCTCTTGCAGGGTAAACATTTTACGAACTGACCTGTTGGAAAGGTGGCATCCTATGCCTGTGCCATGTTGAAAGTCACTGAGCTCTTCGGTATGGGCATTCTACTGCCAATGTTTGTCTATGGAGATTGCATGGCGGTGTGCTCGATTTTATACACCTGTCAGCAACGGGTGTGGCTGAAATAGCCGAATCCACTCATTTGAAGGGGTGTCCACATACTTTTGTATATATAGTGTCGCTTTGTACAAAACAAGCTGTATCCTGTTGGGGAATCATTGGAAACTCAAGTTAAGGTCTCCTGTCAGAATCAACCATACAGTTGCGGGCTGTGTCTGGCCTTTACTATGACAAATCCAGCAACACCTTTTTGTTTCACAGAGATACACACGCATGCACTTGCACACACACACGCACACGCACGCACACACAGAGAGAGACAGCAATGCTAAGTCATCATTCTGGATTCCCCAGGATATAGTCACCTTGTCTAGGCATTCCTTTAACAGTGAGTTATACAGTACATCCTTGGTATCAGCTACACACATCATAAATTGTAGCATGTCCTTGGTTGTAGAATGTTCTCACTCTCTCTGACAGCACATGGGGTTGACATGTAAACTTCCTCCAAGAGGAGCAACACAAATAGAGAGACTGCAATCCAGTCAGGGGAAACAGAGTGCCTCTAGCACACTCCAACATATAGGATTATCAGACTTTACTGTGGAGGGTGAAAAGATGAAAGGATGAAGAGGCTTTCTTTGATAAACTCTCCAAACAGAGGGGTGACAAATGAATGAGTCATCGGCCAGGCGTGTTTGAGACTACTCTGTTTGAGTTCAAACACAGAATGAGTCCAGAACCAGGAGCTAATACTATTGTGTTCACACCAGTGGAAGCTGACTTCAATTTAATGGTTCAATGCGGCCGTTTTTTTTTATCTCAATATCAAAGCATTTCAGGGTAACAATATAAGTACCTTAAGGTGATCCTTTTCAATTAAAATGGTCAAAAAAATAACAAAAATAGTTTCTTAGCAGCTTCTTCAAGCAAGAATTATGCTAGGACTGTCTGGGAGTTGTCTGAGTGGGGATGGGAAAACTGAAAATGTGCTGTTATTGGCAAAGACGTTTGTAACTCTTCTTATTGGTCTATTAACTAATTTACCGCATGGTGATGTCACCATGGAAGGCTAAAACTCCATCCCACGAAAACAGGCTGAACCTTCAGGCAGAATTTTCAAACAGCTCTTACACTAAAAGGGGATCATTATAAATTGCACATATTCATATTCATATTCCAACCTCATAGTATGGAAATATATATAAAAAACATAGGGAAATCACGTTTATGACTGCACTGGGCCTTTAAATCAGAGGACAGGCTCATTAATGCAATGGAACTGTGTCAAATACAAAATGTATAACGTTCCATTTATTCAATTCCAGCCACTACTATGGGCTGTCCTCCCTTCATCAGTCTCCACACATTCACACACTCCTCCAACATATTGGTAGTAGTAATGATTTATGATGACATGTCAGCTGGGTCAGACTGAGGATAACTATCCCCTTAGAGACACAGTGTGACTTCCTTAATCCTCCTCTTGGATTTAGTGGATATGATCCAGACCACTGGGGAATGTCCGGGTGCAAATATGGTCGTGGGAAAATGGGGGTTAGCAAAACAAGTTCCACTATTGTTTCAATCACAGCCCCCAACTCTACAATAGGTTTCACATTCATGTGGATGCATGCTTGACAGCAGAGGATATGTTCATAACCTCAATGTCTTAAAGCTACAATATGTAACTTTTCGGGCAATCTGAGCAAATTCACATAGAAAAGTGAGTTGTAGATCTTTCATTCCCGTTGAAAGCAAGTCTAAGAAGCGCTAGATCTGCTCTATGTGTGCTATTTCTATGCTTCCCATTCTGAAGTTTATTTTTTGTGTCTTTTACTTTCGGTTTTGTACACCAGCTTTAAACAGCTGAATATACAAATATGTTTGGTTATGGATATATATTTCACAGCGGGTTAGATGGTACAATGATTCTCTACACAATGACTGCAATTAGGCGAACTATTAGAATTTTAGCAACTAGGAAATGGCGGAGCGATTTCTGCATTTAATTGTATATTTTGGCCTTTTTACCCAAATCTGAATAGAAAAATTCAAATAAAAAGCAATTAAAGATGCACTATGCAGAAATTGCTCTGCCATTTCCTGGTTGCCAAAATTATAATAGTTCGCCTAGTTTATGTGACAAAACAAACAATCATTGTGAAGAGAATCGTTGTAGGCCTACCATCTAAACCACTGACATATTTTCCATAACCAAAAATATTGTATATTCAGCTGTTTGAAGCTGGTGTACAAAACCAATTTTAAAAGACACAAAAACTTCAGAACGGAAAACTTAGAAATAACACACATAGAATGGGCACAACATGCTAGATACCTTCATAAAGTGTTCTTCAAATGCAGTTCTAAAAATATGAAATACATAGTTTAACACAAAATACTCTCTGTTGAAAATAGGAACCCTTAATGGGGTAAAACGTGTTCGTTCTTACCTTGTCCTGTAATCAATGGACCTTTTGTGCAGCGCAGTTTTTCATTCTTAAAGATAGGAAAAGTTCTAAAAAGTTTGTGGACACAACATTTGGATCGACTTCCTCCCGACTTTAGTACCCTAGTTACTTCTTTCTTCAACTATTTTTGAAGAAATTGGTGATCTGATTTCGCGTGTAGCCTAGTCCAGTCATTATTCAGCTCTCCAGGCAGTGTTCCCAGTTAAATTTACACACTGCTACAGCAGCATACCTCAGTCCTTTGCTTTCCATGTTCACGCATCCAACTCACCGCCCACCTAAACAAGGGGCGCTTTATTAAAAGTGTTTGTGTGGTACAGTGACTACTCTTAACGTCAGTCCCACAGGATGACTTTTTTGTTTGTAAAACTACAAAACTCTTTGTAGTGGAGTTCAATTAATTGTCTATAATCACATGCCGTCTAAATCAGATAGGCTACTGTAATAACTCAGTCTGAAAACCGCCAGAAAGTAACTCAGACGCACCCCAAGTGGATTATAAAACAACTTGACCTGTTTATTTTACCCATAAATGTATATGGCTTTTTCTTAACAACTCTGTCTAGAAGCCCAGCATCCCGGAGTTGCCTCTTCACTATTAACGGTGAGACTGGTGTTTTGCGGGTTCTAGCTCTAGATTAACAATAATCAAACTGAACAAAAATATTAACGCAACATACAACAACTTCAAAGATTTCACCGAGTAACAGTCAATGAAATAAATTCATTTGCCAGCAGCATACTGCCCTGCATCCCAATGCTAGCTTGCTTCTGAAGCTAAACAGGGTTGGTCTCTGGATTGGAGACCAGAAACTGCTGGAGTGGTGTTGGAGGGCCAGTAGGAGGCACCCCTTCCTCTGGTCGAAAGAAAATATCGCAATGCCCTGTGTAGGGTGCTGTCTTTCAAATGGGATGTTTAACGGGTGTCCTGACTATCTGTGGTCACTAAAGATCCCATGGCACTTATTTTAACAGTAGGGGTGTTAACCCTGGTGTCCTGGTTAAATTCCCAATCTGGCCCTCATACCATCACGGTCAACTAATCATCCCCAGTTTACAATTGTCTCATTCATTCCACCTCCTCTCCCTTGTAACTATTCCCCAGGTTGTTGCTTAAATGAGAATGTGTTCTCAGTCCTTACCTGGTAAAATAAGGGTAAAATAAATAGAAAATAGGACCTAAGGTATTGATTTCACATGACAGCAATGGGAGGCCCACCCACCCACTGGGGAGCCAGTCCCGGCCAATCAGAATATGTTTTTCTCCCACAAAAGGGCTTTATTACAGACATAAATACTCCTCAGCACCCCCTCAGAAGATCCCTTAGGTGAAGAAGCCGGATGCGGAGGTCCTGGGCTGACGTGGCTACACGTGGTTTGCAGTTGTGAGGCCGGTTGGACATACTGCCAAATTCTCTAAAACAACGTTGAAGGTGGCTTATGGTAGAGAAATTAACATTCAATTATCTGGCAACAGCTCTGGTGGACATTCCTACAGTCAGCATGCCAATTGCATGCACCCTCAAAACATCTGTGGTATTGTGTTGAGTGGCTTTTTGTGTCCAGCACAAGGTGCACCTGTGTAATGATCATGTTGTTCAATCATCTTTTTTGATATGCCACACCTATCATGTGGATGGATTATCTAGGCAAAAGAGAAATGCTCCCTAACAGGGATGTAAACAAATTTGTGCACAACATTTGATAGAAATAAGCTTTTTGTGCATATGGAAAATATCTGGGATCTTTTATTTCAGCTCATGGAATCAACACTTTACATGTTGCGCTTATAACATACTTTAAACCTAGGCTGCTGTAACTGAAGTGTGTGGCCATGCACCATTGAATATCACAAAATACACACACACATTGTCATAACAATGCACGATTCAATATGAAACTACAATTGGTCATTGTTTATTGTGAAAATTAGTTTTCAATATTAGTTGAATATAATGTAAATTATCTTGCAGTATGAATGCACTGCAATTAAATGATTTTCATCACACAAATGTTTTCAGAGATAAATACATTTTCAGAGCCAGAAAATGAAATACTGTTCAAATAAGCAATACATTTTCAGTGTATTTAATGTTTGCTTGAAATTTGCTATAATTCCATAGTGTCTTATTACATTCTTTGAAGTCCAGGCAACCACACAAATTCCTATTGCAGAGGCATAGGGCATGGAAAGGGAAACATCTCACCTAAACCGTCTTCATTTTATAAGATTACACTACTTAAAGATTATTTAAAGATTATCTTGAGGCACATGAGATGGTATTAGGAAGAAATTCAGAATTGAAACTGAGGAATACCAAGCAAAGATACATGACATGGAGTATGATGGAGCAAGACTAACTATCTACAAGTGTTGTGTTCATTAGAACACACCGTAATAAAACGTTTTGGAACCGGAATGGAAAACATGCATTTCTTCCGTTTGGTGATGAACATGACCCAACTCAAGAGGCAGCCATTCAGTAAACTTGCACTGTTGGATGAAGACAAAGATAGTGAGTTCACCCTCTCCCCTGTGTCACTAGCAGAAGGCACAGTTAGGTTAACTATATTAGAGGGCAATAGTCTGTGGCTTGAATCACCCACTCCAATTACAAAGCACACTTCAAATAAACCTGGTTTACTATTCATATTGAACACGGCATCATGATTTTATTTCACAATTAATCACATTTATTAACTTCTACGGGATCGGTGTCTCCACCCGCGGGACAGTTAAGCAACGTAGGCTAATGTGATTAGCATGACATAAGTAACAAACAAAAAAAATCCTAGGACATAGACTTATCTGATGTATGCAGAAGGCTTCAATTCTTGTTAATCTAATTGCACTGTCCAATTTACAGTAGCTATTACAGTGAAAGAATACCATGCTATTGTTTGAGAGTGCAGAATTATTAACTTGAAAATGTATTAATAAACCAATTGGGTACATTTTGGCAGTCTTGAGACAACTTTGAACAGATGTGCAATGGTTCATTGGATCAGTCTAAAACTTTGCACATACACTGCTGCCATCTAGTGGCCAAACTCTACATTATGGTCTTTCTCTTGCATTGATTTCAATGTCACTCATCAAGTAATGGTTATACAATATTTCCTTTGTAACAAATGGCTTTATTTTTACACAACACTTTAAAAGTCTCACTTATTTGAATCTTAAACTTACAAAAACAAATCACTTTGACTTGTGTTTACTTTTGCAGGTTTATTGACTATATGAATACTAGTATCTTGTGACAAGACTGTTTCCGCAAGACAGATTTAGTTTTGAGTTCCAAGATGTGATTATGTAAAAACGCAATTTTACAGTCACAAAAGACACTAATCAATAACAATATATTTAGTGACACACAATCACATTGATGTAACAATGGAATCAGCTCTTAGGATGTAAATTTAACAAAGAATAAATAACACACATTTTTTTATTTATATTTACTGTCCTAATGATACAGAGTTGCATTATCAAAGTCAGAAAATTCTAACATATAAACAAATAAGAAATAGATGACATTCAAGTAGATAGAATCAATAAATCACATACCAGCAGAGTTAAAAAGGTTCATTAATATAAAATACAAATATTTGTATATTATTATTCAAATATCATAAGAAAATACATAATTATGAACTAAATATATTTTTGGTTTTGATTATTCTTTTACCACAATCCTCGAAAACGTTCTCAAAGTGCATAGGTTACTCATGTGACTACAAACAATTACCAAATAGCAATTACTAATACAATCATTTCCTCCATCTCTACTGTTAGTAGTTTTAAAAGAGTACTATGGAACTGCCCGCTATGCAGTTGTGTACAATAAACTCAATGAAACGTACATACACAAAATAATAATATCTAAGTTACTTGGGTAAGATGAATTTATAATTACAGTAATTCTAAAACATGTATTTCAGTGAAAATAAATTACAGTTGACCGAAATGTTTATCCATAGACTATACTTTCGACAGTTCAGATGCCTCTGCAGCTTTGCTCTATTGGGGCAAGAAATGGCAAATGTTTTAAAACAATTTGCAGTGGAAAACAAAAATGATAATTCCTTATTGGATAAGTCCAGGTAGTTCCTCCCCATTTCAGTACGTTTTCTTTCATTTTGTGCCTAGTGAACCTGATAACAATCAAACACAAATCGCCATGTAAAGACTCGGGTCCTATTGAAAGCTATTCCCTGTAAGAAAGTTTGAGGCATTGAAAATAAGCCACTAAACAGTTGACAGAGAAACATACTGATTAAGAGCAGCAAGCAAATGCACTCAAAGGAGATCTTAAAAAGAGCACAGACTGGATGTGTGACACAACACCGGATCTAACAAACACACACACACACACACACACAAACCTGTAGGAAAGCATAGCAACTCTCACTGCTTGTAATTGTCCCAATGGGGGGCAGATCATTGAGGGAATCGGGGGTTAGCTTGCGTGGTCACACGGTGTAATCTAGCTCGGCATTCATCTTGGTGTACATTTCATAGACGGCATCATTAGCGGCAGAAAAGTTGACTAGAAACTGTCGGATTTTGTCCAGGCAGTCCTCTTCCTTGACCTTACGCCCCTTGGACAGCGCCGTCAGGAAATCTGCCTTGTAGGGAGCTGCGAACACGGCTGCCTTCAGTGGAAGACATTCGAGTAAAGTCAGTTCAAAATGCAGGCTCGTCAGAATCATAAACAAAAGTTGCCTTTTAGATCTCAGTGAAGGTGACATCACTTGAACGATAACCACTACTAGCACAACTAACTATCAATCGATTTATTTGAAAAAAAAACTATATAAATTTAAAACATCTATTAAAAAAATAATAATAATCAGCTACACTTGCACAGTTTAAATGGCAACGGAGAAGCTGTGTAATCAAGCAGTAATCTAAAGCAATCGTGCTATGGTGAGACGCTTACCTTGAAGAGCTTCTGCACCAGCCAACCATGGTACTTCTTCAGGGCCAACTCATAAGCTTTGGTGCAATTTACACGGATAAGGTCAGGGTTGTTCTCATCTTTCTCCCCATCCACCAGACTCTGCAGCAGGACCTGGATGAACCGGAGTCCCCTGGTCAATGAAGAACACGGAAACAAACAAATCATATAAAATCAGACAGACAATACAAACGTGGAGCAACATACAGTATATCTAAGTAGACAGACTCATGGGTAACAGAATTTTCAGGTGGAACGCTTTATAATAAAGCGACTAGGTACATCCCTTTATTATTATTATTATGAGCAGATATGAGGCTTTATAATGTCTTATAATAAGGATGATATTAATATCACTCTATTGAAGTTTCTACTGAATCAAAACGGCTGGTACTTATTAGAATCATTATGAGATGACGCAGAGATCGTATGCTCATGACAAGTCTTATAATGCATTATATCTGCATCATAATGCATTACAGCTGTAGGCATTAAGTACCGACTCAAAGATCCAAAATTACAAAGTTGTCTGACCTCTTTAGCCACATAAGTGCCAGGGTGGCTCCCACTTTGGGCCAGTCTGCTCCATGCAGCTCCTTCTCAGCCTCCAGGATTTTTTGGAGGGTCTTGAACCTGCTAGGGTTGCTGTCAAAAACTGCTTTGATTGTCTAAACAGGGATAGTACAGTAATATAGTCGTTTGTTTCCTTATGGATCTAAGGTTACCAGTTTGAACTTTGACCGTATAAAAATGTTGCTGTAGGCTACTTACTGTGATGTTCCCTACAATGTCTGCTTTAATTGGAGCAAAAACAGTAGAGCCAAGGCAGTCTGTCGAGAGATGTAAAAATACCATGTTTGCCCGTACTGGAGAAATAACATCCTCCACAATTCACATGTCAGCTTTGTCTACAATCCCAAGAGCTAGGATAAGAGCTAGGATAATACAAGAGAGAGGGGTACAATTAGCATTACTGCAAAACTATTTTGCTGAAACTTCGTTGTAACTATCAGTAAGACATGAATCCCCCAAAAATGGTCAAAAAGCCATCCATCCATGACATCCCACACCAATCCCAACAACAGGCTGCAGTATCTCGGTCTGACGAGTAGTATGGAGCTGCGGGTCAAAGTATTGTTTCTTCAGCCTATGTAATGTATTTGGTGATGTTTTTTCCCCCCTACTGTTCAGAGAAATTAGTTATTGAAGTTGTTCGGTTCATGTCCCATCCTGCATCCTGATATTACCAGGTTCTGACAACTAAAATGAACATCATGGAGTTACACAATTCAATTTTTGGGCCTACAGAGTGGCGCAGCAGTCTAAGGCGTTACTACAGACCCGGGTTCATTCCTGGGCTGTGCTACAACCGGCCGTGTCCGGTTGTCCCATAGGACGGGGCACAATTGGCCCAGCGTCGTCCGGGTTAGTGGAGGGTTTTGACGGGGGAGGAGGGCTTTACTTGGCTCATCGCACTCTAGCGACTTCTTGTGGCGGGCCGGGTGCCTGCAACCTGACCCTGGTCACCGGTTGAACAGTGTTTCCGCCGACACATTGGTGCTCCTGGCTTCCGGGTTAAGCTGGCGGGTGTTAAGAAGCGCGGTTAGGCGGGTCATGCTTCAGAGGACGCATGACTCCGCCTCTACCTCTCCTGAGCCCGTTGGGGAGTTGCAGCGATGAGACCAGATCAAAAATTAGGGAGAAAAAGGTGGGTGAAAATAAAATGAAAATGCTAATAGAAGTACAATTTATTTGCATTGGATTTGTGCCACAATTGCTTAAAAGTTAGCAGTTGAAACAGTGACCAACAAAACCAAAGCATGGGTGGCTGTCATACCTTGTCTATAGACTGCTTACAGGGTAAGAAAACCAATGTAATTTGGGTGAACTATCCCTTTAACATTGAAAGGGGGGGCTTCAAACTTGTGGTCAGAACTTGGTAATATCAAGATGTAGGCTGGAACACGAACCTAACAACTTCAATGACATTTCTCTGAAATACGGAAAATAAACATCACCAAATTCACTGGGAATACATTACATAGGATGAAGGATCAAAGAATACTCTGAGGGGCAGCTCCATACTATATACTTGTTGTTGGGGTGGGATTGGTGTGGGGTGTGAGGGGTCCGTGGGTAGCTTTTGACCACTCCTTTGGAATCCTTGTCTAATTTTTTAAAAGTTTGGTCCAATTCAGATGTTTGTTACAATATTTCTTGAATATTATATGAATCCTATAAATTAAAATTGTCAATTTCAATGCAATCAATTAGATCAAATAATATTTCAAAAAAATAATCTTCTGTTTCTAATAACATGCATAATTTCAGAACAATTTGAGATGGTGGGTGTGCTTTTTGAGGTGGAACGAGAGAGCGAAAGAGAGACAGGACTACCTGTGGCCTCAATGGATCACGTCCCTTGAAGATTAACAATGCAGCCTAATAGACCCCTACGCTCTGTCAAATACTTTTGGCAAAACAAAGCCTTATCATTAGAACTAGAAAAACACAGGGTTGAGACAAACAGAGAATAGCATTCTGAGCTCTATGACTATGACTGAGCATGACTTGAATGCTTTTGATACAAAATGGTAGGTCGACAGCAAACTCTTATTGAACTTGAAAATCAACAAAATGCTAAATAATTCACTCTGCTCAGAGCACCTGACAGATTTCTGAAAGCACCAGAGAGACTCATAAAACTTTAAGTAGGTCCTAGTATCGTGCCAAATCCAATGGGTCTAATCCAATGCATCCCATCATTGGCCCTAAGCCTATCTATGCAACCGGAAAAGGAAATATATCCTCACATCATCTGTCTCTTTGAACCTTGGCGAGACCTCGAACAGAACCAACATATTACCCACATTTTCAAACAGTTTTTTTTTTCTTCATAGCAAGGTATTGGCTAGTTCTGTATAGTAACCTACATGTGCACATTCAGTTTAAAGACTTCCAACAGTTTGTCACAATGCAATTCTTCACTTAGCCTCGTCTTTCCCCAATCCATTTACATAACTACATAAAAGGGGGCCTGGCTGTTCATTTGGGGTAGCCCAGTGGACGACTTACATTCCGACCACACACGGCTTAAAGTGGAATGAAACTGACAACTGTTAGCCCTCAGCCCCAGAAGGCTATCCATTGTGCAAGTGGTACTGGTATCTTCTCTAGTTACAGAGAAGCCCCACCTTTGTCCTTATCATTTAGAGAGAGACATGCCTCTATCTATCCTGAATGTTACTCATTCATGACTACCACCAAAGATGCCCATCTCTCATTTTCCACCCCATACAATTAAACCCTTTTCTCTCTCTCAATTGCTTCCACATAATGCTTTTGTGCGGTTGCTTTGGAAGGTCCAGGCTATGTGATGAAAGCAGAGGTCATCAATTTATTATCGATGAATCCTAACATCAAGTGTAAATACACAACTGAGGTAAAGGTTGGTGGAAAAACAAAGAGAAGATCCTATCCTAGGCATATCCTCCAAAGAGATTTGAAATTCCAACATTATATACGCTAGTCACAACTCAATGTAGCAGTTATGTATAATTGAGCTGCGACTGATTATATCACGACACAAAATTCGTTACAGCATTAAAAAAAAGATAGAACACAAAATAAACCATACAAACACATATCCAGTTTCTTGAGTTGATAAGGTCAAATGGAAAGTTGCCTAAGAAATTATTAGGTCAGTTGGATCAACGATAACAAAATGGAAAGATGTTAATTTCAACACCAGACTTGAGTGTTTTCAGGGGTTTCACCTGCCTAATTCAGTAGAGTATCTTTGGCATACAGGATGAAGCCACACAATGATGCCCGGTGGGCTACACAGTCAGTGAATGGCCAAGGGGAACTCAACACCGCGCTAATCAATTTTAACAACTTCAAATCGAGGCCAGTGAATTAAATTATTAATGCAAAAGGTTTGTTGACTGCTTGATAAAGAGACATACGATCCAAAAAAAAGATTGTCCCTTACGGCATTTAATTGCTTGGGATTGACAGAGGTGTTTTTGACAGATTGCTTCTCACATTCTGAAATCCCAAAAGCAAACTATCCCACAAGCAAATCAGACTATGAAGTTAATTTAAGTCCGTTTTCTACACATATGAATGTTTCTCCTCACTCCTGGCATTGTCAGGTCAATCAAATGTTGATAACTCCACCCCTGCAGGCATACAAAATATTCAGAGAAAAGCAATTTGCCTATGACAAGTTGATGGCTAGCCACAAGAGTGTGATCATAAATTGTCTTTATCCATGATGGTCTGTATTAAATGGTGTGGCTTAACGGACAATATGTTGTTTGTTGCAACAAAATAGCGAGCAATTTGGGTGGTCGTCTATGCACAGACTGTGGCTAGAATTCATGTAGCAAGCTGAAATCATAGTTTACAAGCTACTTACCAAAGAATGGCGGAAGATATGACACCGACTCCAAGAATGATCTAGTTTCCACTTGTTTATCGGCTGGAAGCTGTTTAAATTGGTGCTCCATAAGAAGAGCCATCGTTAACACTAGACACAATATCTCTGACAATAACCGCGACCAGTGAAGTGATTTGTAAAACCCGGAACTGCCACCGAAGTGAGTTTGTGAGCCTCTCCAACAGTGCACGCCCCTTTCTGGTCCGAAAGATGCCTGGAAAGCACAGAAGCTGACTCAGAATGCTCATTTTAAATAGATGGGGAGCAGTGCACCAATCACGTGAAAAATGAGGGTTATTAAAAAACACTACATGAAATTTTGCATAGGTATCTATCTGACAGCAGAACGTCTCAAAATGTAGTACATTATGTAATAGTAGCCTATGCAACTTGTAAAAGCTGCCCTTTTAAATGCTTAATTGGTCAGGGAGCTGGGTACTTTTTATACATCATTATACGGCTAAGTGGATTATATCCCGTGGTGTAATCATTAGCCAAACAGTTGCAACTAAAACACGAGTTTCTATTGGACAAATTCAGATATTTTCCTCCCAGTTTCGTTCCGTTTAAGAAACGTTTCGCATCAGAATCGGCGTAATGAATATGCCCCTGTTGTTTGCTGTTTTGGTGTCAGAAGATGGATGATGCTCACTCATGTGGTCATTGAAAAGGACTTGTGAAAGTGATGTAGGTATTCCTGCAACTGTCTAGTGATCAACAATATAATTAGAACAAAATGAGCATACTATATTCAAATTGAGCTCATTGTGCGCTGCTAGACGTTTCGCAGAGAAAGGAAGATAAAACCTTCTACTTCTGGTCTAATTCCTTGATATAGCAGATACAGATGACAAAGGCCGAGAATGATCTGTTCTCCATTAAAGATTTAGCTATATATAAATAATTCATCAGACAATTATGTCTCCACTTAAGCCTACTCCTGGTGTGCTTCTTTATGCAATGTGGAATCACAACTTGGTGACAGTGGGCCAAGAACGGATTTGCATACAATTACTGCAGGAAATGTACTCCCGAAAATTCTGAGGGTTACCTCTACCCAGGTCACTGCGACTGTCAGTCCAACACATTACCTGCTATGCAAAGACATCTTGACAAGGTCGCTAGGAGTTGTACTTATAGGTGTATACACACAACCCCTGTCTTCAGAAAGCTCGTCCCGTCCCACATTTCACTCTAACAAGTCCTTTGATCTTGCTCCTACGTTGGGATATGCTGTCGAAGACTACCCACATTATCGATGTCTGCAACCAAGGGTCATCCCTCTTCTAACACCAATGTAGCGAAGTCAGAGGGCACATTGAACCACATACATTGAACTGTCACCCAACCCTTAGCCGTTACGGAGAGATCTGAACACTCATGGTGAGGTCGCTAGGTGTTTGGTTAGTCGCTACAGTAGCATACAGTATGTTGCACTGGCCAATATGAAGGCATGCGCTGTTCCTTTCGCTGATTTGTCCCAATCAGGGATCCCACCTACCCATCACCTCACCAATCAATCAATCAGCAAATTCACTAGTTTCAGTTTTTGGCAAAATTCAATACCACCAGCTGGTCTAAAGCAAAAACGCTGAATTAAAATCATGGATTTGGGTTGAAGTGCTGCGTGTATGCTTGGCATACATTCATCAATCGCCAATAAATTACAACGCCATTCTCGTTGCGCTGTTTGACCCTTGTGATGCGCCATAGTGTAACTAGGAAGAGAATTGGTTACTAAGTGAAACGGGAAGAGAAAGAAATGCAAGGATTTTCTCCAGTTGCAATCTAACATAGCCAGCTAATTTATATTTTGTAGAAGGAACGTAGACCGGTAAGCAATGTTATTCAAACATATCTCTGTAAATACAGATGCGAATTTTACGCTAGCTAACGTTTGCTACGACTTGATAATGGTTTGCTAGCGTCATGACACGTCATGATATTTTGAATCTACGTTAGCTAAATTAGCAAACCTAAAGCGTTAACTACCTAGCCAGCGGCTTTGTCCATTGCGATTGTCTTTAACACCAGCAGTTTTGTCTGTTTCTAAATAGCTAACTGAATAGGTGAGTTTTTCAATCTGGATCAATGGCTCTACCAACCCTCTCTGCCCACATTGGCCGAGTCGAGTTCGTTCTCTGGAAAGCCAGATGGTGCGGCAGGGGGAACAGGAGGCACGTTGGCGGCAACACTGGGAGCTGCACGCAATGCACTAAAGACAACAACAGAACATTGTAATCATTAAGCAGGCACACTGGAGTTCTCGTCAATCATACTAGACGAGGCAGGCTAATTAACAACGCAAATGCATTTTCTGTCCACTGTTTCGTTGATACTTTTGAAACTGATCATTGCCTGAGACACTATGATGGGAACTAGTCTGTTATTGCTAGTGTGTGTGTTTTATTTATATATATATATATATATATATATATATATATATATATATATATATATATATATACATATACATATGTATATATATATATATACATATACATATGTATATATATATATATACATATACATATGTATGTATATATATATATATATACATATACATATGTATGTATATATATATATATATACATATACATATGTATGTATATATATATATATATACATATACATATGTATGTATATATATATATATATACATATGTATGTGTGTGTGTGTGTGTGTGTGTGTGTGTATGTATGTATGTATATATATGTGTGTACAGTTGAAGTCGGAAGTTTACATACACTTAGGTTGGAGTCATTAAAACTCGTTTTTCAACCACTCCACAAATTTGGCTGATTTCTTTTTTCATGACATCAAAATAAATCAGCCATATTTGTTGAGTGGCTGAAAAACGAGTTTTAATGACTTCAACCTAAGTGTATTTAAACCGACTTCAACTGTGTGTGTGTATATATATATATATATATATATATATATATATATATATATATATATATACTGCTCAAAAAAATAAAGGGAACACTTAAACAACACAATGTAACTCCAAGTCAATCACACTTCTGTGAAATCAAACTGTCCACTTAGGAAGCAACACTGATTGACAATAAATTTCACATGCTGTTGTGCAAATGCAATAGACAAAAGGTGGAAATTATAGGCAATTAGCAAGACACCCCCCAAAACAGGAGTGATTCTGCAGGTGGTGACCACAGACCACTTCTCAGTTCCTATGCTTCCTGGCTGATGTTTTGGTCACTTTTGAATGCTGGCGGTGCTCTCACTCTAGTGGTAGCATGAGACGGAGTCTACAACCCACACAAGTGGCTCAGGTAGTGCAGTTCATCCAGGATGGCACATCAATGCGAACTGTGGCAAAAAGGTTTGCTGTGTCTGTCAGCGTAGTGTCCAGAGCATGCAGGCGCTACCAGGAGACAGGCCAGTACATCAGGAGACGTGGAGGAGGCCGTAGGAGGGCAACAATCCAGCAGCAGGACCGCTACCTCCGCCTTTGTGCAAGGAGGTGCACTGCCAGCGCCCTGCAAAATGACCTCCAGCAGGCCACAAATGTGCATGTGTCAGCATATGGTCTCACAAGGGGTCTGAGGATCTCATCTCGGTACCTAATGGCAGTCAGGCTACCTCTGGCGAGCACATGGAGGGCTGTGCGGCCCCACAAAGAAATGCCACCCCACACCATGACTGACCCATCGCCAAACCGGTCATGCTGGAGGATGTTGCAGGCAGCAGAACGTTCTCCACGGCGTCTCCAGACTCTGTCACGTCTGTCACATGTGCTCATGTGCTCAGTGTGAACCTGCTTTCATCTGTGAAGAGCACAGGGCGCCAGTGGCGAATTTGCCAATCTTGGTGTTCTCTGGCAAATGCCAAACGTCCTGCACGGTGTTGGGCTGTAAGCACAACCCCCACCTGTGGACGTCGGGCCCTCATACCACCCTCATGGAGTCTGTTTCTGACCGTTTGAGCAGACACATGCACATTTGTGGCCTGCTGGAGGTCATTTTGCAGGGCGCTGGCAGTGCACCTCCTTGCACAAAGGCGGAGGTAGCGGTCCTGCTGCTGGATTGTTGCCCTCCTACGGCCTCCTCCACGTCTCCTGATGTACTGGCCTGTCTCCTGGTAGCGCCTGCATGCTCTGGACACTACGCTGACAGACACAGCAAACCTTTTTGCCACAGTTCGCATTGATGTGCCATCCTGGATGAACTGCACTACCTGAGCCACTTGTGTGGGTTGTAGACTCCGTCTCAAATTTATTGTCAATCAGTGTTGCTTCCTAAGTGGATAGTTTGATTTCACAGAAGTGTGATTGACTTGGAGTTACATTGTGTTGTTTAAGTGTTCCCTTTATTTTTTTGAGCAGTGTATATACACACACACACACACACACACACACACACACACACACACACACACACACACACACACACACACACACACACACACACAGGGTGGCAGGAAGCCAAGTGGTTAGAGCGTTGGACTAGTAACCGAAAGGTTGCAAGATCAAATTCCGGAGCTGACAATGTAAAATCTGTGGTTCAGCCCCTGAACAAGGCAGTTAACCCACTGTTCCTAGGCCGTCATTGAAAATAATTATTTGTTCTTAAATGACTTGCCTAGTTAAATAAAAAATAATATATATATACATACACACACACACACACAGTTGAAGTCGGAGGTTTACATACACCTTAGCCAAATACATTTAAACTCCGTTTTTCACAATTACTGACATTTAATCCCAGTAGAAATTCCCTGTTTTAGGTCAGTTAGGATCACCACTTTATTTTAAGACTGAAATGTCAGAATGATTTATTTCAGCTTTTATTTATTTCATCACATTCCCAGTGGGTCAGAAGTTTACATACACTCAATTAGTATTTGGTAGTATTGCCTTTAAATTGTGTAACTTGGGTCAAATGTTTCGGGTAGACTTCCGCAAGCTTCCCACAATAAGTTGAGTGAATTTTGGCCCATTCCTCCTGACAGAGTTGGTGTAACTGAGTCAGGTTTGTAGGCCTCCTTGCTCGCACACGCTTTTTCAGTTCTGCCCACAAATTTTCGATAGGATTGAGGTCAGGCTTTGTGATGGCCACTCCAATACCTTGACTTTATTGTCCTTAAGCCATAACTTTGGAAGTATGCTTGGGGTCATTGTCCATTTGGAAGACCCATTTGCGACCAAGCTTTAACTTCCTGACTGATGTCTTGATGTTGCTTCAATATATCCACATAATTGTCCTACCTCATGATGCCATCTATTTTGTGAAGTGCACCAGTCCCTCCTGCAGCAAAGCACCCCACAACATGATGCTGCCACCCCCGTGCTTCACGGTTGGGATGGTGTTCTTCGGGTTGCAAGCCCCACCCTTTTTCCTCCAAACATAACGATGATCATTATTGCCAAACAGTTTTATTTTTGTTTCATCAGACCAGAGGACATTTCTACATAAAGTACAATCTTTGTCCCCATGTGCAGTTGCAAACCGTAGTCTGGCTTTTTTATGGCGGTTTTGGAGCAGTGGCTTCTTCCTTGCTGAGCGGCCTTTCAGGTAAATGTCGATATAGGACTCATTTTACTGTGGATATAGATACTTTTGTACCTGTTTCCTCCAGCATCTTAACAAGGTCCTTTGCTGTTGTTCTGGGATTGATTTGCACTTTTCACACCCCCGTACGTTCATCTCTAGGAGACAGAACACATCTCCTTCCTGAGTGGGATGACAGCTGCGTGGTCCCATGGTGTTTATACCCGCGTACTATTGTTTGTACAGATGAACGTGGTACCTTCAGGCGTTTGGAAATTGCTCCCAAGGATGAACCAGACTTGTGGAAGTCTACAATTGTTTTTTCTTAGGTATTGGCTGATTTCTTTTGATTTTCCCATGATGTCAGGCACTGAGTTTGAAGGTAGGCCTTGAAATACATCCACAGGGACACCTCCAATTGACTCAAATGATGTCAATTAGCCTATCAGACGCTTCTAAAGCCATGACATCATTTTCTGGAATTTTCCAAGCTGTTTATAGGCACAGTCAACTTAGTGTATGTAAACTTCTGACCCACTGGAATTGTGATACAGTGAATGATAAGTGAAATAATGTCTGTAAACAATTGTTGGAAAAATTACTTGAGTCATGCACAAAGTAGATGTCCTGACTGACTTGCCAAAACTGGATAAGAGCGTCTGCTAAATGACTTAAATGTAAATGTAACAAGAAATTTGTGGAGTGGTTGAAAAATGAGTTAATTACTCCAACCTAAGTGTATGTAAACTTCTGACTTCAACTGTACATATATATATATATATATATATATATATATATATACATACACACACATAGATCTATATACACACAGTTGAAGTTGGAAGTTTACATACACGTTAGCCAAATACATTTAAACTCAGTCAACAAGCAAGGGAGTCCACACGTTGGCAGCTATTTATTAAATAAAGTATAAAACTACAAAGGAAAACTAGCCTGTGACGTGTGAAAGTAGGCATGTGAGGTGTGTAATGGAGATATAGGTCAAATGTGTGTAAGTGTTGAAGGGTGCACCCTAATCAAAAAACAATCAACCAAATCACAAAACAAAATGGTGCTTATGGAGAGAGCCAGGACGGGGCACCAGGAACTTTTATATCGTAGATGATCCCAAACCCAGGCACAACTTGTCACCTTAATGACCCAATCAGCTCCACCTGTCCCCAATCTGCAAAGAAGAAGAGTCAAGTGACACAAGCCTCATTTGAGGCTATTGCACTGTCCAACTAAAGAGAGCCCAGGATGAGCTCTCATGTCCCCCTTGTTTTTAACTGCATGTGAATTGACACAATGGGATCATCCCCCTTCACCAAAGGGACCTCTGCTTGTAATGTCTGTGTTGTCCACCAGGAGGAGTACTGCAGACTCCTGCCAGACCTGTTGTAGTAGGAGCAGGGGGACCAGAGGCTGGAGAGGGCGGTGGCAGACGCCGCCAGGAAGAAGCATGTCATCGAGGAATAGCTCCAGTTGGAGGTGGTGGGAGGCTGTTTGCTGTCCTGTACAGGTTAGTAGTATCACCACTTATGACTGCCGCTGCCAGTCTAGGTCTGACTAAGGGGTGGAGATCTGCATTTGTGTTGCAAAGTGAATTGAATGTCTTGTCCTGCTAGGGAGAAGTCCCAGCGTGTTTGGGAGAAGTTGGAGGCAGAGTAGGAGAGGAGAGCCAGGGAGAGGCTCATGCAGGAGGTGAGTGGACTTGAGGGGAGGGCATGTGCAACACACCAAGGAGTGCCAAGCTTGTCTTTTTTATAGTGACAGCAGACTAGAGAATCCCAGCTCTCTCCCTTTGCTCCCTGAAAGGCTCTTGCAGATGGAGCTCAAGATGCAGGAGAACCGTCAGGCTCAGAATGAGTCTCTGAGGAGAGGGCTGATCCAGGAGCTGGAGAGGCAGACCAGACGCCGAGAGGGAGGAGGAAGAGGGCCAAAAGACGGCTCGGATACAGGAATAGCCTGTGTTGACCGGGGTCAGTTGGCCGGGTTAGATGGAGTGGAGGGAGGACCAATGATGTAGCTCATTGTTCTCCCTCCCCTGCAGGTGGCGCAGTGGGAGGAGCAGCGCCAGAGGGGGCAGGTGAAGGAGAGGGATGCTCTAAGGCTGCAGGAGGAAAAGCGGAGGCTGGAGACTCGTAGGATGGCCCAGCAGGGCTACCAGGACATGGTACTGGTCCAGTTCCATTAGGGCAAGCAAAGCCAATGTTTTTACCTGGTAGCTAAACAGATGACAATCAATTTGGCAAATATACATGCCCCTCCATATGTATTTGGAGGTAAAAATGGCTCATTTCTAAACAGTAAATCAGATATGCATGAAAATACCTTAATAAAAGGTGACATTGTGTACTGTTGTCTTATGACACATTTGATCTTAAATCTAAAATGCTGGAGTATAGAGCCAAATCTTGCATCACTGTCCAAATGCATGCGGAGTGGGATGTAAGACTATTGCAGTCGATTTGCATTGCTATGTTTTTTTTGTGTTAATTGCTGAAGCATTGGATTCGTTTTGTCCCCTGTATTTACTCTTGCCTTCCTCTGCTCATAGATTTTTAGCAGACCTGATCAGCCTGGACATGAGGATACCGTGAGGCCAAAAGACACTCCTATCATGTTTTTATACAAAATTATTCTTAACGGGTTTAAGATGTGTCAAGTATTCCTACACCATGCTTATATCAGCTGCTGCATGTGGTGGTTGTAAGGTATGTTACATATTTAGCAAACTGGTTTAAAGGTGTTATAATCCTGGTGTGGTTTTAGGTTTTTCTGATGGAATAGTTGTTTACATGAACATCATTTCTTTCTTTGCACGTTTCTCTACACATCACAGTTGCACAGTACGTGGCCAAATACGACATGGCATGAGGTTACAATTATAAATTAAGTTTATTTAAAAAAAAAAAATAAGGCTTCCCCCCCAACTGTAGCTATGATTACTGCACAACTGACACCTGTTATGAAGTCCATTCCGAACAAGAGTCAAGCAGAGGGACATTTCCTTGATTACATTTCAAGTATAACACAGCTCTGAACCATATGCTGACGACAACCAGCCACTTGTCGAAATATCTACGATCCAATTAGTTGCACATGTCAAAGCTAGCAGCATTATAGAACGGTGCACAAACACACATGGAAGAGGGCAAATGATTATTTGCGCTGCAAATCTATCCACTGTCACAGTACTAACACTGTTCTAGCACAAGACTGTGTCTAGCATCTTAGCTTATAAATAAAAAAATTCACTAGAACTCAATACAAGTACAACATATTGCTGGTGAAGAGCATCATTTGCCCCCCTGAACTAGTGTTGAAATGCAATAATAGATGGTTCTAGTAGATGCAGTTTGAAATGAATGCAATTACACTTGGACGGGGGAGACATGGGCATTGCAGGGATGCAAAAATGTGCACAGATGAGTGATGGTTCATCAGATCCAACTCTCCCAACATTCCTCCCTACGCTTGCTGGAATTGTATTAAATGATACATTAGAATTCCATAGTTATGTAGCTCCAAGGTAAGTAAAGTTTGTTATACACTTACGGCTTATTCATAGCTTTCACCACATCCTTAACCATGTGGAATACTATACTGGATCGCATTTGGCCTGGGGGCTGCCAGTGTGAGACCCCTGGTTCTGAGAAGGCGCATCAAAGTGGATGAAAGGCATTTCTCAGGAGGAGGGTATAGGTGTTCGGGAGTTAAAAAAAAAAAATGGCTTCTTCGTTGGTGTGAGAAATACTGTATCTGGAAGTATGTAGAACCACAAAACTAAGAAGTGTGGTTAGGAAACTGCATATTAGCAACAAAGGATCTCCTGGAAATGCCCAATCATCTTGTCAGTATTTGGCTGTACTGTGGATTCCTGTAGTAGCTCACGACAAACAGCTTCTCCCTTCCAGTTAGTAGAGCTACGGATGATTTCCCATAGCTGTTCAGTCTTTTTGTCCCAATATTTATACTCTCATTTTGTACACTTTGTATTTAAATAAATTACATGCAAATATCAAAACACAGATTTTTTTTTTACGACCACAGTAAAACAATGCATAAAAAAAACATAAGTTAATGGATGAACAATACATTAACAAAATGGAGACGTTACAGGGCCATACGGTATCTAAAAGCCCTGCGACGGTGGCCATGATGGTCAGTTGCTGTTCTCCTTGGTGGTGATGGTGACAAGCTGCTTGGCAGCTTTGGCAATGTCATAGGCACACTGGATAACCTGCTGGGTGACCAGCTGCAGGTCGGGCCCTGGGCCTTCCTCGGGGGGCGCTGCCTTCCGACACTCACCCTGGAGCCGGAAGGAGCTAGACGTCAACAGGCGTAGGGGGCCTCTCACCATCTCCGAATGGGGTCTCTGGAAAGCGTAAGGTGAGATGAGGTTAAACACATAATGCGACTATGAGCTGGGTTGTGTTCATTAGGCAATAAAACAGAAGAGAAAGTTATTTTCCGTTGCAAAACATTTTTAAATACCTTTGCATGTGAGTGATGGAACCATGGAGGATTTGTAAGCTTACCTTGGGAAAGAGAGCGGCCATCTCTGTCACGGCCATATATATTCTTTCGGAGCATGGTATAAAGCTGTAAAAGAAAAGGCATCAGGATAGTGGTTATTAAGACAGTCTCTTAACATAATTATTTCATGGAGGAAATCCAAAACTTGGATTAAAAAGTTACCTTTTGCGATCCCAAAACAACACTATTCAAAACAAGTCACAAATAAAACCTTTTTAGTCTGGGTGAGGAGGGGAGGCAAAACACAACACTGGCCAAGCTACATGCTGGAATACAAACCGCAGTCCCAGGTTAATGCTTGGTTAATCTATTTTACTATTCCAAATATTGCATTCTGACATGGTCAGACAGCAGCTGCCACAATTCGTGTAGCCTGGATGCCAATCTGTTTCTGCACTATGGAGTAGGCAAGAGGCAGTGGCAACCAAGCTACTGTATAATTCACGGTTAAACAATAGGAGTGAGGGATTAGAGCTGATCATGTGATGAACTATCAGCTACACCAAAACAAGAATATATATATATTTTTAATAATGGCTCATATGGATATTAGACTACAGGGCACAATTCCTTAACCTAAACGCATACATAAATGATCTAAAATTGATGAGACTGCTTGTATTCATTATGCGCTTGGTGATGGACTACTATGGATGCAACTAGCTCCAGCTCTACTCTAAACACAAGGAATACCACACATGGGTACCTTGAATATCAAAGCCCTTTGATGGGTTGTCTGAGTTTAGTTGAGGTAGTGGTGTTTGCGCTGATATTTGCAACGGAAGAAATGAAGAGAGTAGGTGAGTGAGAGTTCATTAAGATCAGTCTTTCACTCTAATGCCTAGCAGACAACACACCATAGCAAAAGGAGGAAATCATCGGAATTGGGAAACAGCAGGGGCAGGAGAGAGAGAGAGAGAAAAGACACTGTGCCTGGGAGGCAGGGACAGAAGCTAGTAGAGTACCGGGAGGCAGGATCAGGGGAGCACAGGCTGAGGGGCTGCATGGGAGAGGGGTCCTTCTCAGCCCAGGGCACCAGGGTGCTGAAACAGCCCAGACTGTGCCTGAGCCGGCGCACACCCTCACAAGGTCTGCTTACAGGAATAGGATAGGGGAGGGGGGCAGAGACACCCCCACCCCCGAAAGAATGAAATGCCAGCACGAGGAGGGGAGAACACAGAAAGTGGAAGAGGTGAAATCATAGGGAAGATTCTATTTTTTTTTAAACTGAACCGAGAAGAACACATACTGTAAAAATGCAATAAACAGCGACAGTGGGGGAACTGAAGAAGAATCTAGAAAGTGGAAGTACTTTGAATACAAAAAAGGGAAAAGGCGACGCTGCTATAATGAATTCGGTTAAACAAAAGGGGGGTGACTATCTGGAACTTTTCAAGAAACACAGAAAAAGCCTTGTTTTATCTCCATAGAGATAGTTACAGAGTTATATTTCATTCGGCTTCATTGTTCGAGCTTGTGGCCTGTCACTTTTTCCTCACCTGTCGTGCTTGTTCTCCTGCGCGGCACGGAGCAGCTCCTGGATGTTCTTGGTGATCTGCTCCGTCTTGCGGATGACATCCTCAGTGCTGGGGAGCACTGAGTCCGGTTCTGCCCCCAGGTCATCCAGCTCAGGGATGGAGCTGCCCTCCCCCAGCCAGCCACTGCTCCTCAGCCTCCCACGTCTACTAAGGGGTAGACAGGATCATCCAGGATGTTACTACAATCTCTGCACCCCAACATCCAGCCCTAACTGTCCACCTGATGTGCAACACAGAAAGCAGTGGCAACTTCAAAGTGACACAGTGTGTGTTCCTACCCAGAGTCCTTCATCTCATGGTCATTGGTTGTGTTGTCATAGTCACTGTCTGGCATGCTGCTCTGCTTGTCCAGCTTGGAGGCCTAACATGAGGGAGAGAAAACGAGAGTAACAAAAATGTGTCACAGTGACAAATGCCAATGATAATGCAAGCAGAAAGAGGATATAGATTTCTAGATAAATTCCCAATTTCAATGCACTGCATCATACTCACAACATACAAAATAGTTTCTAGCAGTGTAGCACAAACCATTGCATTATATCTATCCCTAAAACGTAAACAGTAGCTGACAGAAATTTGACTTTGAAACAGTTTTACATCGTTGTATGGCAGTGACAAATGAAACGAACTAAAACCACGGGAAAGCAACATGGAGAACGACAACGCATTAAACAAGTCAACAAGCAAAAGCATGGAAGCACAACAGAAAATCATAGTAAAGCCTTTTCAATTTCATTGCCAGGGTTAGTAAAAAGAGGTTATCCGGGGGATAAAAACATGTTTTTTTACCCTCACGCAATTGGAAAAAGTTGCAAGTTCAATGTCTATAAGCTATTGTGACAGAAACCACACTGGACAAATGGAATGGCTGATTGATTGGTACCATGCCAAGCGGAGACGCTAGGCTGGTTCAATGTCTATTGCGTGTAAAAGATGGAGACTTTTGGACGATATTAAACCATGGCGATGAATCAAGGGCCAAATGCATAGTCCAGGAAAAGCTTCAAACACTGCCACGCTGGCTGCACCCCTTTTTAAAGCCATATGCCAAGACAGATGAAGTCAGGGATGTTTGAGGAGAGAGAAATCGCTGGATAGCTATCACACAGAAAGAAACAACCGCTACTGAATTACATCAGAACCATGATCCATTCCAGATCTCCGATCCAAGACTTTCATTAAGAGTCATAATAACTTTCATGACATGGAATCAAGGTCCCGATGAGTTCGGGTCAAAAGTCAAGAGGGGGAAAAAAAGCACTGTGACAATGGACAATTGTGTGGCACAAATTCAACGTAAGTCATTGGCTAAGACGATGCTGATGGAGATACTGCTTAACAAACGTGTATTTGACCATCTAAAGTTGGCTGTACTCAATACGCAATACTGTGTGGTGCTCCACCCAGCCTGTAAGCGTTGGTGCTGCGTCACGAGACTGGTGGACAATATCGCTTGAGCTGTACTCTAATATCAGATAGGAAGCTTTGGGTGCACAGCACTGACCCCGCACTGTCACATCCGCGCAGATCCCGCCCTCTTTCTGCACAGAAGAGAAACTATGTAGGAGGAGGTGCGTTTTCAAAGAAAGGAGCAGAGACAAACACCAAGAGGGACACAGGCCACATACCGTACAGTTACATACCCTTTCCAGCCTAGCCCAATAGACCCGTTCAACAACATCCTCTTCCTGTCTGCAGGACAAGATGCCAAGACCCACACAAACACACACTACAGCAAACTGACGAAAGTGGGATTAGCTCATACAGGTGTTTTGTTGATTTCTCTCCCACTGGGCTTGCAGTTCTGCGCATGTCAGTCAAAGGCCCAGTCCAGAAACAACCCCTAGCCCCTACCTCCTAGACACTTGTGGAGCTTTGATAGGTTTGAGCAATATGGTGATAGCTCCACCTTGCCCTCTGATAGGTTCGGTGGAATTGTTATCATATTGCTTTAAATCTACTAAATCCTCTCAGATCTTCGACATGATCTCAGCAAGTGTCTAGGGGGTAAGGGCTAGGGGTTGTTTGCTTCTGGAAAGGTCCACAGTCTCAGTGAGGAACAGACTCCTGGATAACCGGAGAGTTTGGGTGTTACTAGAGGGGAGGGAGGGCGTGCTGGATGAAGCTCACTGGGCGACAGCCGTGTGCTGATTAGAGATGGAGAAAAGATGTCATCAATAAAAAAAATATATTAAAAAAAGTACAGCAAAATGTTGGCTATGGAGGTGGAAGGAGCCCAAGGCTTTTTTTGTTTGTTAAAATTAACAGCATGAGGAATTTGGGAAAATGTAAGAAAGAAAAATTGAAAACCTTCTAGCTGATTGTAACAGGCATGAGGATGAGGACAGTGATGGTGGAGATGCGTGTGGGTGGTGGTGCTGAAGAAAAGGCAGCCCATGGGGGGGGGGGGGGGTTTGGCTCATGCAGCAGGACAGGTAGGGAGCAGCATATGGAGGGAGGGAGGGGCTCCCCCAGTAGATTTGCTGCGTCCCGAGAGGCACGGACCAAGCGAGGAGGTACTTAACCCTTAGAGCACCTTTGTCCCGAGACCAGGACAGGGTGGATGGGAAGGAGGGGAGGGATGAAGAGGCCACAAAAGCACCCCTTCCCATCTAGAAAGGGGTTCAAATGATATGTTTTAAAGAAATAAAACAATGGGTTTTATAAAAACTAGTTAGTGCTCTCAAGAATAAAGTCTTGTTTAAACCACATCATGGAAATAACAGGGTTTGGGAACACTAAAATAAAAATATCATTCAAGAAAACAAAACCATAGTAAGAATGAAGAACACCATAAATTGTGATTATGACAAGGAATTACACTTAAATGACTGCATTTCAATTCCTTGTTGGATCTGAGCATACTGTACCTCAAATCCCATACCTTGAACGTTATAAACATCTAGACAATGAACATATTTTATCATTTGATATCGCATAGTACACGTTTGTTTCATAGACATTGAAAGGGGCAATCCGGGATTCGAACGGCAACAAAGCGCTACCCGCCCCGTTTTGGTGAACGGCTGAGGGAATGGGGCTGGAGAAATGCAAACCCTCAAATTCACAGAGCTACAGATGAAAGGACAGACCATCCATGAGATTGCAGGGTAAAGTTTTTTTATTTATTTTTTATTTTAAGCTATAGACTATTGTTTACAATTACATTGTTAACAAACAATGGCGTGAAACAATCTTACACTTTGAGTTCTGACCGTGTAGAACAAATATATGTGCCAATCCCGAACTGCTCCTCTTGAAATACTGTACCAGAACTAAGAGATTCGTTACAATTAGAAAAACACAAAATTCCCATAAATGTTTAAAAGAGAAATGACAATGCACCTGGATTTAGAACCAGAAATGATCTTGTTAGTCAGAGACAGAATCAAATAAACACTGAACAAATTTGAATGGGATGTTTAATTCTTATTTGAAGTTACATGAAAACCTTCAAAATATTTCAAATTCAACCTTGAAATGACATTTGTCTATTGTCTACCTGAGAAAATGTTTGAACAGAGTACTCCGAATACCTTCAAATGCACCCGGCCTTTTCTTTGAGGAAATCGCTGATCTAAACACATTAACATTGGTGAAAGCAACAGAGTGGAAATGTTTGCACGCGTCCATTCACGTAAAGATCAGGGATTATCTCAAGGAAGAGAGAGGAAGGATGCATGTTAAAGGTATTGGAACAGGGGCCAGGTGAACATTGTGGAAACCAACAGCCCTGAGAAGAATCCTATGAGACTGCAGCCATTCAGAGCAGACACCGAGTTGAGAGTGGCTATGTGTGACCTGTGTGCTTGGCATTGTATTGGCTGATTATCACCATCAGGTTCCAAATAACAGCTACAGGCAAACACTACCAGTACACCAAAGAACAACAGATTTGAGTAAAAGTAGAAAGGAAAGGGAACAATCAGAGAGAAAAAAAAGGACTGCAGAAACAGACACAATGAGGAAAAAAGGAGGAGGAAGAGGAGAAGACGCCTAAAAGACGGAAATGGGAGAGGAAATAGCAAAGGCTGGAATGTGGGATTTTTACTTACATGAGGTGGGAGGAAGGGTTGCAGGGTGGGGACACCCTCCTCTGGGTAGGGGGTGTCCCCCTTAGGGAGGTGGGGCTTCAGACCTGAGCCAGTCTCATAAATAGACATGGACATGGGCCGGCTGGCCCGCGCCGACTGCCGGCGCTTCATGGCCGAGGGACTGGAGGAAGAAGGGTCAGTGTACTCTGACCCGCTGCTGATGGGGACCTGATAGATATGGGTGGTTGGGCCCTGCCGCCTGAGAGACGTGTTCTCGCTTTGCAGAGAATGCAGCTGGAAGAGACGAGTCAGCAAATACACTAAGAGGACGCGTTTCTTATCAGCGAGCAAGGTGACTTGTTTTTCTAGCTTTAACGCATGCTTTATTCTCTACAGGGCGAATCCTGACTTTCACTTAAGTTGAATTTCACTTGTCATGAATTGATGTCAATAGGAGACTAAGTGAAAATGTAACTAAAGCGGATGTTAGGATTTGTCCCCATTTCCCCTTCCTCTAAATGTTTACTTCAGGTGTTGGGAACTGTCAGCATCCATCTGTACGAAGCTAAGGCCAACGCTACTACTCATGTCTTTATAACATCGTCTTGTTATGCATTTCCCCGCTGGTGTTACTCATGCTAGGCATCCGAAAACTCCACTCAAAAAGCAAGGGGTAAGAGCAAGTAGAAAGTGTTGCAGGCAAGCCAAGCAGTTCAGATAGCTCGTCTCTGTCTAATCTATCTGAACTAGATAGATAGATAGGACAGACAGGATAGATATATAGGACAGATAGAAAGCCCTCAATGGCGCCCTCTATCCAACTCTATGGTCTGTGCTATTTATTCAGAGAGGGCAACAGGGAAGTTCTCTGACGGCTAAGAAAGACAAACGAATGTGCCATCAGTTCAATCAATGCCATCCCACACAGCTAAATCACATACTGTACACGTCCACCACTGAGGAATGCCAGTTTGACTTCTACTGTCTGTTCCATAGAATATTATTGAGAGCATTTTTTTTTTTTTTTTTTTTTAAGGATGCACGACCCAGGATAAAGAAGGGGTTCAAATGCACGATCCGGAGCCTACATGTCTGCAACAACAGCTGTTCAAACCGCGACAAGAGCATCTCACCACCTTGTAGAGTCATACCCTATATTTCTATGGTTAATCGTTCTCGTAAAAGGCGTTTGTCACCATTTATGCCTTTTAGGTTGAACAGAGGCTGTTGATTGGGGCAACGACAGTTTGGTCTATTGCCAAATAAAGTGGTGGGCCTGCTGTTGGGCTGAAACACACACTCCGGATTGTGACTGGAAAATCATTAGGGATTCTGTATGATAAATCATAGGGGTCATATGGATAAGAAGACTCCAATTTAGAGTCAAACGATAGTGTAACACTTTGTAACACCGACTGTGGAGGAGAACTCTGGAAGTGACAGTACTCCTGAGCATTTAAGATTATTATGAATGGACACAGGGGCCCTGATCCTAAATCAGCACTCCTACTCTGAGACGCTTTAGAAATACAGCTTTGTTAGGAAACAATCAGACGTAAAGAGTCTTACTAAAACCACAGCAGAGGACCATTGGAATGTTTTCGAATGACAAAGGCAAATGCTGCACCTGTGTAGCAATAAGAGCTGTGCTATCAAACACCTTCAAGGAGGAGTCTTCTGATGAGCGAACATCAAGGTTAAGAAGAAAATCACGTATAATTGATAAGCTTGTTGAAATCACAATGCAGGGTCACACAGATAGAACACAAGATAACAACAATGCTATGCTTACTATGTTAGTCACCATACAAACGACTAGAGGAGGGAAATTCACAGTGCGAGTGATGTCATGCTGTTTACTTGAGCATGCCTGTTAGTCGTACCATAAGAAAGAACACCGCTTTCAGTGTATGATGCACGGTCTCCAGGGGGAGGGAGATAGTTTCCCACAATAGAGTGGAGCAAGAATGCATCTCTTGAACACAAGTAAAAAAAATAAAAAAAATGCGAAGAATTTGTCAAGCTATAGAAGCCATTGTCTGAACATGGACTGAAACATGCTGGCCCAAATAGTGGAGCTAGATGGAGAGCAGTCTTGCCTTGCAGGAGAACCTTCCCAGCAGCCTGGTGGTTACCGGTTAGGATCCTCACTCGAACCAGTGTGTGAAGGGAGGTTACCGTGAGGGGAGGGACCAGAGCTCAGCTGACCAACCGCTGTGCCCCCCTCAGTCCAGCCCTCCGTCCCATTGGTCGAGTGGCAGACGGACCGAACGGTGTTAGTGATCTGATTGGTGGATCTCTGCAGTGGGCGGTACCTTTTTCTGCATCAGCCGCAGCTCGTCGCTCAGGTTGCTGTTGACCTTCATCAGCTGCTGGATCTTGGCCTCCGAGGCCGACAAGGCGTTCTTCACCTCCAGGAACTCCTGCACCGTGACAGGCCCGTCTGACAGGTCCGAGTCCAGACTCTGTAAGGGGAAAAGTCAGAGAGGGTGGGCTTTAGGACTTGTCTGAGTCCAGACTGCGGGCGCTCATTTTCAGGGTAAGTAAGTACTACTTCAAACCCTTTACTAGGTTTGCGTGCCAAGAGATCACATTAGTCACCTTGGTCCAGTCCTTGCCCGAGAGTGTCTCCTTATCCGTGTCCTCGTCAGAGGCCACGCTGTCGTAGTCCGGTTGGTCGTTGTCCAGACCATCGCCACCACTCCGGCTTTTTAGGATGAGTTCAACGTTTTCTGTAACCACAAAGCAAATGACCCCTTTCTCATTTCATATAAAGACATGCAATTTTAATTATGACCTTAAGCCATGTGTGTCTGAGATAGTAGGTCCATTATCTCCCAGTACTTTACCTTTGGGACGTATCGTAGAGTTCCCCAGCTGTCGACGTTTCGAGTCGCTTAATATGTCGATGACAAGAGTTGCAAATTCATGTGCGTTAAATCTCGCAAGCTTTTGCCGTCCCTGGAGAAAAAATAAAAAAGCCTAGCAAAATGCATCCTCTCCTACTGCATCTGTTGAAACGTCACTGAAGGAACCGAGAATCAGTCATACTTAAAGGGAGAGAGAAAACCAGCAAGGGGGAATGTATTTAACTAAAGCAATCAGTATCAAAGTGTTAACTAGGGAAGGAGTTATGCAGCAGACTTGCCTGGTTTCGTGTGGATGAGTACTCTGGGTTCACAGGAAGGAAAGGCACCACTGTGGTCTCTGTCACCAGGGTGCTGTGGTTCTGTGTCGCCAGCCATACTGTGCAGAACATAGAGTGTTGCATCAGGGCCATATTCATTAGGAAACGCAAACGGAAAACGTTTTGCAACGGACAACAAAAATGTGTGTTTCTTATTGGATAAGTCTAGGTAGTCCCTCCCTGTTTCAGTCCGTTTGGTGCCAAATGAACGCCACCCAGATGTTTGACTGGACATGGTGGACCGAATGCTTAAAAAACATGCACCGACCATTACTCCGCATCACTGTCTGTCCGTCTTACCAGCATCGGTCTCCCTTCGGTCCACTTCGTCAAACACGTCCATCGCCAGCTCCTCAAATAAATGATTACTGAGCTGAAATGAAATGTGTGATTTGTAGAAAAATCAACCCAGAACTAGTTGTATGAATACGTTTTTGATTACATAGGTCTCTAGATTGTAATATCATACAACTTATCCATTCAAATCTTAAAGTGAACACTTACAGACTGGAGTTTCTTCTTTGCCGCCTTTGCCAGTTCTGATAAATCTAAACTGCTATACATGGGGGAAAAATAAATCTGCTTAGCCTCTCATGTTGAATGGGAGGGGAAATGGTCAAACCTAATTATGATAAAATACTTACATGTTCCTTATCCATCAAGACAGCAATAAAAAAAGAGAACATGTTTTGAGTTCAAATATCAGAACTATGCTATAATAAGTTAATAATATGCTGTAATAAGACCAACCAAACTGTAGCAATTTAGCTCAGATATGTATTATTAATATTATGGTGCAATAACAATACTGGGTACATTCACACTAGTCATACTAATAAAATAGTTTGACTAAAACGTTTACATGCTTTGCAAGAAGAACAATTTCCCTAATAATCCGGTTTACATGGACACATCTGAAATCAGGCTACCTGAAGGGACTTTGATAAATGCAGAAAATTCTCAATCAAAATAAATGTTCTACCACAGCGACCATGTTCTTTTTTGGAAGCCATTTTGATTCTGAGTTTGGACATATGAAGTATGTACGTCAAAACCATTTCTAAGATGTATACTTTCAGTTTTTCCCGAACTCACTTCCCTTGCGCAAAAGGAGGTAGGCTTGTGCTGCTGGTGCTAACACATTCCCAGACCAAATACACCGCTGGAACTCAGATTAAGGTGTTTATATGTCCTAATAATTACAACAATTTCCCAGAAAACCTGGTGTTTTAATTGCTGTATGCTTACTTAAATGATGACCTTACACCAATTAATATAAGCAGAGTAAGGTGTTTACATGACTAATGCCATACTCGGCCTACGGCCATAATCGAATTATTAGTGCGCATGTAAATGTACTCAAAGATTTAAGGGGAAGATTATGATCTTGACAACATGTAACAATTGCTTCAGCCTGTTTCATCTCATGCCTGTTACAAAAAGCCACAAAATATATGGCTCTAGAGGCTCTAGAGTTGGACTGCACTGTCAAACAGCTCACGTTTTCTTTGCCCCCCCAAAACAGATTTAAAACTTCACCCACTTTACTTATCCTAGAACAAGCCCCCCCCAAGTGCTATTTAATTAGTCTGGTCCCAGATTGGTTTAAGCCGTCTCGCCAACTCCTACGGTCATTGTCAGTTGGCAATGACAACGACAAAAGGGTTCGGCTATTTTTCATTATACCTTTATTTAACCAGGTAGACAAGTTGAGAACAAGTTCTCATTTACAATTGCGACCTGGCCAAGATAAAGCAAAGCAGTTCGACACATACAACAACACAGAGTTGCACATGGAGTAAAACAAACATACAGTCAATAATACAGTAGGAAAATAAGTCTATATACAATGTGAGCAAATGAGGTGAGATAAGGGAGGTAAAGGCAAAAAAAAAGGTCATGGTGGCGAAGTAAATACAATATAGCAAGTAAAACACTTGAATGGTAGATTTGCAGTGGAAGAATGTGCAAAGTAGAGATATAAATAATGGGGTGCAAAGGAGCATAAAAAAATATATACAGTAGGGGAAGAGGTAGTTGTTTGGGCTAAATTATAGATGGGCTATGTACAGGTGCAGTAATCTGTGAGCTGCTCTGACAGCTGGTGCTTAAAGCTAGTGAGGGAGATACGTGTTTCCAGCACAAAGCCTGGGACCAGGCTACTATTTTATACATTGAGCCACACAATGCTTCCTTACCTGTCGGCCATCTGTGGGACGATGAAGTGTTGGCCATTTTTATGATCTGAAAGCAAGCACGGATGGGTTGTGGCGATAAGAAACCTCATGGGAGACACTGTATGCGTTCAGTTGAGTAACCCCTGAAACTAGGCTGCAAGCGTTGCGTGTGCATTGTTTCTTGCCTGCTATACCAGAACCGTAGAGGCAAACATCTAAAATGCATGCCACTTCTGTGTGTGCTTCAGAGAGGCATGTCTCTGCCCTAGACGTGAAGCGGAAAAATGAAATGTTTAGCGACCCACGAGTTGCTTCACTGACGTGCTGCTTCTGTGGCTGGTGTAGCATTTCTCACTGATTACTGTGGGTTTGTTTCAGCTGTGGCTGACGGACGCTAGGATAAGCGGACACGCAACACTTGCAGTCTAATTTGAGCAGGCGAAAGCCTCTCCTCACTTACTAGGCTTTCTCCCACAGAGATAGAAAGCCAGTCTGTCAGTAAGTTCATACTGGATCTCTACCAGCCTATCAGCCAGGTCATGGTAGCCAGCTTGCCTGAGAAAGAGACACACAATAGAAATCAGTTAGGCCTCTTTTCTTGCCCATTAAGCCTGCCTGGTCACCACTAAAACATGAAAAAAATGACTTTGATAAAATAAGTTGACATCCTAAATGTTAAACTATCCCTTTAAAAGGCTGGATGTTGCAGTACCTTGCATAGTTGATGGGGGTCTTGGCGTTGGCGTCGGGGGCGCCGGGGTCAGCCCCGTAGACGGTCAGCAGCTCTGCCTGAAACACCTGCCCTGCCTTTGCAGCCACATGCAGCGGCGTATTTCCTTTCTCCTGGAGAGAAGGTAAGACCCCACCCATACGTGAACAATTAAAACTGGGGGGGAAAAATACTAAAATACATAGATAGGGTATGAGAAAGGGTAAGGGTCGGTTCACACTGCTTGCGGACATTTAACTGGTTGTAGTGCAAGGTTGCAATTAATCCAATGAAAAGGTTTCCTTTTTGGCATAGTTTTTTCCCACAAGCAGTGTGAACGGTCCTTCCCTCTTTCTATTAAGTTGCTCTCGTACCTGTGGGGCAAAGCGGTATTTATGGAAGTTACACTGTTGTATTAACATGTTGTTAAGGATATGTTTAGAAGCTGGATGGGGGAGAAATGAGATCTCTTACTGGGTCAAAGAAATTGGCCTGGGCTCCAAGAGAGAGTAACCTCAGACATGTCTCCAAGTTACCAGTGCGGACGCTGGAGTGAAGTTGCTGAGGAAAAATAGAATCAACATTTATTGGTAAAATATTGCTCATTCAAGCTTGATACACCTTCATTAGGGAGTTGTGTGGGCACCGAGTGGCAGATGTCTCACCTTGCTTAAGTCCTTGGCTGTGAAGCTGTCGTCATCTCGACAAGGCATCCGGTGGACAAAAGCCAGCATTTGGTATTTGGCCTTTATGAACTCTGTCTTGTTTGGGCTTTGGGAATAACATCAAACAGAGGGGGGTTAACAGAACAGCAGAGCATTGTAGGAGGATTTCAATTGAAGCACTTCCAACTTCAAGCAACAATCACTCTTAGGTTCAGGTGAATTGACCCAACCATAAGTTAACTGAAGCAATTCAGGTTTCTCCAGCATTGTGTGCTCCTGCTGAAACCCATACACTTTTCATGCTATCATGCTGAACCAAACCAGTACTTTGGTGGATGTGTATCCAGGCCAGTGCAGTTCAGCCAGTTCATTTCTCATTTGGGTCTCGAGCTGAAAAAGCTTAAGAACCTATGTACTAGTGTAACTGGACCAATTGCCTCTCCTTCACTAGTGAACAAGGCTGCAATCCTGGCTCACTCGGCAGCCATCAAAAATACATGACTCACTGCACTTTGTCCTGAGGGTTGGCCTTGCGTTTACCACTCATCATCGGGTCCAGTAGACAGTGCTCCCATATCGAATTTGCACCGTTGTTGTATAACGTCTGAACCATCTGATTAAAAGACAAAGAGATATTATCCATTAAATGAAATATACAGACAGCCTCTTCTATCACAAAAGCAGAAAAGGGGATACCTTTGACCAAGGTAAAGAATAGTGTGTGTGTGTGTGTGTGGAGATCTTACTTGTAGCTGTGTAGGAGCCCATGGTGTGTGAGTCAGGTGACGCACTTGGGAGCTGTGTCTGCCCAGACTCCGATGAACACTACAGCACTCGTCGCAGATCAGCACGCCCCTGTTCACAGAGGCCCAGCGAGGCTCTAAGCATAAAGGAAACAAATACGTATACTAAATAAATACAAAGACATTCATCTGAATATTTCATCACCTCAATTACAAAGCCTTATTTAGCTTTCGTTCATTCATTTGTAATGCCACGTAGTAAATATACTGCGAAGGACATGTGGGAGTAAATACACTGACAGTGCGTGTAACCTATTCTTATAACCTATTGCTTAATAGTCACTCATTTTAATAACTGGGCAATTCCACAGTAACAGAATTGCAAAAAGACAAAAATATATTTCACTTAAAATGTATTCCAAACAAAAATACATTGATTTCAAAGTGTAACTCTACGCACAAAGAGTACTTTTAACAATTTACACTGAACATTTAACAAAAACACATTTACTGGAACAACTGTGCAGATGCAAAGTTTGGCAACAGAATATCTGTCAACTTCTCTTTTTTGTTGTTGTGTGTGTGTAAACAACAAACTCAAATATCTTCTCTGAATTAAGATTCAAATATGTCGGCAGAAAGAATGGGGTGTCAGCTATGACTTGACATGCTTGACTCTGAAAAAGTTTTACACCAGGTAACGGAATTGCAGTAACGGAATTTCGTTGTGGGTCCCTTATCTGTAAGACACAGAAATTAATAATTATGAAAAGGAACGTCATTATCTTCATAGTAATGTCCTGTACTTTAAATAGGTACACAAATGTAGAAATATGCAATATCCTCATTTGCATATTATTCTACACACTGGCTATTATTTTAATGAGCTCTCCTCCAAACAAGACCAAATTTGGTTGGTCCGAACGAACCAAATCTGAACCAATCATAGACATCTACGTTTCACAAGTTTGGACATCAACGTACAGCACAGTAAGAGTTCAGTGGAGTACAGTACAGTAGAGTCAGGGTTTCCATTAGGAAAATGTTGCCTGTCAAATGTCCAGCGCCACATATTCATTTACAGGACTTTTGGCGTAAACTAATTAGGGCGTCCACCCACGGTGCTCAGAATTACATAATTCCCCATTTAGAATATGGTAGGCTAATTCATATTAACAGAACATGCAAGTCTAGGATGCAACCATTCTTACTGAATTCTGATGTGCACTTTGAACATGTTAGAATAACTGCCCACACTTACTTTTCCTCGAGTACCAAAAAGCAAAATCACTAGGCTACGTCAATCTACTATAGTAGAAAAGTTTAGGCTATTCTATTGGTCAGCTTGTCGTGAAAAAAAATTGCCTATTCCAAACAGACTCTGGGAAAGTTGTGGGACGACAGATCCCAAATTCATACAACCTAGGCCCATTAAAAAAAAATCAAAAACACCTTTAAAAGAAATAAGTTTGATGCAACAGATCAGAACGTTTAGCTTAAAATGCTGATAAACTATTATTTCTTCACATTATAAGCGCAGCAATGCACACAAGACAGTATGTTACACATGAATGTTCGTTCTATAATGCAATTAGCGGGAAAACCCCGTTGTCAAAAGGGGACCGCACACGCGAGTGGTTTCACGTGACAGAGGTGAAAATATCTGTAAGATATTTTGAAAGAGAGTAGACATAATAGGCATTCCTCATAATATGTATGAAAACGTTCAGGTTTCAAAACAATTAAGTATAGGCTATTTGTATGCTGTACGCTTCTGATTAATAAGATACATAACTAATATACTGTACACGCACGCCAATTTAATGCCACAAAATTATGCAAACTGCCTATAGACGGATAAGCATGACCTGTCAAATGTATTTCCATCGACTGGTATTTCCATCAATGAATAAGCTAAAAAGCATTATTTCGCAATGGGATTTATTCTTCTCCCAGACAGTTGGCCGGCGCCTATTTATTTAAATCGGCTTTTCTATATATCCTTTTTAATTTTTTTAAATCGGACAAAAGCCTGCTATTACCGGCTAATGGAAACCCTGAGTAGAGTATAGTACAGTATAGTAGATTTCAATACATTAGTGTACTCAACTCTAATGTGCTCTACTGTGTACTGTACTGAACTCTACAGTACTCTGCTTTAATTTACTGTACTCTACTGTGCTATCCAAACTTGTGAACCCAACCGCAGTTTGCAGACTACTATGATTCCCCCCCTACACATTTGTGTGAGTTTTTTTCTCTCTCGCCTGAGTAGCCTCATTTCACTGCCAAAAAAATAAATTAAACCATCTAGTGTTCAGCGAAATAACAAAAATGTTAAATACAGGTAAAGCCTAGTCAAATAATTAACATCCAATCACATTAACCGGTACTCTCTCGCAGGAATTCCACTAACGGTCTGTATGTAGCTGCTGCTCATTCCGTTTGCTCGAAAATTGATAAATGGTTAAAAAAAAAAGTAAGGCCCGCGTCCTGCTACTACCAGCAGTACTACACCTGCACCTGTTGACTACACAAGTTTTTCTGCTTCCACGAGCACATCCAATGCTAGCTACAGTAATTCTACATTTGTTGTTAGCCCAGCTAGCATGGACACTGACAGTTGTGAATCTGATGCAGCCGAAGAGCTACTGCCCCCTTACCCGGGAAAACACCGAACAACAGACAGGGATGTTGGACCATCGAAGAGGCACAAATATGATGGGAACACATTGATTTGGGGTTCACTTATATTGGGAGTAGTGCCTTTCCTCAGGCACAGTGTGTTATGTGCAAAAGTACTCTCTCACAACTTGATGAAGCCTTCATTCTTGCGCAGACATTTAGAAACAAAACATGCCAATTTGAAAAATAAGCCACAGGAGTTTTTTGGGTGAGAATTAAGACGATTTTCGAGTAGTTAGACAGGTATAAAAGCAACAGATACCATTAATAAGTAGGGTCTAGAAGCGTCTTATATGGTGAGCTACCGAGTGGCTAGGACAGGCAAGCCCTATACTATTGTGGAGGACTTAATTCTTCCTGCTGCTGAGGATATGGCTGGGACAATGATGGGGTAAAAGGCCCCAAAAAACTATACAGACTAGAGGTCAACCGATTAATCGGATTGACCGATTAATTAGGGCCGATTTCAAGTTTTCATAACATTTTTGGACACCGTTTATGGCCGATTACATTGCACTCCACGAGGAGACTGCGTGGCAGGCTGACTACCTGTTACGTGAGTGCAGCAAGGAGCCAAGGTAAGTTGCTAGCTAGCATTAAACTTATCTTGTAAAAAACAATCAATCTTAACATAATCACTAGTTAACTACACATGGTTGATGATATTACTAGTTTATCTAGCTTGTCCTGCGTTGCATATAAATCGATGTGGTGCCTGTTAATTTATCATTGAATCACAGCCTACTTCGCCAAACGGGTAATGATTTAACAAGCGCATTCACAATAAAAGCAGTCGTTGCTCCAACGTGTACCTAACCATAAACATCAATGCCTTTCTTAAAATCAATACACAAGTATATATATTTTTAAACATGCATATTTAGTTAATATTGCCTGCTAACTAACATTAATTTATTTTAACTAGGGAAATTGTGTCACTTCTCTTGTGTTCTGTGCAAACAGAGTCAGGGTATATGCAGCAGTTTGGGCCGCCTGGCTCGTTGCGAACTGTGTGAAGAACATTTCTTCCTAACAAAGACCGTAATGAATTTGCCAGAATTATACATAATTATGACATAACATTGTAGGTTGTGCAATGTAACAGTAATATTTAGACTTTGGGATGCCACCCGTTAGATTAAAATATTTTACTGAAAGAATAAATGTTTTGTTTTCGAAAAGATAGTTTCCGGATTAGACCATATCAATGACCTAATGCTCGTATTTCTGTGTGTTATTATATTATAATTAAGTCTATGATTTGATATTTGATAGAGCAGCCAGACTGAGCGGTGGTAGGCAGCAGCAGGCTCGTAAGCATTCATTCAAACAGCACTTTACTGCGTTTGCCATCAGCTCTTTGCTGTGCTTCAAGCATTGCGCTGTTTATGACTTCAAGCCTATCAACTCCCAAGATTAGGCTGGCAATACTATAGTGCCTATAAGAACATCCAATAGTCAAAGGTATATGAAATACAAATGGTACAGAAAGAAATAGTCCTATAATTCCTATAATAACTACAACATAAAACTTCTTACCTGGGAATATTGAAGACTCATGTTTAAAAGGAACCACCAGCTTTCATATGTTCTCATGTTCTGAGCAAGGAACTTAAACGTTAGCTTTTTTACATGGCACATATTGCACTTTTACTTTCTTCTCCAACACTTTGTTTTTGCATTATTTAAACCAAATTGAACATGTTTCATTATTTATTTGAGACTAAATAGATTATGTATTATATTCAGTTAAAATAAAAGTGTTCATTCAGTATTGTTGTAATCGTCATTATTACAAATATATATAAAAAAAAAAATCGGTATTGGCGTTGAAAAATCATAGTCGGTCGACCTCTAATACAGACAATGCCTTCATCAAACAACACTGTTTCACGACACATCAGTGACATGGCAAGAGATGTTTTGAAACATTTACTGCTTCGCATACAAGCCAGTGAACTCTATGCGTTACAGCTGGATGAGTCAGACGTGGCGGGCCTGGCACAGCTCCTGGTATATGTCCGTTACGTTTATGGGGGGTCAATTAAGGAAGACATCGTCTTCTGCAAACCAGGACAACAGGAGAGGAGAGGATTTTTTAAGTACTGGACAGCTTTGTGAGATCAAATGGACTTTGGTGGTCTAGATGTGTTGGTATCTGTACTGATGGCGCAAAAGCCATGACAGGAAGACATAGTGGAGTGGTAACGCGCGTGCAAGCAGTTGCTCCCGACGCCACTTGGGTACACCGCAGCATCCACCGAGAGGCTCTTGCTGCCAAGAGAATGCCTGACCGTTTTGGAAACTACAGTGAAAATGGTTAACTTTGTTAAAGCAAGGTCTTGAACTCTCGTGTATTTTCTGCATTATGCAATGATATGAGCAGCGACCATGTAACACTTTTACAACACACAGAAGTGCGCTGCTTATCAAGGAGCAAAGTATTGACATGTTTTATTAAAAATTGAGACGAGCTTAAAGTTCTTTACTGACCATCATTTTCACTTGTCTGACCGCTTGCATGATGACAAGTTTCACACACGACTGGCCCATCTGGGTGATGTTTTTTCTCACCTGAATGATCAGAATCTGGGATTACAGGGACTCTCCGCAGTTATATTCAATGTGTGGACCAAAATTGAGGCTATGATTAAGAAGTTGGCGCTCTTCTCTGTCTGCATTAACAAGGACAACACACAGGTTTTTCCATCATTGTATGATTTTTTTGTGTGCAAATGAACTCAAGCTTACAGACAATGTCAAATAGAGCAGCACCTGAGTGAGTTTGGTACGCAATTACGCAGGTACTTTCCTGAAACGAATGACACAAACAACTGGATTCGTTATCCTTTTCATGCCCTGCCTCCAGTCCACTTACCGATATCTGAACAAGAGAGCCTCATCGACATTACAACAAGCGGTTCTGTGAAAATTGAATTTAAATCAGAAGCTACTGCCAGATTTCTGGTTTGGGCTGCGCTCAGAGTATCCTGCCTTGGCAAATCACGCTGTTAAGAAACTGATGCCCTTTGCAACCACGTACCTATGTGAGAGTGGATTCTCACATAGCATGAAAACTAAATACAGGCACAGACTGTGTGTGGAAAATGATTTAAGACTGAGAATCTCTCCAATACAACCCAACATTGCAGAGTTATGTGCATCCTTTCAAGCACACCCTTCTCATTAACCTGTGGTGAGTTATTCACAATTTAATTAAAAAAAATAAGGTTTTAAAATGTAAGATGGCTAAATAAAAAGAGCAAAATGATTGATTATTATTTGTGCCCTGGTCCTATAAGAGCTCTTTGTCACTTCCCACGAGCCTGGTTGTGACAAAAATTCACACAAATTTTTATGTTTAACCTGTTGAGGCTGGGGGCGCTGTTGTCACTATTTATGGTAATCTTGTAATTTTTGAAACGGCTTCCTACAAAACTCTTGATCGTACAATATGCATATTATTATTATTATTGGATAGAAAACAGTCTATAGTTTCTATAGGAGTTGAAATTTTGTCTCTAAGTGGAACAGAACCCATTCTACAGCAATTTCCCTGACATGGAGTCAGATTTCAGAAATTTTGGCCCCTGATCTGGAGTCAGTTAAAAGGCCACTGTTATTGCTATGAGTATACGGACACTGCTTACGTCTTCCCCTGGATGCCTTTACGTGATGACGATTTGAATGGGGTCGATTGCGCGTTCACAGGCACTATAAATTAAAAAACCCTGTAGCTAGTAAGTCTTTTGGAGCTGCGTCATGCGCGTGGAGGACACCGACCCGCACCTGTTCCAAGCATTAGTGTTGGGAGTAATCTTTCTCCGGTCATGTTAAGACTCGTTATAGGAGTTAAAAACATCATAAGGTAGTTAATTTAAAGCGTTTTATAGCAATTTATATCCGTTTAGTGCGATTTTGGGACATTTATTTCTGAAACGCTGTGAATGGCTGGGCACGCTTCCAGTTCATGCTGAACGCAGTTGGCATTTCCACATGGCAAGAGGACAGCTTTCCACCAAAAGACGATTAGACCCAAGAAAGGATCCTTTGCCCAAGATACTGATGGAAGAACAGCTCAAAGTAGGACATTTTTATTATGATAAATCGTGTTTCTGTCGAAAAATGTTAGTGGCTTAGGACGCCATGTTTTTTGACGTAGCTTCGCTTGGCGCAAACTGTATTGAAAAGTAAGGATAATTTAAAAAATGTAATTCCGCGATTGTATTAAGAATTAAATTGTCTATCAATCGATGTCCACCCTATATGTTTTAGTCACGTTTATGAGTATTTATGTATAAGAGTAGATCACTGTCTAATATGGCGCACGGACATTTTCTCACCAGCTGGGCTACTTTCCCCATTGTCTAACCATGATTTTGGTGGCTAAATATGCACATTTTCGAACAAACTGTATATGCATGTTGTAATGTGATGTTACAGGGGTGTCATCTGAAGAATTCTGAGAAGGTTAGTGAAAAAAATAATATATTTTGGCGATGTTGACGTTATCGCTCACTTTGGCTAGAATTAATGCTGGGGTAATGTTTGCACCTGTGCTATGCTAATATAACGATTTATTGTGTTTTCGCTGTAAGACACTTAGAAAATCTGAAATATTGTCTGTATTCACAGGATCTGTGTCTTTCGATTAGTGTATGCTGTGTATTTTTACGAAATGTTTGATGATTAGTAAGTAGGTAAACACGTTGCTCTATGTAGTTATTCTAGTCCATTTGTGACGGTGGGTGCAATTGTAACCTATGCCATCTACCTGAAATATGCACATTTTTCTAACAAAACCTATCCCATACCATAAATATGTTATCAGACTGTCATCTGATGAGTTTTTTTCTTGGTTAGGGGCTATAAATATCTTAGTTTAGCCAAATTGGTGATAGCTACTGGTGTTGGTGGACAAATAAAAGATGGTGGATTATGCTAATGTGTTTAGGTAATAGATGTACATCTTTACATATTGTGTCTTCCCTATAAAACATTTTAAAAATCGGACATGTTGGCTGGATTCACAAGATCTGTGTCTTTCATTAGCTGTATTGGACTTTAATGTGTGAAAGTTAAATATTTAAAAAAAATATTTTTTTTGAATTTCGCGGCTCTGCCTTTTCAGTGGGGGTGGGGGGGGGAGTGCCGCTAGCGGCACCATTAGCCTAGACAGGTTAATAAATGTATCGTATATTGTGTGTGTGTGGCAGGCTAACAAAGATGGCAAAAAACAACATTTGAGAGTGCGCTAACCCTGGAGCTAGAGGGGGTACGCAGCTGGAGGTTTAATGTTTGAAGGGGTACGGGACTATAAAAAGTTTGGGAACCACTGCCTTAGACCTATCAATTAGTTAGTGTTTATCATTATTTGTTACTTCTGTGAACTTTCATTATTCTCACTCATGAGGGAGAGAAATTAGAAAATATCTTAAAGATGTGGGTTTTGGTAACGGAATTTCATGTTTCTTAAAACTCACAGAAGGCAGACACATTTCTCCAAAAACAAATTGTTGATATTAGTTGGCAGAGGTCTATTTACTTCAACATTGTGTTTTAATGTATTTGTAAAACTTTTAAAGACTTAGTCTTGGTAGTTGTTTACCAAGACTCCTTATCCATCTATTTGTCCAGAAATCAAAGTATTTGCTTACTCCAAATTTTTTAGGATGGAAAATGGTTGAAAAATGTATATGCGCCTTAACTTCTCAAAACATATAAACTCTTATCTTTCATTTGACACCAAATTTGACATGCACTTCATGTTAATGCTCATGGGTACATGGAAATGACATGGAAATGACCAAACTGCCACTTTTAATATCATCAATATTCTACAGTACATCAGCAGTCAAGCTTTAAAGGAATAATTTGGATATTGGTAATAAGGCCCTTTATCTACTTCCCCAGAGTCAGATGAACTCATGGATACCATTTTTATGTCTCTGTGTGAAGTTTGAAAGAAGGTACTAACCAGCGCTAGCGCCATTGCTAACTAGCACTAGCTATGGGTATCTGTTAGAATGCTAACACCCATAGACTTCCAGTCATTGTGCTAACGCTCAATAGCATTGGCTTGCAAAACTACCTCTAACTTTATACTGGACACAAACATAGAAATGGTCTCCACAAGTTCATCTGACTCTGGGGAAGTAGAATTAGGGCCCCATTGCCAAAATCCCAAAGTGTCCTTTTAAGTCCAGAGAAGTTTCTGAAATCCATCTTCAAGCTAACACTTAAGGCGTCCACATGCTTCCAGGCCGAAACAGTTTGGAAGTTTGTTCATATAGCATGACAACATTTTGTGGCGTTCTCATTAGGTTTTTTATTTCGGTAAGGGTTTTTTCAGGTTGTTCAGGCACAAAACATTTGAGGCAAGCCGGAGTCAGGTTCCGAAGTCTACACCCCTTCGTCAGTGATTGGTCAGCAGTAAGGATTCTTCAGTAAAGTCTGTCATTCAACGAGAGACGACTCGTTTTCATGCACGTTTTTTCATTGAGAAATACTGCACCAAACATCAGTCAACCGAGAGTTTGATGTTCTGAAACTGGGTATTTACAAAGTGTAGAATGGAAGGTTTTTGCTTTTGAGTCCTTACTAAAAAGACTAACAAGATAAACTAACGGAATATGATAAGTAAAATTGCGTGACTAAGATCTCCTCAGCAAAAACATTATAATTAGTGACATATTTCTTGAATTATCTTAGATTATTTCTGACTATTTTGAGGAAGTGTATACTGTCTATGGCGTCTCAAAATGAACGAACAGTGCAATTGCCACTTGAAAAAATATATATAGTTTTTCAAGCAAAGGTCTTTTAAGAAAGTATCCAAGCACACTTGTTTGGTTCGCCTAGCCGTCTTCGGCTAGCTGATCTGAAGCATGCTGATGTCTACACAATCACAGCTTATCTTGGTTTCTTACACCTTCCTTATGACTGGGTTTTTCCACTGGTCTTCACATTCATTATTCAAATTTCTGGCATGCCGCCTTTGGCATCTAGTCCACTTCACGTCTCACTCAGCTGCGAACTCACTCTGGCCCCAGACTCTCCATTCTTGTGGCATCCCAGTTAGGCTACATTGACGGGACAGCCGTCCCAGACACACCTTTGGAACCTATACGCCTGAGGTCTAACTGGTCCTGTTTAGATGCCTTTGTTGATTAAGGAAACCCTATTTAGGCTCATGTAACCTGGAGACAACCTCGGGGCACACTATTCTGATAGCAGATAAGAGTGAGGCATCTAGTCTGGTCAGTTAACTTATTGTGACAGTTTTTTTTCACAGCTGTCATATGCAATGCATTCAGAAAGTATTACGACCCTTTGACTTTTCCACATTTTGTTACATTACAGCCTTCTTCTAAAATGCATTTTACATTTTTTTTGTCATCAATCTACACACAATACCCCATACTGACAAAGAAAAAAGTTATCTTGTGCAAATGCATGAAAAAAATATATTTACTTAAGTATTCAGAGCCTTTGCTCAGGACTTTGTTGAAGCACCTTTGGCAGCGATTACAGCCTCGCGTCTTCTTGGGTATGACGCTACAAGCTTGGCACACCTGTATTTGGGAAGTTTCTCCCATTCTTCTCTACAGATCCTCTCATGCTCTGTCAGGTTGGATGGTGAGTGTCGCTGCACAGCTATTTTCAGGTCTCTCCAGAGATGTTCGATCGGGTTCAAGTCCGGGCTCTGGCTGGGCCACTCAAGAATATTCAGAGACTTGCCCCGAAGCCACTCCTGCATTGTCTTGGCTGTGTGCTTAAGGTCATTGTCCTGTTGGAAGGTGAACCTTCACCTCAGTCTGAGGTCCTAAGCAGATTTTCATCAAGGATCTCTATACTTTGCTCCGTTTATCTTTCTCTTAATCCTGACTAGTCTCCCAGTCCCTGTCGCTGAAAAACATCCCCACAGCATGATGCTGCCACCACCATGCTTCACCATAGGTATGGTGCCAGGTTTCCTCCAGACGTGATGCTTGGCATTTAGTCCAGAGTTCAATCTTGGTTTCATCAGACCAGAGAATCTTGTTTCTCATGGTCTGAGTCCTTTAGGTGCCTTTCGGCATACTCCAAGCAGGCCGTCATGTGCCTTTTACTGAGGAATGGCTTCCATCTGGCCACTAACATAAAGGCCTAATTGGTGGTGTGCTGCAGAGATGGTTATCCTTCTTGAAGGTTCTCCCATCTCTACAGAGAAACTCTTGAGCTCTGTCAAAGTGACCATCGGGTCCTTGGTCAGCTCTAGGAAGAGTCTTGGTGGTTCCAAATTTCTTCCATTTAAGAATTATGGAGGCCACTGTGTTCTTGGGTACCTTCAATTCTGCAGAAATGTTTTGGTACCCTTCCCCAGATTTGTGTCTCGACACAATCCTGTCTTAGAGTGCTACGGACAATTCCTTCGACCCCATGGCTTGGTTTTTTGCTCTGACATGCACTGTCAACTGTAGGACCTTATATAGACAGGTGTGTGCCTTTCCAAACCATGTCCAATCAATTGAATTTACCACAGGTGGACTCCAATCAAGTTGTAGAAACATCAAGTATCATCAATGGAAACAAGATACACCTGAGCTCAATTTCGAGTCTCATAGCAAAGGGTCTGAATACTTATGTAAATAACGCATCTGTTTTTAATTTTGTATAAATTAGCAACAAAAATATATATATTTTTTCTGTTTTCGCTTTGTCATTATTGGGTAGTGTGTAGATTGATAAGGAAAAACATTTATTGAATTCATTTTAGAATAAGGGTGTAACATAACAAAATGTGGAAAGAGGTCTGAATACTATCCAAATGCACTGTAATTACAATGCTAGTAATAAGAAATAGCAAATAGCTCCCATATACTCAGTGTCCAGTTTATTAGGTATACCATCCCGTTCACAAAAATGGTTTGCTCCTACAGACAGTGAGTCACGTGGCAGTGGTTTGCTATTTAAAGCAGCCATACAGGCACCCGGTTACTGTTTAATTGAACGTTAGAGTGGGCAAAACGAGGCTGTAACTGTGTGTGGAATGTTTTCCTGGCACACGTTAAGTCCCTTGATGCGAATTGAGCAACGTGTCCATGCCCCAGATAATTCGGGATGTTCTGGAGGCAAAGGGGGGTCTGACCCAGTACTAGATGGGTGCACCTAATAAACTGGCCACTGAGTGTATAGGCCTATAGCCATATATATATATATATTTTTTTTTTTCTTTTTATTTTTTTTATTTATATATCCCTAAACTGTGCAACCCCCAGTTCACTACATTTAGGTAGTGACGTCATGCAGAATGCAAAGGCGAAGTTAACCCACACACTTCCATATATGGACAGTGTCAGAGACTGCACCAACATCTCGTCCTCTTATGTTTTGTAGCTGAGAGAGCAAAAGAGACATTTCCTCTTTCACTGACTTCCGTACAACCAGCCACAAAATATATGCACTTCACAGGCATGTGCACTCCACTAACCAATATATGGGGATGGTAGTCTCATTCTAGGCTCATGGTGTATTGCAGGGGTCTGAGTGGATATAATGACAAAAGGACTGTGCAAGAGACATTCAGCGTAGATCACACAGGGCTTCAAAGAGGATCGCTAACTGCAGAGAGAAATGAAACTTGTTTGAACTTGTGCATACCGTGCTGCTGGTGAAGTAACAGCAAACACACAGAGAGACAGAGGGATAGGCCTTCTGAGACAGACAGTCTCTACAAAATAAAAAAAAGTCAGTATTAAAAGGCTTGTCATTAGATTTCTCTGACTTCTTACTTGAAGCAACAGTCGTTCCCCTAATTTAATTTCTTTGAAGGTGTGGCGCAAAGGCATCCAAAACATGCTAATGTTTGCTAATCTTTATTTGTCAATTGAAACCAATAGAAAGCAAGCTTCCTTTGAGATAGGGGGCAACAGAATTAACACGAGGACTGCCTCAACGCCCCAGGCATGCATTCTCCTCATGTGACCCCATAAGCCCAAGGAGAGAAGTGATCAACTGATCTGCATCTTCATTTAGAGAACTCTCTGTATTCTCTACAACTGAGCCCTAGAGTCAAAACTAAATAGGCTAGGCTGTGGTTTCCCTTCTAAAACAGTTTATAAAAATACTGAACAAAAATATGAACGCAACATGTAAAGTGTTGGTCTCATGTTTCTTGAGCTGAAATAACAGATCCCAGAAATGTTCCTTAAGCACAAAATGCGTATATCCACCTGACAGGTGTGGCATTTCGAGAAGCTGCTTAAACGGCATGATCAATAAAAGGCCACTCTAAAATGTGCAGTTTTGTCAAACACCACAATGCCACAGATGTCTCAAGTTGAGGGCTGACTGCAGGAATGTCCACCAGAGCTGTTGCCAAAGAATTCAATGTTAATTTCTCTACCATAATCCGCTTCCAACGTCATTTTAGAGAATTTGGCAGTACGTACAACCGACCTCACAACCGCAGACCACGTGTAACCACACCAGCCCAGGAGTCTGGACCTCCGCATCCGGCTTCTTCGCCTGCAGGATCGTATGAGACCAGCCACCCGGACAGCCGAGGAAGGTGTGGGTTTGCACAACCAAATCATTTCTGCACAAACAAACTGTCTCAGGAAAGCTCATCTGGGTGCTCGTCGTACTCACCAAGGTTTTAACCTGACTGCAGTTTGGCATTGTAACCGACTCCAGTGGGAAAATTCTCACCTTTGATGGCCACTGGCATGCTGGAGAAGTGTGCTCTTCACAAATTAATTCCGGTTTCAGACGTACTGGGCAGATGGCAGACAACGTGTATAGCGTTGTGTGGGCGAGCGGTTTGCTGATGTCAACGCTGTGAACAGAGTGCCCCATGGCTGCGGTGGGGTTATGGTATGGGCAGGCATAAGCTATGGACAATGAACACAATTGCATTTTATCGATGGCAATTTGAATGAACACAGATACCATGGCGAGATCCTGAGTCCCATTATCGTACCATTCATCCGCCGCCATCACCTCATGTTTCAGCATGATAATCTACAGCCCCATGTCGCAAAGATCGGTACACAATTCTTGGAAGCTGAAAATGTTCCAGTTCTTCCATGGCCTGCATATTCACCAGATATCACCCATTGAGCATGTTTGGGATGCTCTGGATTGATGTGTACGACAGCCTGTTCCAGTTCCCGACAATATCCAGCAACTTCGCACAGCCATTGAAGAAGTGGGACAACATTCCACAGGCCACAATCAACAGCCTGATCAACTCTATGCAAAGGGGATGTGTCGTGCTGCATGAGGCAAATGGTGGTCACACCAGATACTGACTGGTGTTCTGATCCCCGCCCATACTTTTTTTTTTAAAGGTATCAGTGACTAACAGATGCATATCTGTATCCCAGTCATGTGAAACCCATAGATTAGGGCCTAATACATTTATTTCAATTGACTGATTTCCTTATATGAACTGTAACTCAGTAAAATCTTTGAAATTGTTGCAAGTTGTGTTTATATTTTTGTTCATTGTATGTTTTGAGATTAGACCTTCACCTTCCCTGGGTGACTTGCTCTTTCACTTCCTTGTGGTTCAATATAGAGATGTAGAACCTTCAGTCAAGAATTTTGGCGAGTACTTCAATGAATGTCTAAATACAATATTGGTGGCAGTGTGTTAGCTTAAAATACTGTTTGTGGCATTCTATTGAGCTGAATGTTGCTAGCTCAAGTTACACTGACAAACTTACCAACATATACTGTTGGTTGGCTGCCAGATTGACCGACAAACTGGCAAACAAAATTGCAACTCATAAACAGACAAGCAAAAATTGCAAATGAGTGGCAGTGGGGTTGTCATGTCTCCCTGGCAACAGCTGAAGTGTGTGTGTGTGTGTGTGTGTGTGTTAGGGGAGGGGGACATGGCCGAGGACCAGGCTCTGACACCTAGTCCACCGTTCTTTTTTTATTTAACTAGGCAAGTCAGTTAAGAACAAAATATTATTTACAATGGACGGCCTACACCGGCCAAACTCTCCCCTAAGCCGGACGACACTGGGCCAATTTTGTGCCGCTCTATGGGACTCCCGATCACAGCCGGTTGTGATACAGCCCTGAATCGAACCAGGGTGTGTATTGACGCCTCTAGCACTGCGATGCAGTGCCTTAGACCGCTGCGCCACTTGGGAGCCGGAGTTCTGTTTGTCTCTTCGTCTTCCTATCCAGTGAGAGATTGGTGTTGTCAAGCCCAGTCAACAACTGGTAACAGCCCCACAGAGGGGCAGTCCAGGCCAACTGGTGTTGGGAGGGAGGGACCTTGACAAATTCATGTGATGGTCAGAGAATTGGATATAGAAATATGCTGAAATGAATGTAATGAACTGCAGTAACCCTATCTGTTGGTAAATACATTGGGGAAAATCCATTAGAAACCTTTTTTTACAGCATTTATTTTCAATTTTTTGCTCATGGATGAAATGGTCAGAATGTGACTTTTGGAACTGAATGCCAAAACATTCCAGAGATAAAAGTGTTCAAAGTTGACCCATGTTGCATACCCCACCATGAGATCCATGTCTTCATCACTGGAAAAGATACACTGTTGACTTTGATATCATTTAAAAGCTTACCAACAGGGTATGCAAAATGGGTCAACTTCGAGCATCTTTATCTCTTTAATGGTTTTGCCATTCAGGTCCAAAAAGTCACTTTCTGAGCACTTTGGAGTTGTGGCTGAACAAAGACATGGATATTATTCATCTAGCTGTTTTTTCTATGCATAGTCAAGACTGAACGGCAGCTTCGGGTAAGGTTAAGAGGGAGGTGTGTGTGTCTCTTTGTTAACAACAGCTGGTACGCAATCTCTAATGTTAAGACTAAAGGTTTTGCTTGCCTGTGTTAGAATACCTTGTGATAAGCTGCAAACCATACTATTTATCAAGAGAGTTTATCTATATTTTTCATAGCCGTCCATTTACCACCTCAAACCAATGCTGCCACTAAGACCACACTCAACGAGCTATATAGGCCCATAAGCAAACAAGAAAATGCACATCCAGAGGAGGTGCTCCTAGTGGCCGGCTGGTGATTTTAATTAGAGGTCGACCGATTAATAGGAATGGCCGATTAATTAGGGCCGATTTCAAGTTTTCAAAACAATCGGAAATCGGTAATTTTGGACGCCGATTTTGCCGAATTTATTTATTATTATTTTTACACCTTTATTTAACTAGGCAAGTCAGTTAAGAACACATTCTTATTTTCAATGTCCGCCTAGGAACGGTGGGTTAACTACCTTGTCAGCTCAGGGATTCAATCTTGCAACCTTACGGTTAGCAAGTCCAAAGCTCTAACCACCTGCCTCACGAGGAGCCCGCCTGTTACGCGAATGCAGTAAGAGGCCAAGGTAAGTTGCTAGCTAGCATTAAACTTATCTTATAAAAAACAATCAATCATAATCACTAGTTATAACTACACATGGTTGATGATATTACTAGTTTATCTAGCGTGTCCTGCGTTGCATATAATCGATGCAGTGCGCATTCGCGAAAAAGGACTGTCATTGCTCCAACGTGTACCTAACAATAAACATCAATGCCTTTCTTAAAATCAATACACAAGTGTATATATTTTTAAACCTGCATATTTAGCTAAAAGAAATCCAGGTTAGCAGGCAATATTAACCAGGTGAAATTGTGTCACTTCTCTTGCGTTCATTGCACGCAGAGTCAGGGTATATGCAACAGTTAGGGCCGCCTGGCTCATTGCGAACTAATTTGCCAGAATTTTACGTAATTATGACATAACATTGAAGGCTGTGTAATGTAACAGGAATATTTAGACTGATGGATGCCACCCGTTAGATAAAATACGGAACGGTTCCGTATTTCACTGAAAGAATAAATGTTTTGTTTTCGAGATGATAGTTTCCGGATTCTACCATATTAATGTATGTATTTCTGTGTGTTATGTTATAATTAAGTCTATGATTTGATAGAGCAGTCTGACTGAGCGATGGTGGGCACCAGCAGGCTCGTAAGCATTCATTCAAACAGCACTTTCGTGCATTTTGCCAGCAGCTCTGTTTATGAATTCAAGCCTATCAACTCCCGAGATTAGGCTGGTGTAACCGATGTGAAATGGCTAGCTAATTAGCGGAGTGCGCGCTAATAGCGTTTCAAACGTCACTCGCTCTGAGACTTGGAGTAGTTGTTCCCCTTGCTTTGCATGGGTAACGCTGCTTCGAGGGTGGCTGTTGTCGATGTGTTCCTGGTTTGAGCCCAGGTAGCGGCGAGGAGAGGGATGGAAGCTATACTGTTACACTGGCAATACTAAAGTGCCTATAAGAACATCCAATAGTCAAAGGTATATGAAATACAAATCGTATAGAGAAAAATAGTCCTATAATTCCTATAATAACTACAACCTAAAACGTCTTACCTGGGAATATTGAAGACTCATGTTAAAAGGAACCACCAGCTTTCATATGTTCTCATGTTCAGAGCAAGGAACTTAAACGTTAGCTTTCTTACATGGCACATATTGCACTTTTACTTTCTTCTTGCATTGTTTAAACGAAATTGAACATGTTTCATTATTTATTTGAGGCTAAATTGATTTTATTGATGTATTATATTAAGTTAAAATAAGTGTTCATTCAGTATTGTTGTAATTGTCATTATTACAACAAAGAAAACAAAAAAACAACAAAAAAAATCGTCCAACAACAGTGCGATCTCGCTCTCCATAGCTGATGTGAGTAAGACCTTTAAACTAGGGCGGAATACCGGTATTGATGCACGGACTGGTTTGGGTTTTAAATTGACCTTATATAACGGTATTTGAATTTTTGGTTTGTTAAATGTGAGATGCCGTATGTAACATCCATTTTTACAGTTTACTCCACTACTTGAGTCATCTCGCTCCACGCCGCTTTCCACACAGACCTAGCCCCGACCTTCCTCGACCACGAGACACTTGTGTTCAGTCTGCATGGTCAATGCAGCACATGCAACAATGTTGATGACAACGATGCCGTTTTCACTTTGCTTCTTAATATAAATCCACTAGCATTCTAAAATTACACTATTAGTTTTTTTTTTTTTACATCTGCAAACAGCTAGTTTGTCTTTTCTTAGCAAGTTGGGCCTAAATCGTGTCAGCAGCTAATGCTAATTGCTAGTTAGCTAGCTAGCTAATAAATGTACTGAGTCAGAGCAAACGTAACTAGCTATACAGCCTGATAATACCAGTGATACTGCAGACCTAAATCAACATGCTGTTTGTGCAACAGTATCTTCAAAATCAAAGAGGAATACGCGAAGCATGAATATGTTAGCTACATGAAGTAGCTAAGACAAAAAAACGTAATATAGCCAAAGATTATAGGGCCCCGTAGGAAACATTCCTACCCTGTCACAATAACTCCTCCCTGGCATTTCCATTCATTGTCATGTCAAACAACACTAAGTGCCCACTATTATATTCTAACTATTTCCATGAATTCTACAGTCCACCCAAGAGTTTGGCTCTAAATCACAATTGCAATATTTGGTTAAAAATACAGCCTAAATTGTTTGCCCATATCGTGCATAGCAGTGTGGAAATGATCTCAAATGAGCACAGGAAATGCAGAAATGGATCAATTATTTTTTGGTTGAAGTTGAATTGAACAGTATAAAACAATCAGAATGTAGAAAGACCCATTGAAATCACATAGAATGTATGTGTTGCCACCCTAGGGTCACGCACTAGTCATAGAAAATTTGTAACTTTTATTTTTCAAAAACATAAATACAGTCATACCGTCAATTTCTTTTTAAATACCGTGATAGGACATTTTGGACATGTCGCCCAGCCCTACTTTAAAACAGGTTAAGATTGACAGATTACTTGGAAGCCTACTCAGAGCATGTGCTGACCAGCTGGCAAGACCCTTCACTGACATTTTCAACCTCTCCCTGACACAGTCTGTAACACCTACATGTTTCAAGCAGACCACCATAGTAGCTGTGTCCAAAAACGCCAAGGTAATCTGTCTAAATGACTATCACTCCGTAGCACTCACATCTGTAGCCATGTAATGCTTTGAAGGGCTGGTCATTGCTCACATCAACACCATCAAAAACCCACTCTAATTCGCATACCGGCCCAACAGATCCACAAATGACGCAATCTCTATTGCACACCACACTGCCCACTTCCACCTGGACAAGAGGAACACCTACGTGAGAATGCTGTTCATTGACTATAGCTCCGCGTTCAAAACCATAATGCCCTTCAAGCTCATCACTAAGCTCAGGACCCTGGGACTGAACACCTCCTCTGCAACTGGATCCTGAACTTCCTGACGGGCCTCCACCAGGTGGTAAGGGTAGGTAACAACACATCCGCCACGCTGATCCTCAACACGGGGGCCCCTCAGGGGTGCGTGCTCAGTCCCCTCCTGTACTTCCTGTTCACTCATGACTGCATGACCAGGCACGACTCCAACACCATCATTAAGTTTGCAGATGACACAACAGTGGTAGGCCTGTATAGGGAGGAGGTCAGTGACCTGGTAGCATGGTGCCAAGACAACAACCTCTCAACGTCAGAAAGACAGGAGCTGATCGTGGACTACAGGAAATGGTGGGCCGAGCACACCCCCATCCACATTGAAGGGGCTGTAGTGGAGCGGATCGAGAGCTTCAAGTTCCTCGGTGTTCACATCACTAAGAAATGATCATGGTCCACACACACTTCCCCTCAAGAGGCTGAAAAGATTTGGCAGCCGACCGCAAGGCGCTACAGAGAGTAGTGCGTACAGCCCAGTACATCACTGGGGCTGAGCTCCCTGCCATCCAGGACCTCTATTTTATTTAACTAGGCAAGATAGTGAAGAACAAATTCGTATTTACAATAATGGCCTACCCTGGCCAAACCCTAACCCGAACGACACTGGGCCAATTGTGCGCCGCCCTATGGGACTCCCAATCATGGCCGGTTGTGATACAGCCTGGAATCGAACCAGGGTCTCTAGTGATGCCTCTAGCACTGATATACAGTGCTTTAGACCGCTGCGCCACTCAGGAGCTCTATACCAGGTGGTGTCAGAAGAAAGCTCTAAAAAATTGTCAAAGACTCCAGCTACCCAAGTCATAGACTGTTCTCTATACTACTGCATGGTTAGCGGTACCATTCTATCAAGTCTGGAACCAACAAGACCCTGAACAGCTTCTACCCCCAAGCCACAAGAGTGTTAAACAGTTAACCAGACTATTTATATTTATCATTTTTTTAATCAAAATTGGTGCTGTCAAAAAGTGAATGAATTGAAGTGTGGGTAATTCCATTGGGAACAGGTTGGTATGGGCTAGCCTACTTCAAAATGACCCTAGGCTAATGTATACAGCTTAACCTTGTACCAAGGTTCAATTGAGAGAAAGCCGGCTATAAGACAAGACTACATACAGCTAGGCCTACTTATTGTCACAATAATTAGGTTAGGCCTATTTCTCAACAAGGATATCCAATATTCTAACCAAGCAGTGTTCCTCTTTTAACTAAGAACATCAACCATTGACAAATTACATCTAACCTCCATGTTTAAAAAAACAAATAAAATGTTTTAGACAAATATTTCACAAAAAGGAAACGTGCAGATGCTTGTTCAATAGGCCTAAACTGATTTAAAACTCCCTATGATAGAAGAACCTACTGAGAGCAGTGGAAGAAAAGTACAAAAATAGGTGAGGCACATTTTATACTAAGTCAAATACAATAGCCACAATTCTCACTGCATCCTCAGCATCCAGTCAATTCACTCAACATCCTGTTTTTCTTCCTGTGCTCATTGGACATCACGTCATTGCTGTACGAAATAGTCTAAACATTATGCAAAACAACCCTCATAACACTTAGCCTAAATCTCACAGCTAAGCAGGACGTTACATGATTTCTACACATTTTGGATGAGCTCTAAATTGTTAGGAAATGTTCATTATTCTATCAGATAAACAATGTATGGTATTTGTAGTGGATTTTGTTTACTAACCACTGATAAAGAGCCTCTTTATCAGTGGAGTGACAACATCAAATTGGACGGCACATCAGCATCATTCTTAAATCGCAGGTTGACAGTTGGTTCATTTCCCCAAAATGAACAGCAGTGTGAGGTTGTAACTAGGGGACCCATCCAAAGTTCAGATGTGGAAGCAGTGTGTACCTGGTCAGTTGTTCTCCTACTCTTGTCAAAACTCATACCAGAAGGCAATTAAAGGGAAGCACCTCTAGGTAGTAGAATCTAAAACCATGACCACTGGGGCAAATTCTTCTTCCCTCTGTTACGACTCTTCAGAAGCATGCAGCCAGACAGACACAGGAAGACAACCAACAACACTAAAGTGCCACAATCAGGTGTGCAAAAGGGCAAACACACTGAACTACACCACATTGTAACCATCTTCTGATATTTTATAGCAGAAAGAGACTTGATTGTTGTCTGTATCCCATGTCATACACATTTTACCTGGGCAGATGAGAAAGGAGATTTGCATGCCCTAACTTAAACTGAGACTAAGAGACAATGGCCTGTCTGAAAATGAACATATTACTTCACTTGCCAACCCGATTAAATACATTGTGGCAGCCCTTTGACAGGAAATCGTATTTGAAATGGTTATTCCTGCAAAATCAAAACACCACTACATTGGAATAACCGCACCGTGATCACATCACGCAAAGACTTGCATGACTCACGCAAGGACTCAGGAGATAGCTTGATGATTTATTTTATAACCAATTACCCAGCAGTAATTACATTTTACACTGTAGTTGATAATGTTGGCTTCATAGAGAGAAGACACCGCTTGTAAAACTGTCATAACTAGCTAGTTTAGTTAACCTAATCGCATGCTTACGTTTGAGCTCAGTGCTAGCTTCAAACACCAACACATCAACTATTTTACTGATCAACGCTGGGTAGCTAGAAGCTAGCCAAGCCATACAAATAGATCTATCAGCTATTACTTGCTAGCTAGCAAGTACGCTCAGTAGTAATAGTTGATATATAGATCTATTAGCCATGTTAATAGAAGTATTCTGCCTGAATAATGTATGGCTTGGCTAGCTACCACCTTTGATCAGTAAGTGACTTACCTGGGACACTGCAATCCGCGCAAACCTCACTATTCCTTAATCGTTTAGACATCCTTTGCAGAGGGAAAAAAGGCCTTCAAAAAAAGTCAAGGGAATTGATGTGCTTCTATACTCATTTGATAACCGGAAAGAATTTATCTAAGCGAATTACATATGACCAGTTGTTTAAAAAGGCAGTTGATTGGCGAGGAGCAAAATAGTTCCCTCTTCAATCTTAGTTTCTTGCACCAACCAAGCTACCGCTAGCTAGCTTGCGCACAACAAGCAGCAGCGATTGTCAGGAAGGAAACTCTTGCCGCAAGTGGTCTGTAGCCGGATTTTCACTAGTTACTCCAGCCACAGTCAAACGTCTATTTCTCGTCTATTTCTCAAATATATCCTCTAAAAAGCTGATTTTAAACCAAAACATAATCACACTGCTAACCTTATACCCAACCCTAACCTCGATTGAAGACCCAAAAGCAAATTTTTGTTTTCATGAATTTTTACGATATAGACAATTTTGTTGGCTGTGGTAACTAGTTAAAACCATGTAGCCGAGTGGTTACGAATTATCCGTGGACAGCAGTAACACTAGATAAAACATACTTTGTAGATTGTGATCAATCGGCAGTCGCCCAATGTTAAACGACTAGTCAACTACTGACATTCGTTTAATTTAAAAAAATAGATGTAAACTGGTAGAGTGTGCCAAAGATTTGCGCAAACTAGTACCAAAGACGATGAACAAATTAAGATAGTTCACTCAGGCCGTTAACCATTGATTAAATTGGTCAATTCCGAGGTCCTTAACTCGGGGGGTCCATATACACCAATGTAATAGCAACTGGGTCTAGTCTACTTAGTTCATTGACTTGCATTGAACCAGGAGAAGAAAAACAGCGAGTGGGGTGTCTCGCTTCCTCTTCCCTCTCTGCTAGTACTAGCTGTGGTACAAGTAGTCGGGAAGAGGAAGCGAGACAGCTTACTCCCTCATTTGTTTCAGTGGAAGTCAATGAACTAAGTAGACCAGTCCCAGCTGTTATCACATTGGTGTCTATGGGAGAGCCACCCCTTAAGTACACCGGCATTTATATTTTGTTCAATGGTAAACGGCCGGAGTAAACTATTTTCATTTATCAACCATCTTTGCTATTAGCTAGTTGTTCAGTGGTCATGGTTAGAAGGCTTCCAGATTTTGTCAAATTCATTTCAGATTTGACGTTATGTAGCAGGTTAGGAAAATGAATGTAGCAGGTTAGGATAATTAGGTTAGGGTTAGGAAAAAAGTTGGGGTTTGCTATACTGAACAAAAAAATATAAACGCAACATGCAAAGTGTTTGTCACATGTTTCATGAACTGAAATAAAAGATCCCAGAAACCTTCCATATGCACAAAAAAACATATTTCTCAGAAATGTGCACACATGTGTTTACATCCCTGTTAGTGAGTATTTCTCCTTTGCCAAGATAATCCATCCACTGGACAGGTGTGGCATATCAAGTAACTGATTACAGCATGATCATTACACATATGCACCTTTTGTGAAAAATCTAAAATGTGCAGTTTTGTCACAATGCCACACATCTCAAGTTGAGGGAGCATGCAATTGGCATCCTGACTTCAGGACTGTCCATCCGAGCTGTTGCCAGAGACTTGAATGTTAATTTCTCTACCATAAGCCAACATTGTTTTAGAGAATGTGGCAGTACATCCAACTGGCCTTACAACCGAAGACCACTTGTAACCACGCCAGCCAAGGACCTACACATCCAGTTTCTTCACCTCCTGGATAGTCTGAGACCAGCCACCCAGACAGCTGATGAAAGTATTTGTCTGTAGTAAAGACCTTTTCTGTGGTGAAAAACTCATCCTGATTGGCTGGGCCTGGCTCCCGAGTGGGTGAGCCTTTGCCTTCACAGACCAACCGATGGCTGCGTCCATGCTCAGTCATGTGGAATCCATAGATTAGGACCTAATTAATTAATTAAAATTGACTGATTTCCTTATATGAACCTTAATAGTAAAATTGTTGCGTTTATATGTTTGTTCAGTACAAAAAGCAAAGAAACAAAACACTTGACGTCCATTTGACAAAAGCTGGATCCCTTCTAGCCATGACCTTCGTAAGTGCTTGTTGTGGTTAAGGGATGTGACGTCGATGGTAAATAGGATCACAGAAATTGTTGTCATTGATTTGCAGTTTAATTGCGCAAATATGCACTACTTGAAGTAGCTTTCTATATTTACAATACTTAAATTATATGTACGAAAAAGTATTTTGTATTTGGCACAAATTAGTAAAGCCTCGCTTCCCCCGGCCATAGCGTAACATGGTCACGTCCTTGCTTGAAAAAATATATTTTCGCGAGGATTTTTTTTTTTCAGCAAATATTGAACTTAAAAACGTGTCTTTATTTAAGAAATATATACATGTAATAATATGTATTCATAAATATAGTCATATTGGTCTTTATCCTCAAATAGTTTATCTCAAACACCCCTACCACAAGTCTCAACGTGACACTTCCTTGTTTTTCGAAAAGTTTTATTTGGTAGTAGTTGGCTATCTATGGCTAGCACAATTTGACATGGATCCTATTGGAATATGAGATGAGGTGCATTGATTAACATTTATTCAACTTTAAGGTTTAGCTTTTAGGTTGTCCATGGCTGTAAATATAGGCTAGATAAATTGAGAAGTTTAAACTAGTAGGGGAAGATGTTATCCGCGGGCAACGAAGATTTCAGGGTGAAGTTTCCACTACATTCCTTAGTCTGGGAAAATGATTACAGGAAATTGGAAAACGACTCAACAAAGGTAGCTATGTCAAAATATGGACAATGAGCTAGCTATAGGTACTTTTCTGTTTTGCCGCCTTTAGCTAACTACCGTAACTACAGATTTATCTGCTTCAAAATGTCTGAAGCTAGCTAGCACGTTACTAACTTGGCTACCTTGATAGCTAACGTTAGCTACTTGGCCTGACATGGATAACCATATACTTTGATTGGCGTAATTCCTAGGCTATGTATGCTCTGCCAGTTTAACCGTTCATGGAATGCCATGTTGCATTATTGATCATATTAACTACAGTACACATTTCATTCAGCATAGCTAGCCGCCTTGTTTACGTTACTACCTGGCTACTTTGTTCGACATCTGACAGACTGGCCACTGATTCTTGAAGAATATACACGCCTTAAGAGCTTAGAAACGGTATTTTCCTACTATAATAACCTAGCTGAGAATTGATGTGGAGTGGATAATTATCAGCAAATCATAACCCAAAGATATGGTTGCTTTACGCCATTCTAAATGTTTTTGTGGTCAGTTGTTGAGTATTTGTTATTAACAGGAAATGAGGGAGTTCTTTTAACCTGAGCCGCGGTGAACCGGTCTATGGCCCGTGGAGTGCAAAAGTGGTGAGGGAGGAGCGCCCTATACAAATGAACAGTAATCTGAGCTGCTCGGTCAATGCAGCATTTAGCCTCTTTTAGAATAGGAGAGTGAAATACACTCTCGTTTCTAACATGTAGGCTCAGCATTCCGGAACAGTCTCATTACAAGTCAGAATGTTGAACAAACTCCATTTCAACTTACTTCACCTGTTGTCTTCCGATTTTGCCACTGTCTGAGGTAATCTGATACAAATTACCCACAGGGAAGTGTTATCAATCAGACCTTCAGTATGCTGGTCTGTATATTGATTTGTATTTCCGGTTTTTATTTTCAATACTGACACAATTCGCACAAACACTTGCACAATATGGCCGAGCCAAACCGAACCACAGGGTGCATGATGTCCCGCACAATCAGCTGGCAAATTTTACTAACACTTCCAGATTGAGGAAACGTGCTTCGGATGATACGTTTGGTTACATTTGGCTATTGTTTACATATTGTGCAATGCGTCAGGAGATTGAAAATAAAAGCGGCAGAACCTACTGGTGCTGCAAAAAGTTGGGTAAACAACACTTTCCTGTGTATACCCCATCTCCACCTCCTAACTTCAAAAGCACCAACAGCATGTACAACCGGTAAAGTAAGTGTAAATATAATTGTATTCAACATTCTGGCTTGTAGATACTCGTTTGTAAGCAGATTTATTTCAGACTGAATATCCATGGGGAAATCTAATTCAATCACTTTTCACCCGGTGCAAACTCCTCCCACCTGGGTAACCCGGGCCAGATGATCGAATCTCCTCAGTGTAGCTATAACTTCCAGTGTGTATGATGTCGATCTCGAGAGATTCTCTTTAGGTAGCTAGGCTATTTGTTTTTGAAGGCATTGCAATGCTTGTTTGTTTATTTCTCTCAGAACGACGTCGAGGCTGTGGATCCCAGGGGAAGGACACCGCTCCACCTGGCTGTGTCGCTGGGCCACCTGGAGTCGGTGAGAGTGCTTCTGAGACATGGCGCTGAAGTTACCAAAGAGAATGCCAAGAATTGGACAGGTTAGGCCGGCTATCCTCCACGACATACTGCAATTCAGACCTCTGTGCTTTGCCTTCATTAGCCATATAAATAGTATGCCAAATTCATGATATTTATAATAAACATTTACGTTTTGATATTGTCTTTTTTATTTATGTAATGAATAAAATATAACGTATATCCAAATGTAAATGTTTATTAATACCATTACTTTGGCAAACTATTTATATGGCTATGGCTTCATCGGACGCGCCTTGGTATAGGTCTATTTGTTGGTTGTTAAATTGTGTGATCAAAGTCACTTCCACAAATTGACCTTGGGGGTTTCCGTAACAATTTCACACAATATGTACGCTTGAATCAATAGGTGTCTTTTCCAGTCGGAGTGGGACACTTTCTTTCTACTGCTTCACACAATACCTCTTGTTACTACACACACAGCTTACTAGTTGATGCTGGCCATAACAAATGTATACAAAAGTAAGAATTGTTATCACAGAAGATGTTATATGTTAAAAATATCTTGTTGTAAGCATGTGTTTGTGTGTAGTGCTGCAGGAGGCAGTCAGCACCGGCGACCCAGAGATGGTGCAGCTAGTGCTCCAGCGACGAGACTACCTCAAAGCCTCCACAGCTCTGGGAGGAGTGCCTGAGCTTCTGAGCAAGATCCGTGAGGTGTTCTCTCTCTCTGTTTGCTCCCCTCTCTGAAATGTTTTTCACTCATCACAAAAAACTAAGAACTGCAAACTCAAGCCTCTTTTCAATCCCCCCCAGTCCCCAGATTTCTACATGGAAATGAAATGGGAGTTCACAAGTTGGAGTAAGTTCTACTTGAAAATCCCCCTTTACAATTGGCCATGTGTGGATGTTTCCAACTTTGTAGTTTACATTGCTTTCCCATCCTTTCCCAGTCCCTCTCGTTTCCCGGGTTTGTCCCAGTGACGTGTGTCGGATCTGGAAGAGTGGGGCCAGCCTGCGTGTGGACGCCACTCTGCTAGGCTTCGAGAACATGACCTGGATCAGAGGTCGTCGGAGCTACATTTTCAGGGGAGATGGTGAGTCCCTTTTTCCCTGAGTGAGGCTTACACACAGCTGTGTCCTCCTGACCTCTGTTTTAGCAGGCCGTCTCATCTTTGATCTCGTCTTTTGCTCTGTTGGCTTATGTTTCATAGTGTGTGTTTGTGCCCATTGGCAGATGCCTGCACAGAGTTGATGGAGGTGAACCATGACGAACAGGTGGTGGACACGGAACGCTTTGACATCTCCAGGGAGATAGAAGACGTAACGCTGGACTCCATGCAACCTGCAGAACAGGAAGTGGCCAAGCGGCTGACCACGCCCGTTGTCAATACCTTTCTGGACACCAGGGACATTGCTTTTGAGAGGCAAGACCCAAACCGTACTTTATCTTGTTTCTCTATTGTGTAGTATAATGTGTCTGTTGAAGGATGTGTAAACTTGTATAGGGATTTATAGTAACATGACATTAAATTGTTCTTCACAGAAATAAATCTGGGTTTTGGGGTTGGAGGAGTGATAAAACGGAAGTTGTCAATGGGTTCGAGGCTAAGGTTTGTGCATTTATTAAAGCATTCTTGTGTTGATATTTAATTATTTTGTCGCTTGTCTATGTTTGCTGACCTTACGCAAGTCCCTTTCTTTAATTTGACAAGATCTACAGTAGATTGCCAGCTTTTTTTTAAATAGTTAGTTGTTTTCTTTTAGTACCAGTAAACGGAAGAATAGTATGCGGTATACTGCACGAGTTGTTTTTCTTTTCATTGCAGGTTTTCACTGTGAACAATGTAAGCGTGGTGATCCGGACGAGGACAGAGCATCTCACCGATGAGGAGAAGGCTAGAATAAAAAGTACACACTCTTTGATCCCTCGAGGAGGTGGTAGAGGGACATACCAGTTAGTCTGTATCTGAAATGGCACCCCGTTCCCTACGTAGTGCACTACTTCTGGCCTAAGAGACATGGTCCATATCTCAATGTTTAATAAGCAGAGTTTCAGTTGCAGTGTAACGCTAGGAGACTCTTGCACAGCTATAATAACCCAGAGAGACCTGTCTCGGTTTAGAAGGGGACTTGTTGGAGACCAGCGCTCTGTCAGACACAATAACACTTTGTGTGGATTGTCTTTTTTTTTGGCTTCTAGGTGAGAGGAATGTTCTGGAGTCTCTTCTGGGCACAGTGGAGCAGCAGATAAGTGCTCAAGGGGTAAGAGATCAGCAGACCTGAATTTGAGGTTATTGCGGGATTATCCCATCAAATTTCTGTAATACCTACATAGACAGAATCTTACTTGCCTATTTGGTTTATAATGGCTTCAATAAGAATGCTCTACTCTGGTCATATTGTGGATAGGACCTCACGCTGGAGTACGCGACAGCCAACAACCCCACCGCCATCACACCGGAGGAGTACTTTGACCCTGCGTTTGACCTTGAAGACCGAGACATTGGCCGGCCCATTGAACTTACCATCCGAACCCAGAAGTAAGAAAATTATGCTGCAAAACCCAAGAGAGAGCAAGACTTTCTGATCAGTATTCATGTCATCAGAAGTCTTGGTTGTTTTTATTTACATTTACATTTAAGTCATTTAGCAGACGCTCTTATAACAGGTTCCCTCTCAGTTCATATAAAGGTGTTAGTGTTGAGGTTTTAGCATAAGGGTGGTTGTATTGAGATGGGACTACTTTGCAGTGTGCATAATCTACAAATCGCCATATCTACAAATGACTACTCATGATGGGATCAAGATTAGCGATTCTGCGCTTCCTCAAACTGATCCCTCAAACACGATCAGAGTGTTTTCTGGTTCGTATTCATGAGGCACCAAACAGAAGAAAACGGGACTGAAACAGGAGGGACTACCGTAACTTGTCCAATAAGAAAATTCTTATTTTCATTTTCCGTTGCAAAATGTTTTGCTACGGTGTACAATAATGAATATCACCCTGATGTGTTCAGGTTCAAGGGTACATTGTGGATGAGCGAGGAACACCCCCTCTCCCTGGTGGAGCAGGTCACCCCCATCATCGATCTCATGGCCCGGACCAGCACCCACTTCGCCCGGCTGCGGGATTTTGTCACCCTCAAGTTCCCTCCAGGGTTCCCTGTAAAAATAGGTACAATCACGCCTCTGGAACAGCGTGACGAAATGAGTATGTTTGCACAAAATGCTAGTGCCAATCAGCTCATTCAAGCGCAACTGTATCAAGCGTCTCAGAGGAGGTTTGCTGATCAAGGATCAGTCCTGTCCATATAACCTTATTCCTTGTGAACTAAAAGGCAAATCAGCACTCCTACTCTGAGACGCTTCATACATACAGAGCCTGATTGATGGAAAAACTGCACATACACATACAAGGTATCACAATGAAAAGCCCAACATAGAGATGTTTGCTTATAGATAATGGGATCCGTGGAGTGACCCGTCTTTGTTTCCTCTCACACAGAGATTCCCCTATTCCATGTGCTCAACACCCGCATTTCATTTGGCAGTGTCAACAAATGCAGTACGGGCGAACCCTTGGAGACACCCCCCTCCGCTGCCACACCCGAGGAGGAGGTGGAGGAGGTGAGGGAGGAGGGCGGCTGCAGCGAAGCTGCAGGTAGGCAAAGCATGCCGCTGACCAGGGTGACTCCGGCATTCGTCCCCATGGGGTCTGAACAAAACAAATCACACATTGAGTCATTTCTCAAATGTATTTCTTCAGTTGCATTTAACAGATGAACAACCAATACTAATGTTTCTATCCATATCACTTTTGGTCGAAATGTCAATATTAACAGCCACCACTAGTAACATCATTCTGTATGACTGTTCCCTCCACCCAGTTCCCCCTCTATTCCAGGTGTGCCCGTCGGTGTTTGAGGTTCCCTCACACTACCGCCACCGAGGAGGGGGTGGCAGCCGCCACACGCCGGTGTCAAATCATGACGAGGAGCTACTGCAGTATGCCATCCACCAGAGTCTGCTGGAGTCCGGTGGTGGAGCCCTGGGACAGGTCCTAGATGCCACACACACACACACCCCTACTCATCTGTTTCACTCCCTATCTGGTCCTCTTGTGCTCACGGCCATCCGCCTTAGTGTTCGACCTGTGGGCGGTCTGTTCAGGAAGCTGCAATGTTGTAAAACTTCTAGATAGAATGTATTGCGTGGAAAAGATATTATTGTTTAACATAAGGAATAGGGAACTCTGTCCGTTACATTTATGCAAGTTTTATTTGCGACGTGCCGGGAGTTTCACCTTTCTAACTCCACCTTTTTGTTTTGTCCTCTAGGAAGTGACCTGGGAGGATGCCAATGGTGACCTCACAGACCCCATACTCAGTAGCCAGAGTGACGGGTACACCAAGTATTCATGCATATCATTATCTACACTTTTCACTTTTGTCCAAAGTGACTTCCAGTTAGCGCATACAGTATATTCAGTCTATATCCATATCCCTCTGTTGTTCCAGAAGCATCCCAGAGGGGGTGCTGGTGGACCTGGGAGACACCACGTCGAGTCAGGCGAGCTCGGGCACCTCGGCCTCCAGCCCCGACACTGACCTCCGCATGGCCATGGAGCTGTCGGCCCGGGCCCAGGCCGAGGAGGAGAGGAGGAGGAAGGAGGAAGAGGAGGAGCTGGAGAGGATATTGCAGCTCTCGCTCACAGAGAAGTAAAAAAAGGAAAATAGGAGGGAAAAAAATAATAATCAAGGCCATGCCTTGCCATAACTGCATTAACTTTTCGTTGATCAAGAAGCGGCCACCACCACACCCCCAATCCAGCCCCACCCCACCCTCCTCCTCCACTACAATCTGCCATGACACCGGAAAAACATCCATGTAACATATGTCAAACACAACCATCTGTATTTAATACTTTAATACCTATTTTTGTTTAAAAAAAAAAATTGAACAGATGTATTGCTAGATTTGTGTTTCTGTATAACACTTAGGCTCTGTCTTAAAAGTGTAGAAGCTGTCAAATCCTTGATTCCTCCCGTCCTTTTAAAACAGAGCCAAAGCCACTCCGCTCTCCCGAAGAGGTATCCAGGTATTCTTTGATATTATTTTGGGAAGGATTTCCATTGGAGTGTAAGGGTTCCAACAAGTGATTGTGTTTGTTGGGTGTTGTGAAGAGCAGGTTAAACTTGGGACCGGTAGCTGCTTTAGTTGTGGCTCTGGAAGGTTGTTGTTTTAGAGCCCTGGGTCATGTTCATTAGGCACCAACTGGAAGGGAGCAGAATGAAACCGGGAGGGGCTACCTGCACATATTCAGTTTCCTGTTGCAAAAAGTTTAAAACATGTTTTATTTTTTTATTAAGATGACCCTGGAAATGGCATTCCAGTCACACAGCCATTCGAAAAATTGAATATCTCAGGGTTCCATTGTTCTACAGTTCCTCTGAAACTAGTGAAAGTGCAGTATGTTAGTTTATTGTAGACACATCGAACATGGTTTTCTGGTCATCAATATGGACTTTTTTTTCAAACAATATGACTTGCTGGTGCTTCCAACCCTTTTTCTTCTCGTGCTGCAAGAATTCATGTTTTGGATTTGTGTTGTCATTGACGCAATTTTAAAATGAAAGTGAACTACATGATCATTCAAACAGGTTTTGACTTGCCCCAGAAACCAGGTTTTATTCAAAGGGCTTGTTATGTAAGCGGGTTTGATCTTGTTGGCCATGGGCACCATCAAGCATCAGAACCTCAACAAAGCAATAGCAGAAGCCGCTGTGCCTACCTGTGGATGACAAAGGAGCATACACACGGTTCAGTGGTGCTCGCAAACAAACAAGGTCGAAACATTGATTATCGTAGGCTATCCATTGTCTAACTCTTTTTCCTTTCTTAAAGGTCAAAGAATCTGTCCATTAGACTTCAAACTCAGCAGGGTTCTAAGTTCTCCTGTAAGTGTGTCTTTTTTTTATTTTTATCTTGAAACTACAGAGACCTGTGAACTGAGTGACGTGTGAGATCTGCTCCCATGTAGCATCATCATTTTGTACTGAAGGAAGCGATCCCCTCTAACGTTCCCAATCCCAAATGGATCTTACCTACAGTGCCTTCGGAAAGTATTCATACCCCTTGACTTTTTCCACATTTTTAGTTACAGCCTTATTCTAAAATTGATTAGTTTTTTCACTCATCAATCTACACACAATAACACATAATGACAAAGCAAAAACAGTTATTTATAAATAAAGTATTCGAACCCTTTACTCAGTACTTTGTTGAAGCACCTTTGGCAGCGATTACAGCCATGTGTCTTTTTGGGTATGACGCTACAAGCTTGACACACCTGTGTTTGGGAAGTTTCTCCCATTCTTCTCTGCAGATCCTCTCAAGATTTGTCAGGTTGGATGAGGAGCATTGTTGCACAGCTATTTTCAGGTCTCTCCAGAGATGTTTGATCGGGTTCTGGCTGGGCCACTCAAGGACATTCAGACTAGCCCCGAAGCTTCTCCTGTGTTGTCTTGGCTCTGTGCTTAGGGTCGTTGTCCTGTTGGAAGGTGAACCTTCGCCCCAGTCTGAAGTCCTGAGCACTCTGGAGCAGGTTTTCATCAAGGATTTCTCTGTGCTTTGTTTCGTTCATCTTCCCTCGATCCTGACTAGTCTCCCAGTCCCTGCTGCTGAAAAACATCCCCACAGCACCATGCTTCACCGTAGGTATGGTGCCACATTTCCTCCAGACGTGACGCTTGGCATTCAGGCCAAAGAGTTCAATCTTGGTTTCATCAGACCAGAGAATCTTGTTGCTCATGGTCTGAGAGTCTTTAGGTGCCATTTAGCAAACTGCAAGCAGACTGTCATGTGCCCTTTAATGAGGAGTGGCTTCCGTCTGGTCTCTCTACTATAACGGCCTGATTGGTGGAGTGCTGCATAGATGGTTCTCCCATCTCCACAGAGGAACTCTAGAGCTCTGTCAGAGTGGCCATCGAGTTCTTGGTTGCCTCCCTGACCAAGGCCCTTCTCCCCCGATTGCTCACCTTGGCCGGGCGGCCTGCTCTAGGGAGAGTCTTGGTGGTTCCAAAATTCTTCCATATAAGAATGATGGAGGCCACTGTGTTCTTGGGGACTTTCAATGCTGTAGACATTTTTTGGTTCCCTTCCCAGATCTGTGCCTCGGCACAATCCTGTCTCGCTCTGCGGACAAATTCTTCGACCTCATGGTTTGGTTTTTGCTCTGACATACACTGTCAACTGTGGGACCTTATATAGACGTGTGTGACTTTCCAAATAATGTCCAATCAATTGAATTTAACACAGGTGGACTCCAATCAAGTTGTAGAAACATCTCAAGGATGATCAATGGAAACAGGATGCACCTGAGCTCAATTTTGAGTCTCATACCAAAGGGTCTGAATACTTATGTAAATAAGGTATTTCTCATTTCTAAAAACCTGTTTGCTTTGTCATTATAGAGTATTGTGTGTAGATTGCTGAGGATTTTTTTGTATGTTATCCATTTTAGAATAAGGCTGTAACGTAATAAAATGTGGAAAAGTCAAGGGGTCTGAATAATTTCCAAAGGCACTGTATGCTCTTGTGCAGACCTGAGAAGATTTGATAGGTGTACGCGATATGGTAATACATTTAACTTGCCCTCTGATGGGCTAGGGGAATAAAAAAAATCGTATTGCCAATTACAGTATATCACAAAAGTGAGTACACCCCTCACATTTTTGTAAATATTTGAGTATATCTTTTCATGTGCCAACACTGAAGAAATTACACTTTGCTACAATGTAAAGTAGTGAGTGTACAGCTTGTATAACTGGAAATTTGCTGTCCCCTCAAAATAACTCAACACACAGCAATTAATGTCTAAACCGCTGGCAACAAAAGTGAGTACACCCCTAAGTGAAAATGTCCAAATTGGGCCCAAAGTGTCAATATTTTGTGTGGCCACCATTTTCCAGCACTGCCTTAACCCTCTTGGGCATGGAGTTCACCAGAGCTTCACAGGTTGCCACTGGAGTCCACTTCCACTCCTCCATGACGACATCCCGGAGCTGGTGGATGTTAGAGACCTTGCACTCCTCCACCTTCCGTTTGAGGATGCCCCACAGATGCTCAATAGGGTTTAGGTCTGGAGACATGCTTGGCCAGTCCATCACCTTTACCCTCTGCTTCTTTAGCAAGGCAGTGGTCGTCTTGGAGGTGTGTTTGGGGTCGTTATCATGTTGGAATACTGCCCTGCGGCCCAGCCTCCGAAGGGAGGGGATCATGCTCTGCTTCAGTATGTCACAGTACATGTTGGCATTCAACATGGGGAACTGTAGCTCCCTAGTGCCGGCAGCACTCATGCAGCCCCAGACCATGACACTCCCACCACCATGCTTGACTGTAGGCAAGACACACTTGTCTTTGTACTCCTCACCTGGTTGCCGCCACACACGCTTGACACCATCTGAACCAAATAAGTTTATCTTGGTCTCATCAGACCACGGTTCTAGTATTCCATGTCCTTAGTCTGCTTGTCTTCAGCAAACTGTTTGCTTGGTTTCTTGTGCATCATCTTTAGAAGAGGCTTCCTTCTGGGACGACAGCCATAGAGACCAATTTGATGCAGTGTATGGCGTATGGTCTGAGCACTGACAGGCTGACCCCCCACCCCTTCAACATTTACATACCGGTAGTCATTTAGCAGACGCTCTTATCCAGAGCGACTTACAGTAGAGTGCATACATTTTATTACATTTTTATTTATTTTTTACATTTCATTACATTTTTACATACTGAGACGAGGATATCCCTACCGGCCAAACCCTCCCTAACCCGGACGACGCTATGCCAATTGTGCGTCGCCCCATGGACCTCCCGGTTGCGACAGAGCCTGGGCGCGAACCCAGCCCAGCCTGGGCGCGAACCCAGAGACTCTGGTGGCGCAGCTAGCACTGCGATGCAGTGCCCTAGGTCACTGCGCCACCCGGGAGGTCGTTCAACCTCTGCAGCAATGCTGGCAGCACTCATACGTCTATTTCCCAAAGACAACCTCTGGATATGACGCTGAGCACGTGCACTCAACTTCTTTGATCGACCATGGCGAGGCCTGTTCTAAGTGGAACCTGTCCAGTTAAACCGCTGTATGGTCTTGGCCACCGTGCTGCAGCTCAGTTTCAGGGTCTTGGCAATCTGCTTATAGCCCAGGTCATCTTTATGTAGAGCAACAATTCTTTTTTTCAGATGCTCAGAGTTCTTTGCCATGAGGTGCCATGTTGAACTTCCAGTGACCAGTCAGTATGAGAGAGATGACACCAAATTTAACACACCTGCTCCCCATTCACACCTGAGACCTTGTAACACTAATGAGTCACATGACACCGGGGAGGGAAAATGGCTAATTGGGCCCAATTTGGACATTTTCACTTAGGGGTATACTCACTTTTGTTGCCAGCGGTTTAGACATTAATGGCTGTGTGTTGAGTTATTTTGAGGGGACAGCAAATTTACACTGTTATACAAGCTGTACACTCACTACTTTACATTGTAGCAAAGTGTAATTTCTTCAGTGTTGTCACATGAAAAGATATACTCAAATATTTACAAAAATGTGAGGGGTGTACTCACTTTTGTGATATACTGTATATCTCCACAAGTGCATAGTAGGGTCTTGATTCCATTTGGGCTTGGGCCACAGACATAATTTGGTTGGGAGGATCAGTGTTCTACTGCTACTTAGGCCAGACCTACTAAAGACAGCAGAGAACATTTGAAATGTCTCATCTTTAAAGCTGTGATCAAGGGGCTTAAAAAAATGTTTCCCGTCCAGTGGTGTTGCTGGACATAAAATGAATTAACCAATGTAGTTAATTACACTGATAACCAACAGCACTTTGGGCATGTTACTGATGCGTCTTTTTGTGTGTTTTCTGGGGGCTTGAGCTCAAAACGGCTAATGATCAAGTTGCCAAACAGCAGAACATTCTCTAAAGTACCAGAGTTCACTTTGATTAGATTTCTGGGGAACAGTCTTCGTACTGCTTTATTTGCTAGCAGGTAAGCTTATTTTTTTTAACAGAATTCAAGAAAGCATTTGTTAACTGATGTTGGTTTCAAATTGTTTTCTTTCTTAAATAAATGCACTTTATTTCAATTTGGGTGGACTATGGCTTATTCTTTTACAAGTAGCTGTTTCCTAGCCTGCTTCTTGCTAAGAATAACAGCAGATGGCGCAAACCCATTCCTTTTTCTGATCATAAAAACACACTCGTTTTTCAGACACATCTGCCCTGATCATTGACTGGTGAATGACCCCTGAATTGCTGTACATTTTCAGATTTCACCGTTTTACAGAACTGGATTAATTGGTCACAGCAATGCCCTTTGTATTGTTTCATCAATAATCCTTGGTATATATGGTTAGATTATCACATAGATCTATGAATGGGTGGTATGTTTTGTTTGGCTAAATATAGTCACCGCCTTCATTCAAATCCTGACATCTGCTCTGTGCGTACCACACTGACCAATTAGAGCATCTGAACTGTTTACCGTAATCCAATTGGATGCTATAAAAAATATTATGGTGGATATACACGGGCACCATATTGTGTAAGAGGAATCAACTCTGAAAATGGAATCGAAAATTCTATTAGCCCTCTCCATGAACTGAGAGCGATTATTCATAATCAGATACCTGTCATCTTTCCAAATTTCACATTTAAAAAACAAAATTAGACACAAAATGAGCAACAGGGAAATGGTTTTGGTGTCTTCAACTATTTCTATTCTTTATTGATTTTATTACAATTTGACATTTTAGTCGAGGGATCTGGTTTGAGGTAGATTTTCATTTTAGATGCTTGTAGTAATGCTGTCACCTTGTGTATTATTGACCTTTTCTAATCTTGACAGCATGTGAGGGAGTACCAATTGTGAATCTCTTTGAAAGCGACAGCTACATCATGGTGTCATATGTTTTAAGCACCATGCAACCAGTCTCACTTCGATGTCCCCTGTAACACTTAAAAAGGGAAAAACAGGCAACAACAAAATATATAGGCATTTGAACACTAAGAAGGTGATTACACACTGATGTAGCTTCCAAATGGTGAAAAAGTACTGTGGATAATTGCACTATTTACCTTTTTGGCAGCTATGAGAAGTCCCTTTTTTTTCAATTATCCATTTAAGTGTATTTTCTAGCCAACTGCTACCTGATAAATGTGTGCGTGCTAACTTGTCTAACAATGAGAAGCGGTCCCATTTTGTAAGATACCTTAATGCTCTGTCACAGCTTGGTGTTTGGGGTTCTTTCACATGCATTAATTCTTTAACTCTCAAGCCACCAGATGGCCCATCTCTAATATGCTTCTCTACTATTCCAAATTATATTTTTTTCTCCCAATTGGGAAATTTGTTGTGCAGTCGGGGTTCAACACTAAAAAACATTCAAAACAGTGACAACCGTACAATCGATATAAACACAACATGAAACAATGAGATGGATAAAAAGGAGTAATCATTGTGCAGAAGTGCAGCAATAGATGGACATTTCATGTGCAGATTCAGAAAGTTAATGGCCTGCGGGATAAAAGAGTTATTGTATATGTTGCTATTGAGTTTGGGAAGTCTTTGATGACCTGAGGGGAGAAGCGCAAAATGGTCAAGGAGGGGGTAACCAGGACAGTCTGATACCGTTAGTTCTCTTCACCACTTGCTTTCTGAACGTCACTGAGCTGCGCTTGTTGCCTTCTGATGACCTTGCTGGCCACCTTAACCATCCTGTACAACCTATTTCTGTTGCAAACATTAAGATTGCCAAACCAAGCCACCTTTGAGAACATCAATACGGATTCAATAAAACTCCTGTAAAACAGTGTCATCATTGTCTTGCTGACAAAAGAGTTCATCTTTCTCAGATGGTATGTGTTCTCCTCAAACGTCAACTTGTTGGCCAGCACTGTTCCCAGGTACTGACCAGCTCAATGTCATGTCCCATGACCACAGTGGGTGTGGGGTTCAGTGGCAGCCTTCTAAAGTCAATATCTTTAGTTTGGGAGACATTCAGTTGGAGGAAGCCGTTCTCACACCATGACACAAAGTCATCTACCACAGGCCCATGCTCAGACTCTCCATCCTGTAGTAGACCGATGATGACAGTCATCAGCAAACTTGATGTGCCTGTTTTCATATTCACTACGACAGTCATTAGTGTAAAGTATGTACAGGAGAGGAGAGAAGACACAACCTTACCAACCGGTGGAGGAGCAGAGCTGCTTTGACATGACGCCTTTTACTCGCACTTGTTGGGACTGGTCGGTAAGGAAGTCCACAATGCTCACATCCAGCTTGATGTGGGAGAGGAGCTTCTCTGCTAGTATGTGAGGCTGGATAGTATTGAAGGGAGACGAGAAGTCCATGAACAGAAGCCTCGTGTGTTTTTTTTTGGCCCTCCAGGTGCTTGTAGAGGAAGTTGAGTAGGGTTAGAGTGGGGTCCTCCATCCCTCGCTTGGCCCTGTATGCAAACTGCAGGGGGTCCAGGGAATACTCAACCTGACACAGTACATCCTTCTTGATTAACTTCTCAAAATGATTTCATCACCAAGGACGTCAGTGCCACTAAAGTCATTTAGCAACTTGGGGAATTTGCTTTTTGCCACAGGAACAACAGTAACATGCTTCCAGAGTTTAGGCACCTTCTGCAGCTCGAGTGAAAATGCGATGAAAAATTCCACTGAATTGTTCGGCACATGACGTAGGTACCTGTCCACCAATGTCTGGTCCTGCGCTCTTTTTAACTTTGGTCTGTCTGAATAGGCTCGTGACACTGGATGCTAAATTCAATTTTGGGAGTAGCAATTGTCCTCATGCGCATCTCAGTAATTCCTCCACTAAGGTCTGATTGTCAAATCTGAGATAAGCTAAATGGTTTTATCAGCCAGTCCTTTGAGTTAAAACCATCAACCTGTATCATCTTGTTTCCCTTGTCTTGTAGCCCAACCACAGTTCTCAGTCCATTCCAGGCAGCCCTCAGATTGTTGCTACTGAGTTCATCCTCAATCTTCTCATATTTCAGTCTAGATTCCCTTTTAGCAGTCACATAGCCTTCATAGAAAGCAATATTTATTTTACACAATAAGCCCTTCAAGGGATAAATAGTAAACATTTTGCTAGGATTGCTGTATTTTCACAGAAGGAGATGTAACTGCACACCACATCAGTGAGTTCATCTATATTGGCGCTATAGAGACTCAGAGTCTGGGATTAAAAAGGTTTAATCCAGAATATAGTAAATATGCTAAATACAATTATAAAGATGACCTAATGTAGAGGAATAAAGTTCAGGCAACTTTTAGATTTCTAAATATATATCCCTGTGAAGGTTAGTATTTGACTCAAACCCAATCCCCATCTGGTGTTTTGAATAGAGAGCCAAAAATGGGGGCATGTGTTGATCCCTCCCTCGGGCTCTCGGCACATGCCCAAATTGCTTGGGACATGATCAGAACTCCTACTCTGAGATGCTTTATGAATATGGGCCTGGGTCCCGTTTTCCACCACTTTAACATGAAAGAAGGGAGCAGATCCAACAGAGCACTCTGTTTCCATGACTTTGGATTAAGGGGATGAGTTCACTCAACCACCTTAACCTGTTTTTTAATGAATGTAAGAACGAATGTAAATCTGATGCTCATTGACGAGTGGTGCACATGTGAAAAGAGGCTTTGTTGAGTGGCATGCCCCCAAAAATTACTGTTTGTCTGTTGCCCTCTCATTCACATTTAACACTGATGCTTCAGTCCATGTCTCAAACCTGAATTCTGTTTTTATTTTTTAAGTAACTCGCTTTGGACTCAATAATGCCTAACTCTTTATAATAACTTTAATGAATAAACATGAATAGACTATTTATAAACTATGAATAAGTAACAATAATAATCTGTTAACATTTTTAAACATGTATAAGCAGTTTTTAAGCATATCAAATATGTAAACCATTTAGAATGGATTATTCATGAGTTATATTATACTGAACAAAAATATGAACGCAGCATGTAAAGTGTTGGTCCCATGTTTCATGACCCGGAAATAAAAGATCCCAGAAATGTTCCATATGCACAAAAAGCTTATTTCTCTCACATTTTGCGCATAAACTTGTTTACATCCCTGTTAGTGAGCATTTCTCATTTGCCAAGATAATCCATCCTCCTGATAGGTGCGGCATATCAAGAAGCTGATTAAACAGCATGATCATTACACAGGTGCACCTTCTGCTCTAAAATGTGCAGTTCTGTCACACAACACGATGTCACAGATGTCTAAAGTTTTGATGTAGCATGAAACAGGCATGCTGACTGCAGGAATGTCCACCAGAGCTGTTGCCAGAGAATGGAATGTTAATTTTTCTACCATAAGCCGCCTCCAACGTTGTTTAAAATAATTTGGCAGTACGTCCAACAGGCCTCACAACCGCAGGCCACTTATAACCACGCCAGCCCAGGACCTCCACATCTGGCTTCTTCACCTGCGGGATCGTGTGAGACCAGCCACCCGAACAGCTGATAAAATTGTGGGTTTGAACAACCAAAGAATTTCTGCACAAACTGTTAGAAACCTTCTCAGGGAAGATCATTTGCGTGCTCGTCGTCCTCACCAGAGTCTTGACCTGACTGCAGTTCTGCATTGTAACTGACTTCAGTGGGCAAATGCTTACCTTCGATGGCCACTGGCACGCTGGAGAAATGTGCTCTTCACAGATGAATCCCAGTTTCAACTGTACTGGGCAGATGGTAAACAGCGTGTATGGTGTTGTGTGGGCGTGAAACAACTGACGCCGGAGACAAGAAGCAGGTACGGAGAGTTGATATTTAATTAGGAGCCCACGGATATACAATGACAAATGATAATCAATGCAGCAGCGGGGAACCGAGCTGGGGAACTGACAAATATATGGGAGGTAATAAACAGGTGATTGAGTCCAGGTGAGTCCAATAATCGCTGATGCGCGTGACGGGGGGAAGGCAGTTGTGCGTAATGATGGTGGTAGGAGTGTGCAATGCTGGGGAGCCTGGCGCCCTCGAGTGCCAGGGGGGAAGAGCGGGAGCAGGCGTGAAAGTGAGAGCGGTTTACTGATCTCAACGTTATGAACAGAGTGCCACATGGTGGCGGTGGTGTTATGGTATGGGCAGGCATAAGCTACGGACAACGAACAATTGCATTTTATTGATGGCAATTGGAATGCACTAAGATACCGTGATGAGATCCTGAGGCCCATTGTCGTGCCACTCATCCGCCATTATCACCTCATGTTTCAGCATGATAATGCACGGCCCGATGTCGCAAGGATCTGTACACAATTCCTGGAAGTTGAAATTGTCCCAGTTCTTCCATGGGCTGCATACTCACCAGACATGTCACCCATTGAGCATGTTTGGGATGCTCTGGATTGAAGTGTACGACAGCGTGTTCCAGTTACCGCCAATATCCAGCAACTTTGCACAGCCATTGAAGAGGAGTGGTACAACATTCCACGGGCCACAATCAACAGCCTGATGAAGGTGTGTCGCGCTGCATGAGGCAAATGGTGGTCATATCAGATACTGACTGGTTTTCTAATCCATGCCCCTACCTTTTTTTTAAGGTATCTGTGACTAACAGATGCATATCTGTATTCCCAGTCATGTGAAATCCATAGATTAGAGCCTAATGAATATATTTCAATTGACTGATTTCCTTATTTGAACTGTAACTCAGTCAAATCTTTAAAATTATTGCATGTTGATTTTATATTTTTGTTCAGTGTATATAAAGTGTTACCCAATAATTTGGGTCATTTGCCTACAGCATGCCCGGAGAAATGGGAGTCTTTAAGTAAAGGAAGCTAATGTTCATGTCACTCAACACCCACACAAAGTATTTCATTCACTTAATGAATTTTACCAAAATAAAAACCAAAATAAATAATTACTTATGTTTGTTTTCTCGTTTAAAACTTCTTATGGCTGAGATCCCGTTAACGGGATCGACTTGACAACAGCCAGTGAAAGTGCCGGGCGCCAAATTCAAACAACAGAAATCTCATAATTAAAATTCCTCAAACATACAAGTATTTTACACCATTTTAAAGATAAACTTGTTGTTAATCCCACCACAGTGTCCGATTTCAAAAAGGCTTTACAACGACCATCTGATTATGTTAGGTCAGTACCTAGTCACAGAAAAACACAGCCATTTTTTCCAGCCAGAGAGAGGAGTCACAAAAATCAGAAATAGAGATCAAATTAATCACTAACCTGTGATGATCTTCATCAGATGACACTCATGGGACTTCATGTTACACAATACATGTATGTTTTGTTCGATAAAGTTCATATTTATATCCAAAAATCTTAGTTTACATTGGCGCGTTATGTTCAGTAATGTTTTGCCTCCAAAAACTTTACGGAAAAAGCACACCATGCTATAATCTGAGTACAGCGCTCAGAGACCAAAACAAGCCATACAGATATCCGCCATGTTGTGGAGTCAACAGAAGTCAGAAATAGCATTATAAATATTCCCTTACCTTTGATAATCTTCATCAGAATGCACTCCCAGGAATCCCAGTTCCACAATAAATGTTTGTGTTGTTCGATAACGTCCATAATTTATGTCCAAATACCTCCTTTTTGTTTGCGTGTTTAGTTCCAAAATCCAAATTGATGATGCGCAGGCCAGACGAAAAGTAAAAAAATTCCATTACAGTTCGTAGAAACATGTAAAACGATGTATAGAATCAATCTTTAGGATGTTTTTAACATAAATCTTCAATAATATTTCAACCGGAGAATTCCTTTGTCTGTAGAAATGCGATGGAACGCCCTCTCATGGGGGCGCGCCTCGTGGCACTCTGCCAGACACCTGACTCAATCAGCTCTAATTCCCTCATCCTTCACAGTAGAAGCATCAATCCCATAGAACATTTGTGGGCAGAACTGAAAAAGCGTGTGCGAGCAAAGAGGCCTACAAACCTGACTCAGTTACACCAGCTCTATCAGGAGGAATGGGCCAAAATTCACCCAACTTATTGTGGGAAGATTGTGGAAGGCTTCTCGAAATGTTTGACTCAATTTAAACAATTTAATGGCAATGTTACTAAATACTAATTGAGTGTATGTAAACTTCTGACCCACTGGGAATGTGATGAAAGAAATAAAAGCTGAAATAAATCACTCTCTCTACTATTATTCTGACATTTCACATTCTTAAAATAAAGTGGTGATCCTAACTGACCTAAGACAGGGAATTTTTACTTGGATAAAATGTCAGGAATTGTGATAAACTGAGTTGAAATGTATTTGGCTAAGGTGTATGTAAATTTCCGACTTCAACTGTACATGAGACAAAAGTCCCTAGAGGACTGACAAGATATGACGGCTTATTACACAAAGATGGAAAAGGGGGTGGGGAAAATAGAAAAATAGGGAGAAAGGGACATTTTTCGTACATTTGGTAACTACGCTCACAGTAACCATATACCTTGCACACGAGCTGCTGCCCGTTTTGGTAAGAAATGCAATGTATTTACGTGTAGATGTCTTTATCTGTCGTCTCTCTGTTGAAACCAATCGATCCTTCAATGGGGAATGGCTCGATGGGTGTAAGGCTCTGGTTGTCCACCAGAGGTCACAATGTCCTTCTTCTTAGTTTTGGTCTTGTAGTGGAGTGTTCAAATAGATCAGATACTCTGTGATTGTCTGAGATGGGATTTTCTTCCTTCCCACCTTGTGTCTTTAGTCAAAGTTATAGATCCCTTTACATGCACAGCTGCAAACTCAATGTTTTGGTCTAGTGAGTTTTTCTTCACCCCGTGTTGAGTTTCAGAGTTTCCAACCATTTCAACGTGTGGCCACGGCTTCACGTCTGCTGTTCTCAGTTCAAAGTTTAGAACCATTTCAACGTGTGGACCACAGTCTAACGTCTTCTGGTCTACGTGTTCATTCTTAACGAGTCCTGTTAAGCACTCTGGTCGAAAAGAGCGGTTCCATCACACTGACACGCTCTTCTGACCTCATTCGGGTGTGGCTTAGTTAATGTGCAAGGGACATGAAAACTATGATCTCGTTAGAAAACTAAAATCACATTCCTATCCAAAAATAGGCTCATCATTATGCATATTGTATTAACATCATAATGGATGGGGTTACGTTTTTTAATAACACCACACAATGAAAATCAATATGACATGATTATTCTTTAGATCCCCACTAACCATTCTTAACATTCCTATCTTAGAAATATTGTTCCAATATTCACTTTTTGGACGTTATAGTTTTGGTGGCAAAAGTTACCTGGAGGACAAAGGCGTTCCTTTGGTTGGTACTGAAGAGCAGGAGAGGGTTCTTTGCTGCATAACATGTACGATTGGCGTGAGATGTCATACAACTGGCCCAGCACCCCCCTCTCCTGTGAGAGAGAGGGGGTCTGGCTATCTGCCTGCCCGTGACCTGCCCTGGCCTGTCCCCTCATAAATATTATGAGAACTGTACAATCCGCCTCCTGTGTCTGCATCTGGGTCATATCCTGAGTCGTCATAGTCCGGGAGGTGACCAAGAACCCAATTGCTCTCTACAGTAATTTAACAATCTTGGCTTTATGGGAGAGTGGCCAGACAAAAGCCACTCTTGAGAAAAAGGCACATGACATCACGCCTGGAGTTTGCAAAAAGGCATGTGAAACACTGAGATCAAAAGGCAAAAGATTCTGGGGTCTGATGAGTCAAAAATGTAAGTCTGGCCTGAATGCAAAGTGCTATATCTGGAATAAACCAGGCACAGCTCATCACCCGTATAACACCATCCCTACCGTGAAGCATGGTGCTGGCAGCATCATGCTATGGGGATGTTTTCAGAGGCAGGGACTGGGAGATTGGTACGGATAGAGGGAACAATGAATGAAGCCAAATACAGGCAAATCCTTGACGAGAACCTGCTTCAGAATACAAAACGACAGACTGGGGTGTAGATTTACATTCCAACAGGACAATGACTCCAAGCATACCGCTAAAGCAATGCTGGAATGGCTTCAGAATAACAATGTGAAAGTCCTTGAGTAGCCCAGGCAAAACTCAGACTTGAATTATTGGAAATCTGTGGAAAGACTTCTTGATTGCTGTTCAATAACGCTCCCCATCTAATTTAACAGAGTTTAACAGAAAATTTGCAAGGAAGAATGGAAGAAAATCCCTAATCCAGATGTGCAAAGCTGATACAGACATACCCAAGATGACTCCCAGCTGTAATCGCCGCCAAGGTGGTTCTACAAAGCATTGACTCAGGGAGGTGAATAGTTATGTAAATGAGATTTATTTATTTATTTTCCACTAAATTGGCAAAAATGTCTAAAAACATGTTTTCACTTTGTAATCATGGGGTATTGTGTGTAGATGGGTGCGGGGGGGAAATCAAATCCATTTTGAATTCAGGCTGTAACAACAAATGTGGAATAAGTCAAGGGGTATAAATACTTTCTGAAGGTGCAACTAATCATCCAGTATCTCAGGGCAACTAAGCAAATATCTTCAAATAAATACAACAATGTTATGAAATAAAGATAAATAACGTGAACAATCATTTAACAGCAGCAGGAATATTACGTCACATAAAAAAATACATCAAATCATATCAAATAATATGGTCTAACCGAGACACACAATCCAGTGGTAGGAGCTTTATTAGGCTAAACAGAATAAAAAATTCAAATGAATAAAAGGTTGATACAAATGATGGACCCTGTCCCTGATGTTTTATATTCCCGTTTACCACCTCACATGCTGACTAGACCGGGCATGCGTCTGCGTCCTCGTGCGCATGTTGATTTTGTCCATCCACACCAGACGCGATCAGGACACACAGGTTGAAATCTGAGTTCTGAGTTCTATTTTAGTGCCTGAATACGGTTGTTGACTCACGTGAGCAGTTTGGATAAATTGATTGAATGACATGTATGTGTAAATGGCTTTCGCAACGCTCACTCACGCAACGCGGGCGGTGTGGTTAGCATGTCAGACAGATACAGCAAGCTATACGTATGTATTTTTGATTGTTGAATCCCTTGGCTGTTGATTCCCCTGGATCCAGTCGGACAGCATGACGTCGCTGCGCTGCTTCACCAGTGACGCAATGGTTTATATACACAAACTGCCATGACAATCGTCACCACCAGGGAATTTGTGTGACCGGACCTTCTCAAATAGTACTTGAGTAGCCCTGGGCAACATTAACCCGCATAAAAACTTTACACAAATGTTGATTCTGTAGGACCACATATGCCCTGAAAAAAAAGTAGGAATTCAACCATTTGTGAAGGAATTGTTCAGGTGTCCTGCAGGGATCCTGTAGGATTGACAAAATCCTGCAGGAAAAGTCCCTGATGCTCCTGCAAGAGTATGACTTGTCCTGCATAAATGTTGAAAATCCTGCACAAACATGACAATTCATGTAGGAATCCTGCAGGACCGAACCCTGCAGGATTTTGATATTCCTGCAGAATATGGCAATTCCTGCAGGAATCATGTAGGAACAAAACCTGCAGGATATGGCAATTTCAAGTTAACTATAGGATTTGAGATACAGTATGTTGTGATAACAGAGAAAATAGACTTTTGAAATATAGTGCAATATCAGACATTTCAACTCAACAAACGAGAAATGTAATAAATGACAATGTCCAAACGCAATAATTATAGTGTGTTATTTTTATTTGATAGATACCAACACAATTGATAATGGTTTCAGTAGGCCCACAGTTCAGTCAATGTAATAATGCATTTATATTTGGGTTCCCAAGTGGCGCAGCAGTCTAAGGCACTGCATCTCAGTGCTAGAGGCGTCACTACAGACACTACAGATTCCAGGCTGTATCACAACTGGCCGTGATTGGGAGACCCATAGGGCGGCGCACAATTGGCCCAGCGTCTTCCGGGTTAGGGTTTGGCCAGGGTAGGCCATCATTGTAAATAAGAATTTGTTCTAAACTGACTTGCCTAGTTAAAATAAAAATATAATGCTGCCAGTTTAAGAGACACCTTCATTCATACATACTCTGAATAAATAAATATAATGTAAAGAAAGTTGTATACAGTTAACTCCGTTTTATTTATTTGTTCGAGGGCCTACTGTATACATGAGGCCAACTTACCATATTATACCAGAGGCATAGCTACTAACACACCCAGTCTCATTACTTTGCGTGAATGATATCTCTCAACTTTAAACAATGCAAAATTTGAATACAAAATCATTTGTTTCGCTTCTTTCTTTTCCAACACAAAGGGAATTCAGCGATTACAATTGTTTACTTCATCTTTGTGGGTTCCTGAGGAAACGGTAACATCCATTACTGTAGTTAGGTTAAGTCAACCAGTACTCTATGGCTCAGCGGTGTACTGATTCCAAGATCCAGACATGAGAGAGTGCTCGGCTCATTCTGACACTGTGTGCACCCGTACGCATGCTGAAATCTACACCCCAAATTACATGTATTTAAGTATTTTTTGTTGTAATGGGGACAGCGACAGAACTTTGAAAAATGTTTTTATATTATTATTATTACTTTTTTTATGTTTAGCTCACATAGTAAAGGTATGCATTAAGGTGTCTGTACTAGAATAAGTGTTGCAAAAACAAGTGTAGACATTAAGAAATGCATTTCTATACCTTCAAAATTATTTTATACAATTGTGGGGGATTGCCAAAATGGAGGCACGGTGGCTTCAAAACACAGTATTTCAGTTGCGTAGCCTATCTATCACTCAGTATCATCTAGTCGAGTAATTCTACTCAGTTTCTGTTACGGCTGTCCTCACTGACAGAAGGTGTGGACCAAAACGCAGAGTGGTTAGTGTTCATTCTTTTAATGAAAGTCAACAAAACACTTCAAAATACAAAAAAACAACCAACGTGACAAAACCGAAACCGTCCTGTGTGGCAACAAAACCTCCACAGGAACAAACACCCACAAAACACAAGTGAAACCCAGGCTGCCTTAGTATGATTCTCAATCAGGGACAACGATTGACAGCTGTCTCTGATTGAGAATCATACCAGGCCGAGCACAAAATCCCAACATAGAAAATCAAACCTAGACCAACCCACCCAACTCACACCCTGACCAACTAAAACAAATACATGACAAAGGAAAACAGGTCAGGAACGTGACAGTTTCTTATTTAATTAGGTCAGAGTGTGACTTTCGGTTAAGATATTTTTTGCTTCATTATGATTTCACATTAGATACTGAATAGGAAATTGTGTACAGTAGGGTTATCATATCGGATAGAATAGCCGTAAAGAAAATGCAAGTTATTTGTACTATACTGTATAACTTTGCAAGACTAGCCTATTCTGTGTTTCTCTTTGAGTATGTTGGTCTCTTTTCTCTTATATTATGAATTCTATAGCCTACTAAATATCCGTTAAAGAAAGAAAACAATTCCGTAATTATAGATCATGTAAGTGTGGGCTTGCATCATTACATTCCCTACATTGATTAATGTCAACGAAACAATGGGGTGATGTCATAAAGGTCAAGATGCTTGGGGTTACAGACTCTAACATAATAATGTGAATGACTGATTTATTTGGATTTTACCACTTCATCTGTTGCAACAAGTAAAGCAGATGTACCATTACAAACACTATTTTCTGCTCTTAATGACGAGCCCCAGAAGCGTAGTGTGTTCTGGAGAGTGTCTCTACCACATAGGGCTGGAAATGAAATTGGAGGCTTCCTGGCCCCATAAATCATCA